>NC_041393.1:539864370-539942067 GCF_002162155.2 Triticum dicoccoides | reverse complement strand
GAAGCGCTCAAAGGCATGGTCGGTGGTATTACATAGAGTCACGCTAACCTTTCTCTCACGCACAACCACGGGCGTTTACTCTGTGAGGCACGGAATGGCGTATATGAGAGACGTTGTTTTTTAAAAGCTTATTTCCTTTTATTTAAAAGCACAGACGTATAGTCCATAGAATGTTACTCGCGTGTGGACGTACAGTCCATAGTATGTTATTCCTTTGACTCTATCACCAGAGGAGGCACGCTATGTCGGACCACAAAGGCATGATTGCGTTTTACGCGGGGTCACAATTGTCAGAGGCACTGGCATGAAGCGCTCAAAGGCTTGGTCAGTGGTATGACATAGAGTCACGCTAACCTTTGTCTTACGCACAACCACGGGTGTTTACTCTGTGAGGCACGGAATTCCCTATTTGAGAGACGTTGTTTTTTAGAAGCTTATCTCCTTGTATTTAAAAGCACGGGCGTACAGTCCATAGTATGTTATTCGGGTGTGAACGCCATGTGACACAACTCCGGAAACCCAAGGGTCCAACGGGAAAAAATTATATGAGACCAAGTCTCATATAAATCAGGTGAGACCCGCCCTGATGGATGACATGTGGCATTCACAAATCACAAAGCATCTAATCTCTCCCCCCTGATTTCAGGTGGGGGTGGGGTGGATGCTTTGTGATTTGTGAATGTCACATGTCATCCATCAGGATGGGTCTCACCTGCTAATCCGTGAGACCTGGTCTCATAGAATTTTTTCCCGGTCCGACGGGCGTCTCCTCCAGTGATGCCGCTCTCGCTCGTAGCCCGAGGCCAGGCTCTGGCTATTTAAGCAGGATGGGGTCTCGAAACCCTAGCTACACCCTCTTCCACCCTCTGCCCGCTGCGAGGCCATCCATTCCTCTTGCTGCTCTCCATCCTGACCCTCTCCGCCATGGCTGCGCAGGAGGATACTACTGCAGAAGTCCATGTCTAGACACTGGAGGGGATCAAGCCTGGCGAGGGTTCCTCGTCTGTAAGTTCACTCTGCTTCCACTTCTTTCCTTTTTTCTTTCTTTCGGCTACTTGATTTAGTTGTGAAACGTGAATAAGCCAGACTGAATCTCGAAACCCTAGCCACATCCCCTTCATCCTTTTATCCGCCTCCAGGACATCCGCTCCTCTTGCTGTTCTCTTCCCTGACACTCTCCGCCATGGCTGTGCAGAAGGAGATTACTCCAAAGAGCCGTGACCAGACGCAGGAGGAGGTCTCGGCTGGCGAGACATCCTCATATGTAAGTTCACTCTGCTTCCGTTTCATTCGTTCTTTCTTTAATTCGGCTACCCGGCTTAGTTGTGAAACATGAATCATTGTGTTGAATTTCATCCTAACTTGATGATAGTGTGTCCTGCCATCAATCTGACACCTTCTATTTTGTGCAGGTGAAGAACAAGTGGAAGGCTACGGAAGCTCACCTCTTAAAGATCCTGGAGCTATGCATGAGGTTGTACCATCTTGGCGATGAGAAGACGAAGGCGAAGCTCAAACCTGACCATGACAGGTTGAAGCTGGACATATACATTATGATAAAAGAGATCAAGGAACTTCGCGACCGGCGACCCTGATAGCTGTATCTGAAGCAATTAAGCAGTGGACTAAAAGTTTCTTATTTTGTCTTGCGTTACCTCGTAGTCAGTTAACAAATGTGATTTGAACATTAACGTAATGGCCGATTCGAGCGCTGTTTTTAAAAGCATGGGCATCAAGTCTATGCAGACAAGGTTCTTTGTACCAACTAGATTCATGTCTTGTGCACACGTGAAGGCGTGGACATTCCTGCCTTTATTTGTTTCAGTGTTTCAGGTCACAGGCACGGGCATGAAGCGCTCAAAGGCATGGTCGGTGGTATTACATATAGTCACGCTAGCCTGTGACCTATCAAACAGAGATGCATAGGCGTTTAGCCCACGGATATGAACCTTTGTCTTACGCATAGCCACGGGAGTTTACTCTGTGAGGCACGGAATGACCTTTGTAAGGGACGTTGTTTTTAAATCTTATATCCTTGTATTTAAAAGCACGGACGTGAACTCCCGACGCACACGTTTTCGTATTGAGTTGTGCCACACTTCTTTCTTGATGTGTTATGTATATTGTGCGATATAAAAGACGTGGACGTTTGTGGCTATCTCTATTTCATTGTTTCACAATGAAGCACGAGCACCCTTTTAAATAAAGCACAAGCACGTCTCGATTTGCAGAAAATAGCGCTGTCGTGGTTCTACAGGACGCTATGTTCTGCTGTGCAACATGTTTCCACACAAACGTTCACCACACGGTCACGAACATACATAGAGGAAGTGCCGTGCACTGGTAACAGACGCACCCTTACAGGTACAAGAGGCACAAGGAGGCATATTGATTAACATCATCAGTAATGAATCACATTATACATATTCACGCATATAGAGAGATGCACAAAAAGTGGACTACAAGAGGCACGAGGAGGCATATTGATTAACATCATCAGAAATGAATCACATTATACAAGCCTGTCTTTGTGGATCTGTTTGATGCCGGAAGCACGGTTCTACGATCATCTTGCCTCTGCAAGCAGCAAAATTTTCCAGGGGCAGGTTGACAATTAAGTCACTAGAAGATTCAAGGTCGTGCCTCTGCTTTGCAGATGATTCTGCTTAAATGCGGACAAAACCAAGTAAGAGAAGTCATGGCAGAAGCATTGTTCTACATGCCATACAGGCACGACCGTGATTCCACAGTCATACTTGTTTGGTCCATCACAAAGTAAGTGCCGTGCAGTGATAACAGACACACAGTCTTACAGGCACAAGAGGCACGAACACCTCTGTATTGTAAAATATCTCAGCTAACAAGTTATTTGGATACGCACAGCTGTCACATCACACGTGACTGCGTGTTCCAGGTGATTTTATTCTCTCGCTCTATTAACAAAAGGAAATCCAAACTTACAGACGGTGCACAAAAACATTAAAACTTGTTAGTTTTTTGAGCTGCTGAATTGCTTCCCGACTCAAGAGCACAAAAACAAGTTCCTGACAACATCACAGATAGTGCATAAAGTACAAGCTGGAAATCCAAACTGGAAAGCTCACAACAACACCTATCTTTGACAGCCGGATAACCGTTTTCAACATTCACAAGTCAATGGATCCGGCAAATCCATGATTGGGCACTGGTTTGTCCAGATGTGTACTTTTAAATCCAAGTTCATATGCCTACAATACCCTGACAATATAAGACGAGCACGTCTAGAAGCCTTGTTGCCCCATTGAAGCGCCTCTTCTTGACGTTTATAAAATCCTTCAGTGATGTTGTCTGGGGGAGAGAAACTTAAGCCTCATAGTCTCTAACTCCTTTGCATTCAGAATAAAGAACGCTGCAAATTCAATGTTTTTGTTGCACTGTACATATTTTTCCAGCGTTACTGTCTTCAGACGAATGTCATGCTGTTTGAGAAACACCCAGTGCTTGTGCCGCCACATGTTTGTTACACCTTCCTCACGGAAAACTCCTCCCTAGAAATGCATAAAGAGTGAGAATACTTGAGGACTACAAGGGGAAAGAGAGGCCTCCAATATAGTATACTATGCATTGTTTGTGCTTTCAATGCGTCTAGAAATCATTTTACCTCGATAAACAAGTTCTCTAAGCTAGGGAAGCATCTCATCAAGGCAACAACCTTGTTCAGATTTAATGACATGTGGATAAGCAGGGTCTTCACAGATTGAACCGCCATTGATAGGCTGACTAGAGACAAAGCCTGCACCAAGCACATATCATAAAACTATATGGATAAAAGTTTACATGGCATGAAACTCGGGCAGTGGAACGAATGCAACTAAAGAGTATATAGTGCAAAAGGTGAGTACCTCGATAACTGTAGAGCCAAAAACAATCTTGGATTCAGGAGATCCTTCATAAAACTTGCCCAGACACTCGAGTTTAGGTGCAGAGAAGATAGTTATCTGCAACTGCCGGCTCTGAATATCGTGAGTCAGTCGTTTAAGTGAGGACGCATCCTCAACAACGAGTTCACCATTCTCACAAAGGATACAGATGAGTTCAACTTTGGCTGAGTTTATTCTGATGTAGTGGTCCAGGTTATTGCAAACAAGCAGGAGCCACTCGAGGGCAGGGCAACCATGGTTGATTATGCTTTGCAGTGAGACGTCTGATATATCAACCTCCAAAAATGAAAGCCTCTTAAGCAGTGGAAGTTTGAACGATTGTGCATACTCATCAGGTATCTGGCAAAGAGCAAATGTGACGGTGTGCAGCAAGGAAAACAGCAACGTGGAAGTCGGTGGCGAGGCCGCGGACGAACAGAATTTGTGCGGTAGTGTGATGGTTTTCCCCACGAAACGTGGGAACATGTAGTAGAACTCGAGAACCTGCAGATTCTTTAGTCTTGGGGATTGAGCCAGGCGTTGACTGTAGAGGGTCTGCAGTGGAGGTAGCACGCGGGAATGTAGAGGTGATGGACTGCGCCCCCATGGGCGGAGAGGATGGTTTCCGGAAGGCACGATCCACCAACGTCAGGCTAAAAATTGCACCGAGTTCCAAAATATCTAATGCGAATGACATCCTTGCTGGGGAGCATCGAGACTACATCGATATGAACTGTTTCTAGAGGCTTAAGAAGATGACCGATAGGGATCTCACTGCAGTCAAGATTCAGAGGAGTGGCGCGCCACAGAGGGAGCCACCAACGTGCGAGGATTTGAGTGCAGGTGCCCTCCTTAGTGGACAGACGGGAGATTATCTCACCGAGGACACAGTTCGGGAGGTCGCTAATGCGGTCCGGGCAAGAATCCTGCTTCTCGAGACCACTAAGCAGGCCCACGCCGCTTTTGGCCGCCACCGCCATGCCGCCAGAGGATGAAGTCGCCGGTGGCCCGAACCTCACCTTCTTGTTGCTCGGGGCACCTCGCCGGATCTCCTTCCTCGTCTCCGTTGCTGGATTCGCGCCGCATGCGAGCACCGCTATATGTGGCATGGATCTAAAAAACTACTAGGTCTTCACTACGCGCAGATCCAGCGTGTGAGGAAAGGAGGGGAGGGGACGTCGACCAATTGGACGAGAACTTTAAATTATATCTTTCCTTCACTGTTGCGGTGGAAAACAAAAGAACGGTCATTTTCCTTCACTATTGCGGAAGAAAACATACACAGGCACGGGTGGACATCCCAACAAAGCATGGTGTGGTATTATATAGGGTCATGTTCACTTGGGTTTGTGTTCCGAATGATTCCATCGACTCGTTCAGACGGAGAGGCACGAATGTTTGGGCTCATAGGCACGAGCATGCAACGCTCAAGGGCATGGTCCGTGGTATTACACAGAATCATGCTCGCCTGTGACTCGATCAGACGGAGATGCATGGGCGTTTAGCCCACAAAACTGAACCTTTGTGTTACGCACAGCCATGGGCGCTTACTCTGTCAGGCACGGAATGCCCTACGTCAGAGACGCAGACTCCTTATATTTAAAAGCACGGACGTGAATTCCATAAGGACACGGCTCCGTATTGAGTTGCGTAATGGTTCTCTCTTGATTCTACTTATATTATTCGATAAAGGCGTGGACGTTTGTGCATGTCTGTGTTTCTGGGTCGCAAGCACGGGCATAAAGCGCTTAAAGGCACGGAAAGCCATTATATACAGTCACACAGAAAGATTTTCTTTTTGTATTCTGAATGGCTCGGTGGACTCGGTCAGAAGAAGAGGCACGCACGTGAAGACCACGGATGCATGGGCACGTATGTGCATTTATTACGGAAACCTAACAGAATCGGGTTTATATGTCAACACTTTCTGCTTACTCTGTGAGACACGTAACAGCCCATTCGAGAGACAGAAAGGGGCACACGTTTATTGGCGCATTTCCACATGACTGGCGACTATGACGTAAAGCAGCATAAACATAAAAAGACAGAAAGGTAGACTGATTTCATCAGTTGCAAGCTCCTTCGTGGCTCCTCAAGGACAGCAAAGACAAACAAAGCGTACAAACAGTGCAAACAGAACAATAGTTGTTCGACAAGGTTTACACAAAATGCGAACTCCAAAACTTCAAGACAATAAGACACTCCCAAGAACATGAGCAACCATCTCAAGACCTATTCTTCAGCATGAACATCTGAATGGATCCGTCAAATCGAGATATTCAACACTCCTATTTTGTAAATACTGACGCACATGGAAGCAACTTGGTAATAATCAAAGACGACCATGTTTAGAAGCCTTATTGTGCCACTTCAGAACCCTTTGTTGCTCCTCGTAAAATACTTTTGTGAACTCCGCGTGAGGGTACACAAACTTAATGTCAATGCTATCCAGATACTTTGCACACAGAACAAAGAACACCGCAAATTCCTCGTTACCCCGGCAAGAATAATAATCTTCCAGCGTTACTGTCTTCAGACAAATATCGTGATGTTTGAGAAACAGCCGGTGCCTATGACGCCATACGTTTTTTCAGAACGAAGCGTCGACCGTCCCTAAAAAATACATGAAAGGTTGAAAATACTTAGCGTCCATAGAAAAAGATATGTATGTATGTATGTATGTATCCACTTAAGTCAAATTTAACATAAATATTTTTAAATGGAAGGCGAACTACAGTATGCACATTTCTCAAGATCATCACCTCGACAGACAAGTTCTCCAGTTTTGGAAAGCACTTCAGCAATTCAATGACAATGTCCACCTTATAATCCATGTAGATGAACAAGGTCTTGACAGATTGCTGCATTGTTGTAAGACTGACTGCCCCAAAATGCTTCATAAAAATTAACAGAAGATACGTCACAAAACTAATAGATTAAAGGTTGGACGAAATAAAATTGGTTTCCTCTCAAACAAGATGAAGCTGGAAGTATTGTCAAAACTCAATACCGCAAGACATGTGAGATGACGTGGATACGGATCAGGTGCAGAGACACCGGCTACCTCCAAATCCTCACCCTGCATGAAGCAAAGAACATATTTCAACAAATTAATGGAACTAACATCGGAACAAGTCATCACCCTGCTCCAGAATCAGGTAAAGTCGGTACCTCAACAAGTGCGGGCGCAGACACGAACGCAAATTCACCCAGCGTCCCCAGTTTAGGTGCGAAGACAACAGTAATCGAACAGTGGTCGTCCTCTTTATCGCGGATCAATCGTTGAAGCGAAGGTGCATCCTCAATAATGAGTTTTCCGTAGTGACAACGAATGCCAATGGTTACAAGGTTATACGTGTTTATTGTGATGCGACGAACTCCCCCACTGAAAATAAGCAGCAGAGACTCAAGTGCAGGGCAACTAGAGTGGACTATGCTTTGAAGCGAGACCTCTGATATAAGAACTTCCACAAGCGATAGTCTTTTCACCAGCGGTAGCTTAAGCGTCCCTGCATAATTGTCTGGTATATGGCAAAGAGCAAAGCCGAGTGTGTGCAAAGAGGAGGAAAACCTAAACACGGACTCCGTCGCTGAGGGCATGATGAATTCACCCAGTGGTGTGACCTCTTGCGCCGCGAATCCTGGGAACAGATAGTAGAACTCAAGAATCTGGAGATTGTTGAGCTTTGACGATCGGAGCCAGGCAGCAACGGTGGCAGGTCTGCACCGTAGGTAGCGCCGGGATAGAGAGGCGGCTTACTGAGCCGGGATGACTGGACAGGATGAATTCCGGAAGGCTGACAACATTAACGACAGAATATTGAGAGGACCGAGTTCCAGTATAAAATCTGAAGACGACATTGGTGACGGCGGACAGCTTCAAGAGGATGGCAATATGAATTGTTTCTCCATCGTTAAAAAGATGGTCAAGAGAGATCTCGCGACAGTTGAGATTCAAAGGAGCGGTGAGCCATAAAGGACACCACCTACGAGCGAGGATTCGAGTACGGATGCCCTCCTTCATGGGGAGACGAGAGATGATCTCACCTAGGACGGCGTCCGGGAGGTCGCTGATGAGGTCCAGACGAGACCCCTCTTCTTCATCCTTGGATCGAGGAAGAGCACACTTGCCGCTTCCCTCCCCTACGGCGACAAACACACCAACAGAAGGCGGCGCCGCTGATGGCGCCACTCTCGCCCTCTTCGAGCTAGTAGTAGCACATTCCATCTCCATCTCCATCTCCATTGCAGGGGTCGCACCGCACACGACAAGTGCTCAGTGAGGTGGATCTGAAAAAATGGATTATAACCTGTCCACCCACGAAACAACTTAAATACTGAGAGGGACAGGAAAGGTACAGATTAATTACCTCTCCTCTATTTTTCCCGTAAATTGTAGATGCCTGCTTGAAACATTAAATACAGTCATGACTTTGATTATGCGAGATGCACTGTTGAAGACGCAGACCAGGCACGGGTGTGCCCCTCCGTGTTTTAATTTTTTACGGCACGTACATACATTAAAAGAATCTGTTCCACGCCGGAAGCACGGGTGGGCAGCACACAAAGACATCGTGTGATGTTATATAGAGTAATGTTAGCTCATGTCTGTGTTCCGAACGATTCCGCCGACCGAGAGGCACAGACGTGAACCAGTGGAGGCATGTTGTGGTATTGCATAGAGTCACGTACGAGCGTTTACTGCAGAAACACAACGGAATTGGATACAGATGTGAACCCTCACAGTTTACTTTCTAAGACATTGAATGGACGATCCGAGAAACACTGTCCTTAAAAGCACGGATCTGTACAACCACGGATCTGTACCAAGGAGCAACTATCAAACGCACGAAAGTGAAGCAAAGAGGGCCACGCTTTGAGTAATAGAAGAAGCACTCTATCGGCTGGCGTTGCTCCTTTGTCAGGCGCACAGTAGGACGGCTTTGGAAGGCACGCTTTTCAGGCAGAGAACGAACGTCACGATGCCACGACAAGGTGAAATCATGGTTGTACAGATGCACTGTTGAACAGTCACGGCTTTGATTATACAATATGCACTTTTGAACATGCAGACCAGGATTGTTCAACGATCCATTCTTCCTTCTCGACACTTGTGCAACCCCATGATTCTGCATACCTATTCAACCTATTTGCCTGCAATATTAACATTCATACATAAAAACAAAGCGAAAGATTGCGGTCATCACTATTTTTTGCTTACGCCCTGTTTAGCCTGCATTATTATGTTTTAATTTTCCTTTTTGTACTGCTCTCCGGTACCAAAAAGTCTCCACTTAGACCTTTCCTTTCTGAAAATGGACTCTGCAAATTCCGTGCCTTGTCCCGGGCTTCCCTGCATCCATTCTGTGTGCCTGGCTTGTGTGATGTTCGATTCTGGCATAGATGCAAGACTTTGGTAAGTGCTCCCTAGTGTCAGTGGGGTCGTTGGAGTTGCTGGCGTCTGATGTCTTCCTCCTGGGCTTGGAGTGCATTGTCCTGAGCCGTTTGATGTCCTCGATGGTGTTGTCGGTGTTGTCAGCCATTTCATTGACCTTGCCCTCTTCTCCTGCTGCGATTTCCTCTTCTCCTCTTCAATCCTCATCCTCTCCTGTACTTCTGGGTTATCCGGGCAGTTTGTTTTCCTGTGACCCTTTTCTCGACAACGGCCGCACTTGGATACGGCTTTGTTGCCTTTTCCTTTCTTCTCAAAACCAGCTTTGATTCGATCTCCTTTTTTCGTGCCCTTTGAGCCACTCATGGGAGGGTTCTTGAGAGTTTCGGCAAGAATGCCTGTGTCTGGTTCCTCAGCAAGTGTCGTCATGACTTTTATTTTCATATCTACCGTACACTCACGCAGAACACTTTATGCCTTCTCTTTTCTGCAAGCATTTGAACAGATATCCGACAACTCAGCGTAAGCGAGGCCGAATCTCATTGTTTCATCATCTTGTGCGGTCATGCTATCACCTTGACTTGTAGACAGAACTTTCAGACTCTCTGATAGATTCTGGTCCATCTGGGGATGACAAAGGATTTTGGAAGTTGATCAATCATGCCTGTTTGGTCCATCACCTTAAGCACATGGCAGCACTGGATGCCATCCCTACTCATTTTCTTGCAGCTGCAATTGTATATTTCTTTTTGCTCATCCACATCTACCCTGAACTCAGGCCTCTCAAATTCCTCGCCCGGATATGGTTTCCACACTTTTTATCCAGACTCAGTAATCCTTTTTAAAAAATAATGCCTCCCCTTTGCCAAGTCAGAGCACTTGAAGTAAGTCCGATTCCGTAGCTCCAGCTGGAATTTCCTGAAAATTTCATTGGTGTATACTTGACTTGCCTATCTTTCAATCGGAAAACCCGTCTCTAGTGATGGCGCCTTCTCTTCTGTTCGATGTCTTTTCTTGTCAAGCGTGGCGAGGCAATTTTGCTGAATCATGTGATACGCATCAACAAACCTTTTTATAGTGTCACTATGGTCGACATAATTCTTCCACATCGAATCCGTTCTCTCACTGCGAGTGGTTGTTGACGAGAAAGGATAGAAGCAGTCCTTGAAGTAAGCCGGCACCCAAAAATTTCGGAGTTCCCAGGAAATTGCTGCTTTCCAGGCACGCTCAAACTCATCTTGATTTAGTGTGTTTTTGACGATTTGAAATAAATCATCAGACATCCCTGGGTGCTGCGCAAACACTACTGCGTTATTTTCCTTCAGGTTCTTCCTAATATGCCACCAGCAGAACCTATGCCTCGTTCTCGGAAGAGCTTCCTTTATTGCATTCTTCATCGCCTGGTCCTGGTCTATTATTATGTATTTCGGCTCTTTACCCCCATTGCCTCGACAAACGTGCTTAGGAGCCACTTGAATGACCCTATTTTCTCATCTTTCAAAAGGCCTAGTCCAAACAGGACGGTCGACCCATGGTTGTCGACACCTATAATTGGTGCAAATGGCAAGCCATATATATTCGTAGAGAATGTCGTGTCAAAAGACACAAAATCTCCATATAGATCATAATTCATCTTGCACAAGGAGTCTGTCCAAAACAGGCTACGCACTACATTGTTCTCTATCTCTTCCACATGGTGGAATCCCGGCCTCCGCCTCTGCATATCGGCAAACAGTTTCATGGTGTCCTCGATATCAGTGCCGCGCTCTCCAGCCCTGTCCCGACATGCAATATTGCTTATGTCAATCGTGTCGAACATAATTTCTCACCTTGGTGTCCCCATGTCAGTAAAAATCTGCATAACCTTCCTCGGTTCTAACCTCGCCTTCTGCAACACTTGTATAAAGAATTTCTCCTGAGGTGTCATCTTCTTATAGCATCTCATGAAATTCAGCATCCAATCTGATGGGTGAAGTTGGTGGTTGTGCTCTAGGCACACGTTCTTCAGATACCATTTCCTCCTATCTGCATCCCTCTTGGCTGTTATTTGGACTGGGCAGCTTGTCCAGATCAAGCATTGCTCCGTCTCTCCTTAACATGTCTCTCAGTTGTTTTATTCTGCCCTTCCTTGGTGCACTTAAACACCTGCTTGTCAAGCTGCTGATCATATGTCGATCTTCTGCTCATTGATCGTTTGGCAGCAAAGCCAACCTTTCTCGCATATCTGCACAAGAAGAAAAAGCACTCATCCAATGATCCAAATACCATACCACCCTCTGGTTCGAGCGCTTCGGTGACCTCCTGAATCGTTGGGTATATGCCTTCTTTGAACATGTCGTCCATTTATTTCTCTACAATGGTCGGCGACGCCATTTTGATTCTGTCTACCATCTCTTCGTTCGTCTGATCGCATCCACTTCTGACGACATCGGTTTCATCGCCAGCCACAGGTCCACTTACAGCGGAGCTGCTGCTGCTCTGTTGTTTGTCACACGCAGCAGCGTCATTTCTGCATGGCACGGACAAATCCATGAATGACTCTGCCTCTCCACTGTCGCAGTGTGCAATGTTGCTCCCTGTTTCTCCGGCACTCGTGCAACCAAGGGACTGTGCTGCTTCTACAATGCAATCCGTGCTGGCACTGCATGCTACTTGCTGCTCTGAACGCTGCGTTCCTTTCGAAATGGATGGAGAAATATGATATTTCTTTGCCTCATCTGTAATCCCCTCTGCTAAATCCTAAACACATAGCATGAAACAGAATTAGATACCCAGAGCAGCATATGCGTTTTTTTTAATTTCTAATAAGCGGTACACCAGAGGCACTGTTCACATTACACCCAGCAGCACGAACGTGACCATGCTACACACACATCTCGACAAAGAGGCACATATGTGCTTCTGCTTACACCATAAAACCTGAGAGGCACAACAACATCCTATACAACTGCATATACAGCCGCACCAGACAGACAGCCGTCCTAATGTTTTACACTTTACCCTGTTCTTCCATAAAACTGTTTGTCCGTTGAATTGAAAAAGCATAGTTCAGACGTCACCTTTGTTTTCCCATGCCTCTCTTGTCCAGAAAATCTTGGCGACAACCTCCGTGCATTGGTAATTTCGCTCACTATTTTGAATGCCATCGGAGATCCTTTGGAAGGACCCCTCATGTTGAACATCGCAGGTGATCCTTTCAAAGGACCTTGCCTTATGTTTTCATCGATCCGTGGACTACCGCGATACTTGCTTCCTTGCTCGTACACCTGCATGTGCAAGATACTACAATTTAAATATACCAAACGAAAACAAAGAAAAAATTGCTCACAAAAAATATACATTTGCTTTAAATGTTGTTGCACATCCATATTTGTTGTCACCTGTATTGCTTTCTGGTGCTGCTGAACAGTAAAGTTTATTCCTCCTATGTTTGATTTTGTCGTTGGACTCTTCTTGCCTGCGCAGACCGTACTGAATCCTTGAAGACTAATGCTTTTGTTGCCAATGATCCTTCTGCTTGCATCAAGGTAAATTATGTTACCCTGTACCTCTTCATTATGACCGCCATCAAACACTGGGGCGTCACAATGCCCGCTCTGCACCTTTGTGGACAACTGTGTCTTGAAAGCAAAAAATAATTAGAGGCACGTGAGAGTATTATGAAGAATTAGCACATAAAACTTCCACGTACGTTCAAAACCAGCGTTTGAAGTTTTCGTCGTTACCTGCACAATATGCTTAGTGGAGTCTCTGCTGCTTACAATGCTCCTCTTCGCAGGTGTCTGCTGCACAACATGCTCCTGGTTGGGACGTTTGCCAAGAACTTGTATCTCACTCTTGACTCCAATTACTCCAGCCCGCATAGCATGTGCGTGTTTGACAGCATCTGCATCCTTCATCTTCTTCTCATTTTGTAGTGATTTTTTTCTTCCACCTCTCAATACTCAACTATAGAGTAGATGCACAGGATAAACAGATATTACAGCATTCATCCAGGATATATTAATCATTTTTGTTCTTCTTAATGATCTACTATTTGGTGTTCTCGGTGGTAGCACCTTGACAGCAAACGTCACAGAAATAAAAGACCAAACCCTAATGTTCAACTGCCTTGATATTACCTGCCTCCCATAATCCTTGCCGATGTCGTTCAAAGACCGACCGTCCCTGTTGTCCTAACCAGATGTCGAACTCCTGAACATCTGCCCGAAAAAGTTATAAACCCGCAGTATCAGTGTTGAAAATTTTCAAAGTCGATCTCAATCTTTCTTACTAAGCTACTACACTTACCACGCAACAGAGATATATTTATACTTCTATATAATTGAACTCACACCTTTCTACTAACCGTTGATTGCCGAATCTTATGCGCTGATTGTTCGGAACTCACACATTTCGAAATTGTGAGGGGATCTGCTTCCCTGCAGTTTGTCAGTGATCTCCTTCAATGATTTTGAATCTGGGAGAGAGAGAAAAGAGAAAGAGATACGAAGAGAGAAAGAGAGAAGGAAAGAGAGAACCTACTTCAATTTTTTGCATGCAGG
This sequence comes from Triticum dicoccoides, assembly GCF_002162155.2. Lineage (NCBI taxonomy): Eukaryota > Viridiplantae > Streptophyta > Magnoliopsida > Poales > Poaceae > Triticum > Triticum dicoccoides. The sequence continues at coordinate 539,928,232 of NC_041393.1, read as the reverse complement.
AGAAGAATAACCTGATAGGTGGGGTGAGTTTTGCGACGCATGAGAGATGCACATGTTTTTTCGGCGTGATGAGATGTGGTAGGTCGACTTCACTTGACCGTCGATGAGACTGACAAGTGGGCTCTCAGTTACTAATTCCTTTAAGTCTCTCACTAATTTGTGGGGTCGGTCTTATATGAGTCCTACGAGGAGAACCTCCGTCTGGGGTGACAAAATGTGGTAGGTGGACTTCAAAGTCATACTGACATGTGGGCTCTCAAATAGTTCCTCCAAGTATTTGACTAACTTGTGGGGTCATCCGCAAGATGAGTTCCAGATCTTTCTCCATCTAGCATCGGTGGCGACAGGCGAGGCATATTCTAGCTCTCCAAAGGAAAGCCAATCCCGATCTGTAAGTGCATCTAGTGCCCCTTAGTGATTTTGGTGTATTGAAGACTTATAGGTTAAGGGTCTAATGTGTTTATGAGTGTACACAGGTCTATAAGTCTATGAGGAGTTTTATATTTACAGAGAAAGTCGACCCCTAAAAATGAATATCTTCGACTGAAGATTTTGGTATTTCTGAAGACTTTCATGAAGACTTTGAAAGTGAAGAAATTGGTGTGTCCGTGAAGACTTGATATACATGCGAGGAATATGAAGCTTGAAGACTTTCATTTTCATAGTTTTGTTTTTCTCCTTCTTGAGTCATAGGAAACACCGTACTGTTAAAGGGGGTCGAGGAAATACTAAGGAAAAATTTCCATGTGATGCTCAACTCAAAATCCTACACCTACCAATCCCTTCGAGTGAAGCCATTGGAATCTCATACAGTTCAGTCAATTCTTCAGAGATAGAGACGAAGTTTTTCTGGTCGCTGAGGAATTTGCTCTGACTGAGGAGTTAGGAATTCGCCAGTGCGGATTGCCTACACAGTGAGGAACATGATAGCCCTAAGGAATTTGAGAGTCAAATTTCCGACCGTTGTTGTGCTACGCGCCAGCTCTCCCAAAATATCTTATCCACATAACGGTCATATCATTGAAGAGCATTTATGTCTTATCATGTCAGGCTGCTCCCTAGGCTATAAATAGCCGCCCCCTACAACCACTAGTTGGTTGGCTGCTCCAAGAGAAACTGACACTTGTCATTTGAGAGCAACCCATCCTCCAAGGACTTTGAGCGAAAATCATTGAGTAAGGGAAATCCAAACCCAAACACCCACAAACCCAAAGTGATTGAGCATCACTGAAGAGATTGATCCTGCGTGGATCTAATGCTTGTTACCTTTGAAGATTGTGCTTCTTCCAGACGGTTAGGCATCATGGTCTAGAGCATCCAAGAGGAATTGTGGATCACCGAGTGACCGAAGTCTGTGAAGGTTTGGAAGTCGCCTGAAGACTTACCACGAGTGATTGGACGAGGTCTGTGTGACCTTAGTTCAAGGAGAATACGGTGAGGACTTGGTGTCCTGAGCTGCGTGCTCAGTGACTGGGTGTCCGAGACTGTGTGTCCTCGAGTTTAAATACTCAGCCGCTCCAACCAGATGTACAACTGAGACAGCAGTTGGAACTGGTCTACCAAATCATTGTCTTCACCAACCTTACTGGTTCTATTTCCTCAACTCTTTCATTTCCTCATTACTGTGTTGAGTGTTTGTTCATATCTGTGTTTGAAGACTTTGACTGAAGACTTTCTCAATTTCCTCAGTTCAATTTCTTCAGTCTGTTTGTCTTCATCTTGTGTTATCCTATGTTTACGCTTTCTGTACTCTGTGTTTGTCTTCATTTCATCATGATGACCATGTGTGTATTCTGTCATGCTTACTTCTAAGTACTTATTCCGCTGCAAGTAGTTCTTCGCTAAGGAATTTCCTCACCGGCAAATTCCTCAGTGAAGAATTCATAAAAATTGCCTATTCACCCACCCTCTAGTCGATATAACGCACTTTCAATTGGTATCAGAGCAAGGTACTCCCTTGTTCCGTGTGATTTTGGTTTAACCACCTGGAGTTCTAGTTATGTCGACCGCAGGTATGATCAAGGTCTCTGCTAGGTGTCCTACCTTCGATGGCACGGACTACCCCTACTGGAAGAATAAGATGCGAATGCATCTTGAAGCAATTGACAACGATCTCTGGTACATTGTGGAAAATGGTGTTCCCTCAGTCACACCTTCCCTGAATGCTGCTGATGTGAAGAGATTCAAGGAACTCGATTCTCAAGCGAAGAATATCATATGTGGTCATCTGAGTAATGGGCAGTATGGTAGAGTGAGTGCTTTGGAAACTGCTAAGCTTATCTGGGATAGGCTCTCCAAAGTAAACGAAGGAGTCTCAACTCAACGTGACTCTCATGTTGACGTTCTTCGCAATCTCTTTAACCGCTTCAAAAGACTCGACAATGAAAATGTTCAGCAAACCTTCGATCGCCTCACTGATATCTCAAATGAGCTTCAAGCGCTCGGTGCCACTGACATCACCGATCATGAGGTGGTGAAGAAATTGCTGAGATCACTCGATTCGTCATTTGACACTCTGGCACTGATGATTCAAGAGCGTGCTGATTACAAGTCACTAGATCCCGCTGATATCCTCGAGAGGCTAAATACACATGAGTTCCAGCTTGCTGAAAAGAGAGATATCTATGGTTCAAGCTATGGCAAACCACGTGCCCTGAAGGCCAAGGCAGTGTCTGAATCGGAATGTGAAGATTCTGGTAGTAGCCTTGGTGATCCTGAAGAATTGAGCCAGGAGCTAGCACTGCTCGTGAAGAAATTCCATAAATTCTCAAGACGTGGTCGCTTTGGAAAATCTTCAAGGAGCAGTGATTCCTCATCAAGTGACTATAAGAGAAGGCTATGCCACAAATGCAAGAAGCCTGGTCACTACATTCAAGATTGTCCTCAGTGGGACAAGGAACTAAATAAGAAGAAATACAAGGATTACAGTTCTGATGATGCCAAGAAGAAGAAGAAATCTTCAAAGTCTTCATCATCAAAATCCTCGAAGTCTTCATCTCACAAGAAGAGAAGCTCCAAGAAGGCTCGGGCATTCATTGGCAAGGAAATGGATTCTGAGGCTGAATCTGAGGATAATGAGGAAGAGGAGGCATCCGAGGAGTCTGAGTCAGGTGTGGCAAGTCTAGCTCTTGCTACCGCATTTGTCAGCAAGTCTATCTTCAACTCTGAAGAAAATGGCAACACCAACAACGCTGATGAAGGCAATGACGACTATGCTCCCACCTATTGCTTCATGGCAAAGGCTGCCAAGGTAACTAAATACCCCTCCTTTGAATCAAGTGAGGATGAATCTGATGAAAACCTTAAGCCTAGCTACTCCAAACTTGCTAAGATTGCTGTGAAACAACAAAAGGCTATTGAAAAACTTCAAAACATGCTAGACAAAAGTGATGATATGTTGGGTGATGAAATGGACCGCATTAAAGACTTAACTGAAAATCTTCAGAGACTTCAGTCTAAGTTTGACAACCTTCAAAGTCATCATAAAACCCACTTAACTGATCACGAGAAGCTTTCTTATGAATTTCTTCAAAGAAAGCAAGATCTTGAGAAGCTAAGAGTGTGTTATGAAGATCTTCAGAAGGAGTGCGATTCATTACTTGCTCAACAAATCAGCGCTACTCAGGAAGAATTTGATCCTCCATGCTTAAAGTGCATTGAACGTGAATCTGCTAATTCTTCACCTGAATGTTCAAATGCTTCAAATGTTACAAATTCTTCACCTGCCTCTGCTATCACTAATTCCTCATCTGAGGACATTGCTAGTATCACTGACGATGCAGGGCTGAAGGAATTGTATATGACAGGCATGTACATAAGTCTCAAAGGGCACCAGACTCTTTATGACGTGCTTAAAAAGCAGATCCTCAACAGAAACCCTAGGAAAGAGGGTATTGCCTTTGAGAGAAAACTCAATGCTGATGGAACATATTGGAAGCCTGAGCAGTACCCCAAAACCTCATGGGTTGCTGCAAAGGGACCTCCAGTTGATCCATCTAACTTATCTGGCTTTACATGTGAATCTCCTCATTCTTCTGATGAGTCATTTGACTCCAACTATAAATTGTTCAAAAATCAGAATGGTGAAGTATTTGCTAGATATGTTGGCACTAACTGTAGGAACGGTCCCCCTATGAAGAAAATCTGGGTTCCCAAAAGTTATGTTGAAAGTCTTCAGGTGAATGTCCTCATGACACCACCAGTGAAGAATAGGAACCCCAGATCAAACTCTTCATATGGACCAAATTCTTCATATGGATCCAAGTCCTCATACGGACCAAATTCCTCACATGGATCAAATTCCTCAAAAGGATCAAAATCCTCGTATGAACATCATCGTGCTAACAACTCTATTTCGCAGGGTAGAGCTAAGGGCTATGAATATGTGCATTATTCTTCAAATCATCATGTTCATAAGTCCTCGAAGAATTTCTCTGCTTATTCATATGCTTACCCTAACCCCTCTTATGTGAAACGAAGTGGACTGGCTTCCATGCCACCTTTCTCATATGGTGCTCGCAGAGTGATGAATTCTTTGCCACCCCTCCAGATGTGGGTGGTGAAGAAAAAGAACTAATCTCTTATGCAGGGTCAGGTCTCCAGACGTGCTGAAAACGACTGAAGAATTTGTTGGAGACCTGAACATTGCCTGAAAGGACACAGGAGAATCATGATGAAATGAACTTTCATTTCACCCGTCCTCATACTGATTATCTGATCAAATTACTTGATGAAATTGAACTGATGATACTGATGGCATATTCTTCACTGATGAAGTATATGAGTTTGTAAGCTGCACTAATTCATCTGCAGGATGATCAACCCAAAGCAAATGAGTGGGTCCTCGATAGTGGATGTACAAATCACATGACTGGTGACAAGAATCTATTTATGGATGCTCCCTTAACTCTATCACATCTGAAGCATATCATCTTCGCTGACAAAGGCAAAAGTCAGGTATTGGGTCTAGGTAAGGTTGCGATCTCTAAGGATCGACACATGGACAAAGTCATGCTTGTCGAGTTCTTAGGATACAACCTCATGTCTGTCTCAATGCTTTGTGATCTTGATATGGTTGTTGTCTTTGGCAAGTATCGTTCTGTTGTGATCATGGAAACTGACAATTCCAAAGTCTTTGAAGGCTTTAGGAGAGGAGACTTGTACATTGTTGATTTCTCTACAGGATCACAACCTGCCGTGTGCTTACTTGCAAAAGCTTCAGAAGGCTGGCTATGGCATCAACGACTTGGTCACGCAGGCATGAGGAATTTGCACACGCTTGCAAAGAAGAAGCATGTCATTGGCATTGAGAATGTCAAATTCCTCAAGGATCACTTGTGTGGTGCCTGTGAAGCTGGGAAGATGACTAAGCCCAAGCATCCAGCGAAGACTATCGTGACCACCACTCGACCATTTGAATTGCTTCACATGGATCTCTTCGGTCCTAATCATTATTCTGCTGTGAGTAATGATGCATCTTTATATGGCTTTGTTATTGTTTATGATTACTCTCGTTACACATGGGTACACATTGTTACTTACAAACATGAAGTGCAGGAAGTCTTCAAACGATTTTCCTCGAGGGCTTCAACCAACTTTGATGTGAAGATCAAGCACATCAGGAGTGACAATGGAACTGAGTTCAAGAATTCTGGTCTTAATGACTATCTTGATGAACTTGGTATTACTCATGAGTTATCTGCTCCTTATACTCGTCAGCAAAATGGTGTCGTGGAGCGCAAGAACATAACTCTTGTTGAGATGGCTCGCATTATGCTTGATGAATACAAAACGCCTCATCATTTTTGGATTGATGCAATTGATACCGCGTGCCACATCATCAACAGAGTATATCTTCACAAATTCTTCAAGAAGACTGCCTATGAACTCCTCACTGACAAGAAACCCAGTGTGAGTTATATCAAAGTCTTCAATGCTAAATGTTGGATTAGAGATCCTCATCACAATGCTAAATTTGCACCCAAAGCACATGAAGGTTTTATGCTTGGTTACGGAAAGGACTCGCACACCTACAGAGTCTTCAACATCACTCTTCACAAGATTGTTGAAACTGTAGATGTGCGGTTCAATGAAACTAATGGCTCGCAAAGAGAGCACCTACCTTCTATGATAGATGAACCAACACCTGAGGATTCTATCAAGTTCAAGGCTACTGAGGATATCATTCCTACCGAAGAATCTACTGAAGAATTCATTCCAGAACGCGAAGATCGTCGAGCTGATGTACCTGAGGAAAATGTTGAAGAAAATGCTGATCAAATTCCTCAACAACAACCAGCTCATCCTCGCGTTGCAAAAGAAGTGCAAGTCGAAAAGATCATCGATGACATTGAAGCACCAGGTCCTCTCACATGCTCAAAAGCTTCACATTTATCTAACTTTTGTGGGCACTATGCTTTTGTCTCTATCACAGAGCCCACTAAGGTACATGAAGCATTTCTGGAGCCTGAGTGGATTCAGGCCATGCAAGAAGAATTACATCAGTTCGAGCTTAACAATGTCTGGGAACTGGTCAAACGTCCAGATCCTCGCAAGCATAATATCATCGGCACAAAGTGGATCTACCGCAACAAGCAAGATGAAAATGGCCTTGTGGTGAGGAATAAGGCACGACTTGTAGCTCAAGGCTACACACCGGTTGAAGGAATTGATTTCGATGAAACTTTTGCACTTGTTGCTAGACTTGAGGCTATTCGCATATTACTTGCTTATGCTAACCATCATAATATTATCTTACAACAAATGGATGTGAAAAGTGCATTCCTCAATGGTAAGCTTGAGGAAGAAGTATATGTTGCTCAACCCCCAGGTTATGAAGATCCAAAGAATCCTGACAAAGTCTTCAAACTCAACAAGGCCCTCTATGGCCTCAAGCAGGCCCCTCGGGCGTGGTATGATACTTTGAAGGAATTCTTCGTGAAGAATGGCTTCACACCCGGTTCACTCGACCCTACTCTCTTTACTAAATCTTATGATGGTGAATTGTTTGTGTGCCAAATATACGTTGATGATATTATCTTTGGCTGTACTGGCCAACGTTACAGTGATGAATTTGCCTATATGATGAATGAACAATATCAAATGTCTATGATGGGAGAGTTGAAATTCTTTTTAGGTCTTCAGATTCATCAACAACACAATGGCATATTCATATCTCAGGAGAAATACCTCAAGGAAGTTCCGAGGAAATTCGGCATGCAAGATTACAAAGGAGTCAAAATTCCTATGCCCACAAATGGCCATCTATGCACTGATGAAAATGGTATTGACTTCGATCACAAGGTATACCGCTCCATGATTGGTTCTTTATTGTACTTATGTGCATCTAGGCCAGATATAATGCTTAGTGTTTGCATGTGTGCCTGATTTCAAGCAACACCGAAGGAATCACACCATAAGGCTATGAAACATATTCTTCGATATCTAGCTCACACACCAACACTAGGATTATGGTACCCCAAGGGCTCTACTTTTGATCTCATTGGATATTCTGACTCTGAGTATGCTGGTCATCGTGCGGACTGCAAGTCAACATCTGGTACTTGTCATTTCCTTGGACGGTCTTTGGTCTGTTGGTCCTCGAAGAAACAGAACTGCGTATCACTGTCTACTACTAAAGCTGAGTACATTGCTGCTGGTTCTTGCTGTGCTCAATTGCTGTGGATGAAGCAAACTCTCAAGGACTACGGCATCAACATGAAGAATGTGCCTCTCTACTGTGACAATGAGAGTGCCATCAAGATTGCTCACAACCCAGTTCAGCACTCGAAGACAAAGCACATTCAGATTCGTCATCATTTTCTTCGTGATCATGTGTTGAAGGGCGACATTTCTATTGAGCATGTGAAGACTGAAGAATAGCTAGCCGATATCTTCACAAAGCCCTTGGATGAGAAGAGATTTAGCAAGTTGCGGTGTGAGCTAAATATCTTAGAGTATTCGAATGTTCTTTGAAAAGGACACACATCCTAACACTTATGCAAAATTGATGACTTAGATGTGCAACACATGAAGAAACGTTTTTCTTCAATCAATGAAGAATAACACTCTAAGTGTGATGAAATTAATGAAGAATTTGATTCTCAGAACCCTACGACAATTGTACGCGGTGTCTGAAATCATCATTCTTATACGGTGGGTCACGCCACACAGAAGTTGAAAATCTTCAATTTGAGTTTTTCCTCAGTTTTGAAATTCCTCAGTTTTTTCAAATTCTTCAACTTTGCAAAATCTTCACTGTTTCCGTCGGTTTTCTTCATTGGCTATATATATATATATATATATATATATATATATATATATATATATATATATGGGTTTATGTCCTCTACAACATTCACTTATAGCTATTTCTTCAAGTTGCATTTTCTGCTAAGTGAATGTGGTCGGACCCTTCCTCCTCTATGCTATACTCAACCCAATCTATTCACAAATTCTTCATGTGTGTTCTATTTGAAAGTCGTTCAAAATCTTCACTGTGTCCTGTCAGCTGAAGAAATTGCGAACGGAACTTTAAAACTAATTTTATCCAAAATTTTCGGTTTTGCCGCTCAAACCGTCCCGTATCCCACGACAGACTTATCTATTCAGCCACGATCTAACATGATCTCCACCTTCAGTACGTGGGTGACACATGTCAAGCGAATGAGAAGGGCCAGGGGCACGTTTGTCCTAAATCTTCGGGCGAACATTTTTTCACTTGACTATAAATACCCCCTCACCCTTCCTCACTTCCTTTACTCCGCTCGACCGCTCTCTCTCTCGCTCGAGTTTTTCAAACCCTAGCGCCTCCGCTACTCCATCGTCGCCAGTGAGGAAGAGCTTCACTGCCTCGACCTCTTCGCCGTCGTACTCGCGCCGGCTGCGGATATCTTCACTCCGCCGCCGCCGTAGTTGTCTTCCTCTGCCAAGTTAGGGCGTGGAAGATCTGAACTGACGAGCTTCAAATCTACACTTCTCAGTTCGTCGTGTTCGTCATCAAGGGTAATTAAAAGTTACTTTTACTGCCCTCTTTGATTCAAATTTTCTCTACAAAATCTTCAAAGGTGTTTTATTCTTCAAATCCTCACACACAAAACACCTCAGTAGTTATCTGCTCTTGATTCGTTTCTCTAAGCATCATTTATCTTCAAGATTCGTCAATTGTGTGGATCCTCAATCTATACAACTCTGGAACCTAAGACAAAGAACTCTTAGTGAAATTCTTCAAGACTCATCTGGTCAAATTCCTCAAACTTGTTCATTTTGGAAATCTTCTGAGAACGCATATGACCTCTTCAAATTCCTCGCAACTATACTCTGTTCACAGGTACTCATGTCCACTGTTGAATCACTAGGTTCTCATCAACTTAACTCATTTGTAGCGTTCCTCGAAGAAAAGTTGCATATTTCTTCAGAGAATTCGATTGTTCAAATTCCTCATCTGAAGAATATGGCAGACGGTAAGAAACCACAGAAAGGAGGAAAGAAGCATGAGGTCATGACTGCATTTGAAATTCCTAAGGACATCTATGCTGACTATTGCACACCTGATGAAGCCAAGTTTGGAAAAGAGAACAAAAATCGGCGTAAGGTGCACATACAGGAGATTGAAAGGAGATGGGCAAGAGAATGGAGGGAGTACAGATATGTAACTCCAAAGTATATGAAGAAATTCGCTCTAAATCCTCCATGCCCAAGAGCTCCATTGGCACCTGGTCAAAAAGCTGATCCCACCAGCCTCAAGCGCGGTGAGGATTTTCCTGAAGAATGGGCCAAACGCCAAGCCAAGTTGGCAAGACAAGCCAAAGAAGCAATGAGGAAATTTAATGAAGACTTTGTTGCTGCTGCTGCCACAAAGGCCTCTAACAAGCCTAGAAAATCAATGGCAAAGAAGCCTGCTCACAAGCCAAGTGCTTCATCAACTATGCCCTCACAGCCAAGTTCCTTAGCAATGCCCTCTCGGCCAGAATCTTCAAAGCCCTCACGACCAATGCCTCACGCTGCTCCTGCTCCTCCAAAGTCCTCAGTTGCTCCCGCAAAGTCCTCAACACATGTACATCTGGCCACATGCCAAAGGACTGCAGGCATCTCCATTGCCTCTGGTGTTTCAGCGAGTTCCTCAGCTGCACCAAATTCTTCATCAGGCCCCACTCTGCTGAAGACCAAGGCCACTGCTGGACGCGGTCCTCGGCCTAGTCCGAAGAAGAAACAAGTTGCCTTCCAAGTGCCATCTGACGATGAAGCTGATGATGATGAACTTGCAGAAATCATCAGAGATAGGCAAGAAAGGGCCGCTAGAGCCAAAGGGACAACGATGCCACTGCTTTTGGATCCAAAGGCGATCCTCGACTACATTGATCTCTGGCACAAGGACCCAAACACTCCTATGCCTGATTTTCATTTGACTCCTGGCCAAAGTCACATGCTGACCCATTTCATCTCTAAAGAGAAATGGAAATTTGAGAAGGCCAGACAAATCAAGAAGGCTCAGTTCAGGAAAGAGAAGTTCTTGAAGAACAACTTTGTCAAAATGACACCTGATGAACTCCTCACGATCCAGTCTGAAATCAAAGCCCTCAGCAATGATTTTAATGCTTATTATGCTGATTGGCAAGGAGCCAAAGTCAGATTCGTTAAACTGACTGAGAAGTTCACCAATGTTGCAGCACCATCGCAACAAGAAATTCCTCAAGCTGAAGCCTCTGCTCAGCAAATTGAAGAACATGCCAGCATCGCTGATGATTTTCAGACTACTGAAGAAAATGCTAGTTCCAGGGCTGATGACTCCATTCAAGCCGCTGAAGAAATTGCCAGGGCATCCACTAGCGGTGCACCTGAAGAAAATGAAGAAGTCAGGGCAACTGCATCAGTTGCGCCTGAGGAAATACAGACAGATTCCTCAGCTCCTCCTACACCTACCCCAACTCCTACCCTACCATCTACATCAGATGTGAGGAAGACCAAGGCTGCAGAAAAGGCTGCAGTGAAGAAAAGGAAAGCATCATCTGCTTCAGATTCTTCAGCTCCGAAGAAAATGAAGACTATGACCAGCTCACTTGAGAATCCCATTGATGTTGTTCCGATTTCCACCATGCCATCTAAGGACCTTGTTCCTTATGGTGAAGAATATGTGATCCCTAGCGGATCTGATGAAGAAAATCATTCTGCTGCTTCGTCAGAACAGATTGATGAAGAAATTGAAGTGGATGCGATCCCTTCAACACCTGTTGCTTCCTCGCCAATGCCTCAGTTCACAGCTGAAGAGGCTGGCGTTGAAGAAATTGAAGATGAAGACGTGGATATTGGATGCACCACGCCTGTGATGAATGATGACTTTTGGGAGAGTCAGCATCCCAATTCTCCACACTTCACCCCACTACAGCAGATACCTCAGTCCCCCGCACCAACAGTTCAACTAGGCTCTGAAGAAACTCATCCCACCTCGTCTGTGCATGAACAAATTCCAGCCACTAGTGCTGAAGAAACTGCTGCTGCTGATACGTTGAACATGCAGACTGCCACTGAAGAGGAACCAGAAATTCCTCAGCCTGAAGAACCGGAGATTGTGATTCCTGAGGTTGTGATGCAACTCACTGACACTCCTGTGCCCAAGCCAAATGATCCATTCTCAAAGAAGCAAAAGTTCAAGGCTGCTGATTTCTTCAACGAGCATGTGTTCTTCACTGCCTATAATCCCTATGATTCTGCTCACATAAGGAAGAGGCATTTCTAGACTGCTAGTCAAGCAAATTTCTATTCCTCTGTACTATTCCACAAACACAAAGTCTTCGATCATGCACACATTCCTCACGTGGACATGGAATCTCTGCCGTGCTTCGAGCCAGTCCTCAATATTCTTCACGAAGCTGGATTACTGAATTTCTGCACTGACATCTGTGATTGGAATGAAGAACTCATTCTTCAATTCTATACGACATTGCACATCACAGGAAATCCTGAAGATGTGAACTCATGGGTGCTGGACTGGATGTCAGAAAATACTCACTACAAGGCACCAACAACTGAATTGCTTCGTGTCCTCCCACTCAGTCCTCCCCTTGATGGTGCACGTTGCATCTACAATGAACCTGAGCTTACAAATCATTACATGCAAGTGCTGATGAAGCCTTTGAAGCCAGGGCAAGCTCCTCGAACCAAATACCTCGTCAAGGAATTACTGTATGTGCCACAGACTGTCTATCACATTCTGACGAAGACAATGAGTCCTATCAAAGGCCACGACTCAAATGATGAAGAAGTCGTTGGCATCATGAAGAATATGCTTTTTAATATTGTTCATGGCGTTACCATCAACTTCCATGATTTCTTCATGAGGACTCTGGCAAATATTGCTATGTCACCGTTTGAGCTACATCCTTATGCGCCATGGATTATGAAATTCATCAAGACAAGGTCTTCACTCAACTACAAGGCTGATACTCTAAACCATGGCAGTTTCTTGCCTCCAATTGAAGTCCTCAAACATACATTTTCCTCAGCTAATGACAAAGGCAAGGCAACTGCTGTGATAGATGAAGGCATTCGTCCATTGGATGGTCAATTTCGCAAGGCTGCATCCTACTCCACCAATGATGACTCTGCCACACATGACTCTTCCGCCAACACCTCTGCCAAGCAAATTCCACAAGCCATAGCACCCAGGTTGATGACTGATCGTGAGTTACTCCTCAGTCTTCATCAGAAAGTTGATCACAATCATAAATGGGTCAAGCGTCAGTTTGGTTCCATTCTTTACAACATGACCTCAACCCACAATGCTGTGAAGAAAAACCAATACTACCTCCATGGAACCTTCAACCAAACCTGGGCTGTTCTATCTCATATCTACAACGCCGAAGATCTGAAGACCATGGGTCTCAAGGAAGAATTTGACTGGTTTGCACCTCCACCGAAGAAATTCAAGAAGGTCGAGGTTCCTTCCTTGGTGGCCAGCTCCTATTCTTCATCCCGCGACACTGATGAAAAAGAAGACTTGGACGACACTGTGGCAGGCCCTACTACGACAATCGACCCCGGCAACGCTGGCGCTCCTCCATCAACTTGATATTCTTCAGGGGCGTTAGTCCTCAGTTTCAATCCTTTTGGTCATTCGATGACAAAGGGGGAGAAATCTGAGTTGGTCTTCAAGCGGGTCTATTATATGGGCATTTTTTTTGCTAAGTTACAACTCTCGTTCTTCTGAAACTTTTATTGGATCGAGTTGTAATCTTAAACTCGATGGTGCTCTGATACTTTTGATGCACTGTGCTCTGTTCTGCATGCTTGTTCCTCGTTAATATTATTTCACGCATGTTGAATCTCCTCAAGCACCATATTTCATCTTGCATTTCAAATTCTTCATATTATATGTCAAATGCATGTATGAATTACAAGATATAGGGGGAGATCTCCATGATTCAACTCTTCAAGTGTGCATTGCTTCAAAAGCAAATTCCTCTCTATGCACATCTTCAGGGGGAGTTCTTCTATATCTTGCAATCAAATTCCTCAATATCAGTACTTACACTTCATATGTTTATCCCCGTTGAAAACTTAACCCATATTGTCATCAATCACCAAAAAGGGGGAGATTGTAAGTGCATCTACTGCCCCTTAGTGATTTTGGTGTATTGAAGACTTATAGGTTAAGGGTCTAATGTGTTTATGAGTGTACACAGGTCTATAAGTCTATGAGGAGTTTTATATTTACAGAGAAAGTCGACCCCTAAAAATGAATATCTTTGACTGAAGATTTTGGTATTTCTGAAGACTTTCATGAAGACTTTGAAAGTGAAGAAATTGGTGTGTCCGTGAAGACTTGATATACATGCGAGGAATATGAAGCTTGAAGACTTTCATTTTCATAGTTTTGTTTTTCTCCTTCTTGAGTCATAGGAAACACCGTACTGTTAAAGGGGGTCGAGGAAATACTAAGGAAAAATTTCCATGTGATGCTCAACTCAAAATCCTACACCTACCAATCCCTTCAAGTGAAGTCATTGGAAATCTCATACAATTCAGTCAATTCTTCAGAGACAGAGACGAAGTTCTTCTGGTCGCTGGGAATTTGCTCTGACTGAGGAGTTAGGAATTCGCCAGTGCGGATTGCCTACATAGTGAGGAACATGATAGCCCTGAGGAATTTGAGAGTCAAATTTCCGACCGTTGCTGTGCTACGCGCCAGCTCTCCCAAAATATCTTATCCACATAACGGTCATATCATTGAAGGGCATTTATGTCTTATCATGTCGGGCTACTCCCTAGGCTATAAATAGCCGCCCCCTACAACCACTAGCTGGTTGGCTGCTCCGAGAGAAACTAACACTTGTCATTTGAGAGCAACCCATCCTCCGAGGACTTTGAGCAAAAATCATCGAGTGAGGAAAATCCAAACCCAAACACCCACAAACCCAAAGTGATTGAGCATCACTGAAGAGATTGATCCTGCGTGGATCCGACGCTTGTTACCTTTGAAGATTGTGCTTCTTCCAGATGGTTAGGCGTCATGGTCTAGAGCATCCAAGAGGAATTGTGGATCACCGAGTGACCGAAGTCTGTGAAGGTTTGGAAGTCGCCTGAAGACTTACCACGAGTGATTGGACGAGGTCTGTGTGACCTTAGTTCAAGGAGAATACGGTGAGGACTTGGTGTCTTGAGCTGCGTGCTCAATGACTGGGTGTCCGGGACTGTGTGTCCTCGAGTTTAAATACTCAGCCGCTCCAACCAGATGTACAACTGAGACAGCAGTTGGAACTGGTCTACCAAATCATTGTCTTCACCAACCTTACTGGTTCTATTTCCTCAACTCTTTCATTTCCTCATTACCGTGTTGAGTGTTTGTTCATATCTGTGTTTGAAGACTTTGACTGAAGACTTTCTCAATTTCCTCAGTTCAATTTCTTCAGCCTGTTTGTCTTCATCTTGTGTTATCCTGTGTTTATGCTTTCTGTACTCTGTGTTTGTCTTCATTTCATCATGATGACCATGTGTGTATTCTGTCATGCTTACTTCTGAGTACTTATTCTGCTGCAAGTAGTTCTTCGCTAAGGAATTTCCTCACCGGCAAATTCCTCAGCGAAGAATTCATAAAAATCGCCTAGTCACCCCCCCCCCCTCTAGTCGATATAACGCACTTTCACGATCCCTCCGCAGAGTTCGCTCGTCACTGAAAATTTATCGGTCTCCTTCATCTCACTCGCCATGGATCTCCTGTTCATGTAATCCATTGCATTATAACCATGATTATGCCACCGATTCAACGTTTGAACAAAAAAATTACCAGTATAGCAATTCCGCGGGCTGCGTATACACCGCATCTGCATAACACATCATGTGGGGCGCGATTTGAATATCGGTTCTGGATCCAATTATCTTCAGCTGGTCCGTGCTCAAACTGTTGCGCCGTCTTAACAGTAGAAGGGTTATGGATTTAAAGTTAGGACTCAGCTGACCTCATTTTAATCATGCCAACTGCATGCTTGTGTCGTGGTTTTGCTAAGTTGAGTTATATCTCCGGCCATGCAAAACTTAAGCACTCTCGTGACCACATATTATATTACTTGCAGAGCTCAATTAAACCGCAGTCAAAATTCACTAACCTGATCCCTAACATGAGGTCACAGGTCAAATGATTATATAGATCTGCAATCTATAGCAGAGATCCAAAGGACTTGCATCCCTTTTTGCAAAGTGGTTACTAACCCAGATTTAGAAACCGTCTTACATTGACCAAGCTGTTGATGATGGTCTCACATGGACTGCTAACAACTGCCTTACATAGTTGACCTGGTAACGATGATGTCTCGTGACCTCTTATGTAGACTTCGATGAGATGGACTCCACCCCATAGCTGTCGAGACTCAGTCCCAGTCTGTCAATGGCACAGAGATTGTCACCCAAGATTTCATGGTTCATGACCAGCTAGAAACAGAGAGACTAAGGATCAAGTTAAAACGTGCAGCGCACAAAAAGCTTGTTGAGGAGTACAGGGCAAAGAAGCAGCTTGCTGCCCCGAAGTAGGTGTTTTTTATCATGCATCTTGCGTGCGTCGTTGAAATTTCTTTCGAAATCAATGCCTCTCATTCTAGCTGCATTTTTAATCACGCCTTAAATATTTGTCTCTGTTTTGCTAACTCAGCGTTTGTATGTAAGCTTGTGCAAGAAAAGCATGTGGTTCAACAATACATTTGCTAAAGGTCGTTTCTTATCTTTGTCAACAGAGCTGTTACAATGGGTGAATATGAAGAAGAGTTCAGCACAAAACTTAGCTTCCAGAAATTCATTACTGTTTGTGAAAAGCTAACAGAACCACAAAAGCAGCTTGTCAGAGATATTGGATTTGGATACCTTCTAATCTGTGTTGTCGCGAGCTTCCAAGATGCTTCGTTCGCTGGCTTGTCCGCTATTTTGATTGCCCTTCCAGGTCTTTCATATTTCCTAGTGGATACAAATTCCTCATCAACTCGTACACAATGCACCGGATCTTAGGAATTCCACTTGGCGGGCAGGTTATCCCAAGAAAATGCTCAGAAGCTTTCAGATGTCAGGTTAAGTCTGAAACTCGGTGTGTTGGGCACGCTCCAAACATCAGAGATTTAAATAATCTCATAACCCCACAGCTGACAGGAGAAGTGTTCCAACGGGTTTTCGTGATGTTTTCAACAGCGGTATTTCTATGCCCAACGACATATGACTATGTTAGCCCCGACTATTTAGCCGCTCTAGAAGGACCAGCAAGTAACATACCATCATATGATTGGTCCAATGCTGTCACAGAGAAACTGGTGGCATCACTCCTGACCATCAAGGACAAAGGATTTGTAGGCGCCCTGTGTGGCTGCCTCCTGATTCCAGTGGTTCGTTCACTAACTTGTACATTTATTTATACCCACAAGTAGCTGCAAGAACATGATTCATTTTCACCTCTTCCCCACTTGCAGATAACGTATTTTGAGTAACTGGATACGAAGATTATGGACCTGGAACCTGACACTCCTGCAAGACTTGTCATGTGGGACACAGAGGCCATTAAGAATTATGCTAACACAGACAGACTGTCAATAGAGGACGGAATTTTGGGAAACACACGGTGAGTCAACTTTTCATCATCTTCCTTTGGCGAAGTTTTCAACTCAACATAGGGACTTAGCTGGAATGTATTA
The DNA here is from genome assembly GCF_002162155.2 of Triticum dicoccoides. Classification (NCBI taxonomy): domain Eukaryota; kingdom Viridiplantae; phylum Streptophyta; class Magnoliopsida; order Poales; family Poaceae; genus Triticum; species Triticum dicoccoides. The sequence goes on along the minus strand of NC_041393.1, from coordinate 539,911,070 downwards.
ACTTGACTTGACTGTAATTGTTTCCTTTTGTGCATGACAGCTGAAAGACATTAGGCGCACGCCTTTCCAACCACCGCCTGACTTTCAGGCGCCATTTTTTCAAATGAGTCCCAGACTAGAATCCTACATAGAAGAATTTGTGCCTCAAGAAAAACTTTGTTCCGTAAGTGATTTCCAGCTACTGCACCTGATTTTATGTTTGAAATGATGCTCCCTAAGTTTTTACAAAAAAGATACATGTCCTATTATGATCATCCAGGCAGTTTCTTATAGTACATTAGTTGTGCTTTTATGTTAAACTAGAAGTGCTTCATATAGGACGAGTGCTCATCCAAACAGTTTCCTATAGTACGTTAGCTGTGCTTTTCTATTAAAACCAGAAGTGCTTCTATTAAAACCAGAAGTGCTTCCTATAGGACGTTAGCTGTGCTTTTGTATTTATTATAGGAGTGCTTCCTATACTACCTTAGTTGTGCTCTTGTGTTAAATATAAAAGTGCTTCCTATACTACCTTAGCTGTGCTTTTTGTGCTAAAACTAGAAGTGCTTCCTATAGTATGTTAGTTGTGCTTTTGTGTTGAATATAAAAATGCTTCCTACAGAGTTACGTTAGCTGTGCTTTTGTGTTAAACATAGCAGTGCTTCCTACAGGACGTTAGCCGAGCCTTTGTGTTTAATATAGAAGTGCTTCCTCTACTACCTTAGCAGTGCTTTTGTGTTAAATACAAAAGTGCTTCCTATAGTACCTTAGTTGTGCTTTTGTGCTAAAACTAGAAGTGCTTCCTATAGTACGTTAGTTGTGCTTTTGTGTTAAATATAAAAATTCTTCATATATAGTATGTTAGCTCTGCTTTTGTGTTAAACATAGGAGTGCTTCATACAGGACGTTAGCCGTGCCTTTGTGTTTAATATAGAAGTCCTTCCTATACTACCTTAGCTGTGATTTTGTGTTCAATATAGCACAGCTTCCCTGCAACGGTAGGTCAACCATGCTTCGTACAATACGTCCGGTGTGCTCTTTCAAGGAATGTGTTGACCATGATTCATGGACCTTGTTACCCGCGCTTCCCCACAGCATATCATGCATGATTCTGCAATTCTTGACAGAACATACAATAGCTCACAAGTTATTTTTCATTTTCAGTATTAGTAACTAATTTTCATTTCCAGTATTAAAAATTTCTGATGTTTTATTTTTTCAATTACAGGCCAAGGTGAAAATTGCAAAAGTTATCAATGAAATGTACACAGAACTTTTCTCGCGGTTTCAACCAGTTCTCGAGCAGAAATTGGAGAAGCTCCTTTCACTCGGTAGGGATCTTAGTGCAAAAGAAACCAACACCAGAGACCGGGGCGTTTATTGTAACTTGCAACAGGACAACTCAAATGAAAAAGAAACTTTTTCATCTGCCCCTTCAACATACTCTACGCTTCCAAGTTCTAGCACGACAAGCAGTCAAAGTTCTTCCAGCAGTGGCTCAACCAGTGTCCTTCACGCAACGTCATACTCCCTGGAAAATTTAAAGGGTTGCTGTGATACCCTTGACCCAGACTCCCAGAATCTATACGACAAAGAGCAGGCCCAAATTCGTCTTTCTTCACAGCTAAAATCATCAACTCAGATTAAGTTGCTACTGGAGGTGAACAGGATAGGCCACAACAGAGAGGACATTGATGAACAAGCAAATATTCATCTGGACAAAGTGCATAACCATCTGCAGAACTGCCTTGATGGCTTGCCGGTTCATGAGCCCTTCGTGCCAATGTCTGAGATGCTCGAGAGTGGGGCAATCATAATGACAGGTGAAAATTCGTTTGAGTGTTCTGTATGGATTGAAACCCCAAATTCTGCTGGAGGATATGCAGACCACAACTCTCTGACAAGCACACTAGAAAAACTGTTGGAGGAAACAGCAAAACATACTGCAACAGAAACATCAACCTCGCACTCTGTGGTTGACAAATAGTTACTGACTGGTCCAATCTCAACGGATACACTTGGAGCACTTGTTCATCACATTGGGAAAACGTCACCAACTACTGAACGGTCCAACGGTTCTGATAGCGCTCACAAAAATTCTTCAACCAACACAAAGAGCCTCACTGTATCCCAACCTGCACAAAAGTTAAACATTGTCACTGAACATCGTTCTTCTTCACTGCAAGAAGATAAGGTCCATCTTGTTTCAATTTTGAGAGGTGAGAAAACGATTGCTGAAACTGAACGCACCAGAGCCACTTCCTCCCTTGCTCCTAGAGTAGCCGTCACCACTGATTCTGACAGCGGTTCTGCCACAGTACTGGATACGAGAAAAGCACTTCCATCCACTAGTGATGCTCCAATCATTACTACCACATCTACCGATGCGGAAGACAATAACATTCCAGAAGAACATGAACAATGTACCAAACAACCACGTATTGATCCCACAGACAGCGTCCCTCTTACCACAACCGCACATCCGCCAAAACTGGAAGCACAAATGGCAGCTCACAAGAGGTCCTTACAGCAGTCAGAAGATCCAGGAAACAATAATACGTCACCTCCTAAGAAAAAAGTTAGAATACTGGAGCCTCCACATAATTCAACAGAAACTGCAACCAATCAGTCTCTACAGCCTGACAACCACAGAAGCCTCCTTGATGCTAGATTCATTGATGATGATGAAATATGGTCTGACCCATCTATCTATGAACAAATTGACAGAGTCGTTGAAGAAAAGAAGAAGCAACCCTTTCATAACCAAGTAGCATCCCAACAATGCCAACCTGATACTATCTCACACTTGACCAAGAATTCAACCTCGTCATCCAAATCTTGCCTTTCTAACTACGAAGAGCCACATATGACCAGCAGATCAGGCGCAATGCCAGGCGGTAGACACCTCTCACAGACTTTTGATACGTCATACTCCACAGGTTTAACTCAAACTATCTTGTCCGACAGTTTGCCAGCATCTGCTTTGTCCCAACACTACCAACAAGTTCCTACTCTCAAAAACAACTGCTACCGACATCCTGGTGCTCAGAATAATGACAGCTCAAACAACAACCAGCACTCACCCTATGCAATGAACAACCAAAGTCAGAAACAATACAACCAACAAACCCCTGTCCACAATGCCCACTACCCCCAACACAATGATGCTCAGAATAACAGCACTGCACGGTGCCAGCAACGCCAACCTCAAGAGCAGAACCATCAGCAACCACGGACAAGCGAGCTCGTGGCCAAAGTTACAATGCCTTGCAACAACAGTTCAACAGCATGCAGTATTCCCGCCATCCTCTGCAACATTTTCCAACAGATATTCCTTCGAGCTCAACCGGTGATCCAACTGTCAGAACATTACAACTACACATGCAGCACCAACCACAAGGCCTAATAGTCCAAAGAAACAACAATTGTAATGAGGGTCATCTGCAACTTAGTAATGATCAAATGAACTCCGGTGGTCATGTCTTCCAACCTCATCAACATCATCCTCAGCTAGAACAGACTCGGTTCACTCACCAAGGGAATGACCATCAAGATCACTGCCAACTTTTGGAAATAAGAGATTCTACAATGCAGGAGAAAGAAGTGTATGAAACAGTCGTCGACAGTACACCAGCCATCAGTCAACATGATAGGTAATGAATTAGTTCTTCCTCTTACAGTAATGTTTTGATCCTTTCTTTTACTACTGCAATACATTCTGCCTGAAGCTTTCAAATTAAAGAGTTTCAGCTTGATTATTCTGCTATTGCAATTGAATACTCATCAACTCTAACGTTAAATAATAAAATCATACGATTTAAAATGCATCTATCTTTTTTGGCAGAAAGAGGATATTCTACGTCGACCGACGTTGGGCCGATCATCGAACTTTAGGTTTGTCAATGAAGGTATATGGATATATCAACTCATTCGTGGTCGATGCTTACTCAGAGTTGCTGATGAGAGAACAATTCTACGCAACGCCAACGCCAACATCTGTGCACAAGCATATAATGTACATTGACGCCTCTGTAAGTTCTTGCTTCTCATAAATAATAATAACAAACCACATTTACTACTACTAGCACGCTGAGTGACGCAGCTTCAATTTAATGCAGGATAAATTTCAAGTTCTAGGAGCAAGCACAGATCTACTGAAGGAACAAATTGCAAAAAAAACTATTGGGTTCAGGCTGCCAAACAAATGCAACATCGTGAGTTCACCCTACTCACTCTATCTGTCTAGTGTTCGTCTTCAATTCTACCAGATTTTCTTGTTACAATGATATAACTTCCCGTTAATTGTTTTAGGCATTAATACCTGTGAGAAAGAAACCACATTTTATCTACCTCATAATCGTGAATCTTGCAATGCATCAGTTCGAAATTATGTGTCCTTATATCAATTGCGACGGTATAAAGGAACACTCGGACATTGTCATCGAAAACTTCAAGAGAGCTTATCATTCTGCTTACAACAACTATCCTCACACCATGGCCACTTTTCATGTCAAACCTGTGCAGAGTATATGTAACTCAGACAGAGAGTGAGTTTCTTCTAACTGTAGCTCTACCTCATTTACACCATGCATTTTTTTGTTCCACTACATACCCCATATCTACTGTCCACCTACTTACCAATAACATAATGATCTCAAATTTCAGGGATGACAATGCTATTTACACCACGCATCTGATGCCCCTCATTAATTTTAATAATAATTCATTTTTTATCAATAGTGTAAGTTCACTCTCATTGACAACACATAAACATATGTTCATCCTCATACAAGCCAACTAAACATTAAGTTTTACAATAAATTTTATTAGTTTGTGCGCTTATTTGTTTTGCAGATCCATGTGAACCCGATGAGAGAACAACTAACTTACAAAATGATAACATCGAACTACAACACATGCCATGTATTTGAGGCACTGAGCATCGTACTCAACAAACACAACATCCGGCGTGAAAGAAGAAGATTTGCAAGAAGATGACTACTGCTTAGATGTGCCTTAATTTAGATGGAGACATCCAAACATTGTTTCAGCCATATCGACCCATGTAATCACAACAATGTTTCAGCTATTTTTTGTGTCAGTCCAAGATATCTGCTACGGATCCCATCAACCACAGCCGTGCATTCAAATGGTCAAGTCTTAAATTCCTAACTTCGTATTTTTTCAAAAATAAGAATCGTATTTTTTCAAAAAGTTGTAAAGATCATATTCAAGACATCAATTCCTTGCACTAGAACACCACTCACTCCTACTAGACATAAAAAAAGAAACAATTGTAACACAGAGGAAAAACACTATCGATTCGTAAGCATCTCACGAAGAGCTAAATGACTCACCTACAGTAATGCTGGTCACATAGGCACTGTCGTGCCTCTTATCCACGTAGAATGTGCCACTCTTAACACGGACAACTAACCTGACACACACAAGTGCGACACCAGTTAAAACAGGACCGTCCCCTCGATAGCTTAACACCGGTCCCTCTACCAAGCCAACGAGTGATGGAAGCATGACTGTCACTTCAAGTAAGTGAAAGCAAACGTTTCGAAAGAAAGACACGATCGTGCCTTTGAGTAACAATGTATACGTGCCTCTCCGAACAAACGTGTTGAGAAAGCATTTCCAAACGACACACACAACTTTGCCTCAACATAACATAGGGCATGCCTCCACCAACTAGACAGACGTGAATTCACTAGCCAGACTAAATAGAAATATTACAGAACATACAACCATGACAGTGACTCATACTAACATAACGCACTGCCTAACACACAACCACAACCGTATATTCGTTATAAAAACAACCATGCCTTGCCTAAAACAAAAACAATGCATTCCTGAGCAGACGGCTATGTGCTGCCTAGATTCACGAAAGTGCACATCTGAGTGGTCCTCTTAATACATCTCATCTTATATCAACGAATAGCAAGAAATCATAGAGGAAAATATTCTTCAAGGCACCTAGTCAAGAAAAACATGATGGAACGAAAATAAACTTAAATTCCCAAACCAGGCAACTCCATCTGGTTCAAAATAAAACCACCACAATTACAAATTCATCTGTCGATGTAATATTACCCAATACAATAACTATCAAATAACCAATTCATCACACAATCCTCAGAAACGTCCTCGCCATCTGACATCAGGAAGACAGCAACGATGAAGGATGTCTCTCATCGACAGAAACCGGCGGTACAGCTCATAGCTCACATACCCTTCCTAAAGGAAACCACATGAAAACATCAATGTCCAAAAAAAACAAAAAAAATGTACTGTTCTTGCAACAAAGGCAGAAACTAATGAAAATGAAATCTTCACTTACAGTAGCTCCATATTTCAGGTGATCAAAGGTAAGTGGCTTCCAATCCCAGTAGTGGCGAAGAAGTTGTGGAAAAGAGGACTCCACCTTGGAGTAAGATTCGTCAATGATAGCTCCTGCTAAGTCCTCCATGGAATCCCTTTCTTGACCGCCTTTTATCATGAACTTCTCTTGGATGTCGACGTGGTACCCTTCTGGAATTCTGATGAAATCTTGAAAAAAGAGCATCTCTAATATTCCTGATGCCCACACTAGAGAAAGTTATACCTCTATTCTCAAGGAAATCCTTCAGGACAGGGCACTCCATCCTGGCCTTGCAGAAGTGATAGACCAAAACATGATTCCGCATAGCCAGTTGCATGACGGCGACTTTTCTACGCCCATACCAATCCTTTCGTGTGAACTCCATGCCGATACCAACAAACTTGTACTTCTCCTCGCGCAACCAGTCCTCGTACAAGGCAATGATCTCCTCCACCTTGCCAGGCTCGTTGGTGTACCACACGTCGAGCTTCGTGTTACCATCTGCAACTATCGGATGGTACTAGGTGGTGTTCAAAAAGTCATCCATGGCAACGAGCAGCAAGATGCCAATGGAGACTCCTGAGACCCTGCGACAAGGTTAGGGAGTGGTAAGGAGGGTGGGAACTGCCTGATGTTCTGCGGCTACAATACGACATGGAGACCTCACAAACACGACCAGTATTTAACCTTGGCGAGGGACGCTTGGGTTACCATACGGATTAACGTGTGAACTAGGAGCAACGTATAGACGATTGTGCTTCCGAACCTCATGGAACCATGCACTTCCTAAAGTCACGGCTGTGCACAAATAATTGATACCGCGGAGAAACCGAGGAGCCTCTAACTTTATTTTACGGTAACTGACACACTGAATAGTCACATCGAATAGCCACCACATCGGTCATCAATTCCTCCTTTCAACAAAGACGACCGATGGAAGAATCCAATGAAGCAAACGAACAACCTACTGTACACCTTAGATCCGAAGGCCAGAACTCATCCGTCCCTCATGTAGCTAGATTCACACCATCTGTCCCTCGTGAGTCAAGGCTGGTTTCACGTGAGGCACGGGTATGCAGGCACAAGACGCACATACATGTCTATTCCACAGGCACGAGCATACAACTTTTGCAGATAACGGTCGCTATCACAACAGGCACGTACACATGCAGGCAGAAACTCGTCGTAAACACGTCAATGCAAGAAACAAAGTCATGGAAACATAGCCTATACAGGCACATGCGTCGGCTTCGCAAGCCACGTGATCTTTTCCGTCTTGTTTTTCAATCTCAACCTAAATCCTCTGTATACAAATCATCTGAATGCAAAAAAGAAACCTCCAAGAGGCACCGGTGACAACTCTCTGTTCGAGAGTCATGGCATGTATCACGTGAGATACATCAATACTTGAAGCAAATCAACGGCACAAGTCGGAGAGCCACAGTTTTAAAGACTCTGGACGCACAGGCGTGTAGAAGCACAGGCACGACGAGTAACAGCCACCACATCCCCTCGCGGACGGAGTCTGACACCACGGGCACGAAGAGTCATAGCCAGTGTGTCCCCTGAGTAACACGAATGCACGCATAGGAAGCACAGAACTGCATCGTATACAGGCACGGAATTGCGGCTTCTTGGCACACAGGCACGGCTTTGGAAATGGCGTTCTTGAGGCACAGGTACAAACCAGCTGGATGCATAATAGAGTGGTGGCAGAGGCACGGTTGTGCAGTCTCAAGAGAAACTACCGTGTGACACCAGCACATACAGACATCACGTGTGTCACGTGAGGTACAGAAATAGCGGAAAATAAGCCACGGGAGTGAAGCCTCCGCAGACACGGGTGCCAGGCTAATAAAGGCATGGTCCCGAATAACACAAAGACAGGGTACTGAAATGTTGCCTCTTACGTTAGCAGACGTGCCTCTCTTGTGCCAACATGTAAAAGACAATAATTGAAACACAAACAAATGGTGCCGAATATAAACCAAAAAAAACCGCTTCTCCCAAACAATACATATGCATAACGTCACGGACGAACGTCTGCACCAGAGGCACGTAGAGTCACAGCCAACATGACGCCTGAGACAAGCAAATGCACGTATAGGAGACATGGAACTGAAGCGTATACAGTCATGCAATTGCGGCTTCTCAGAGTTCTTGAGGCACGGGTACAGACCAGCTGGACGCAGAAAAGAGTGATGGAAGAGGCACGGTTGTTCAGTGTCAAGAGAAACTGCTGTGTGACACCAACACAAGCAGACATCACGTGTGTCACGTGAGGTACAGAAATAGCGGAAAAGAAGCCACCGGAGTGAAGCCTCTGCAAACACGGATGCCAGGCTGATAAAGGCACGGTCCCGAAGAACACAAATACAGGGTATTGAAATGTTTCCTCGTACGTTAGCAGACGTGCCTCTCTTGTGCGAATGTGTAAAAGACAACAATTCAAACACAAACAAACGGCGCTGAATATAAGCCAAACAAAAATAACGCTTCTCCCAAACAATACATATGCGTGACGTCACGGACGGACATCTGCACCAGAGGCACGTAGAGTCACAGCCAACATGACGCCTGAGACAAGCAAATGCACGTACAGGAGACACAGAACTAAAGCGTATAAAGTCACGCAATTGCGGCTTCTCGGAGTTCTCGAGGCACGGGTACAAACCAGCTGGATGCACAAAAGAGTGATGGAAGAGGCACGGTTGTTCAGTCTCAAGAGAAACTGCCGTGTGACACCAGCACAAGCACACACCACGTGTGTCACGTGAGGTACAGAAATAGCGGAAAAGAAGAGGCACGGGAGTGAAGCCTCGGCAGGCTTCTAAAGGCACGGTCCCGAAGAACACAAACACAGGGTACTGAAATGTTGCCTCGTATGTTAGCAGACGTGCCTCTCTTGTGCGAACGTGTAAAAGACAACAATTCAAACACAAACAAACGGCGCTGAATATAAGCCAAACAAAAAAACGCTTCTCCCAAAAAATACATATGCGCCACTTCAACAGGTTACCTAAATTTACATGAACTCGCGCAAACGTCAACAATGAACTTGTAACATGAAAAAACATAAAAAAATTATTTACAAATCACATGAGACAAGCCAAACACGATAATGAATAACAAAACGGTACTCCATAGGATTAAACTAAAAGTACTCATTGATTATACAAAAAAAGAAATGGAAGTCTTCCAGGAGTCCATTCCTCACAGAAACGTCCACATAAACGTCCACCGTGACCATTCTACTCAGTTGGAGTTCTGCTCTGAAACATCAACGGCATCTGCGGTCAGGAAGACAACGGGGATGCATCATGTCCTTCATCGACAAAACTTGGCGGTAGAGCTCGTAGCTCACATACCCATCCTAAAACAAAAAACGGATGAGAATGAAGATATACGTAAAGGGGGAAAAGTACTATTGTTGTAGTAAAACAAAAATATAAAGACAAAAAATCATAAAAAAATGAAGTTTTCACTTACAATTGCCGCATATTTCAGATGTTCAAGGGAAAGTGGCTTCCATTCCCAGTAGTCATGCAGACCCTTGGGAAAAGACTACTTCATACACAAGTAAGATTTGTCTATGACGGCTCCTGCCAAATCTGCCATGGAATCCCTAAGATTGCCTCCTTTGATCATGAGCTCCTCTTGAAGATCGATGTGACACTCTATTGGGATTTTGAGGAAACTGTTTGCGAGAACATCCCTATCGTTCCTGACGTCGACACTAGCGAAAACGATACCTTTGTTCCGAAGGAAATCCTTTAGAGGAGCTCACTCCGTCCTGGCCTTGCACAAGTGATAGACAAGAACATGCTTGCGCATCGCCAGTTGCATGACGGCAACTTTTCTACTACGATCAAAATAATCCTCTCGTGTGTACTCCAGATCAAGACCAACAAACTTGTACCTGTCCTCAGGCAGCCATTCCTCATAAAGAGAAAGAATCTCCTCCACCTTGTAGGTCTCGTTGGTGTACAGCACCTCGAGCCTGGTATTACCATCGACATCTATAAAGAGACGCTCAGTATTGTTCCTGAAGTCATCCATGGAAAAGACGGTGACACGACAATGGAGTCTGACTGTGCTTCTCGTTCGAGGCGAGGATGATGGGAGCTACCTGCACTTCTCTGGAGAGAATAAGATGCGATAACCTCTCGGAATAGACCACTACTTAAGCTTGGGGAGAGACGACTCAATTACCATGCGCCCATTAAATTGCATCCGGGACGGTGTGAATGGACGGTTGTGCTTCTGCAGCTTATGAAACCATGCACTTAAAAAGTCACGGCTGCCACGCTATAATCGAGGAGCCTCTAGGTTAACTCTAGCACGGTATCTTCCACAATGAATACTAACAATAAATAGCCATCCCATCGATCACCAGCACATCTTTTGACCGAGAGAACAATGAGAGGAGGCAAACTAGATGACCCTGTCATACAAATACAACACGGGGAGTGAACCAAATTAAAAGCATGGTTCTGCCAGCACAAAAGCCACACGCGTGCCTCCACTTTGCTTAAAGACAAACCTCAGTGATACCAACGGACCTGCATCTATATGCCTGCACGTACCACCGAAAAGATTTCTAAAACAAAAGCACGTCCATGCTTCTGACATACAGATAACTGTGCACTATCATACATATTCCCGCCTGAACCCAACATACATAAAAACAGTGGCTCCCTGGGTCAATGACTATTGAATTTTTTTTACAATCACAGAGTCATGAACCGTGGCTCCATTCCAGATGCAAAAGTGACTCTCAATAGGAACCATCATGCCTCCAGTCACTTTGCCTCCCCCGACGTATCGACCATGCCTTTCCTGCTACAATGACCGCGCATCTAATAACATCATCACTGTTCCTCTCCTAAAAACAGACCCAACTATACCTGATTAAACATGTGATTAAAAAAATTTAAAACACAGAAGCACGAGTATGCTTTCCAGCATCTATAACCGCACCTCGCAGAAAATATGTAAGGCAGGATAGGCACGTAAAAGACTCCGCTAGGAGGCAGCACAGCTGGACAACTATAATGGGAGGCAGCTGGGTGAGTCAAACATCTCGTGTCCCCACAACACCTCGGAATGCACACACACCATCTACATCCAGCATTAATTCCATTTCGCAGAATAAAAAAAAGAAACACTCATTACTACTCTTGCTCTCTCCCGTCTCCTTTATATTTCAATAAGCTCCGACTCCCTCAGCCACATCAGAACTCATTTGCCTTCTCTGCCGCCTGCTTCTAGGGTTCGTCCTTCTTATCCGTCGCCTGCTTCTAAGGTTCGTGCTTCTTCCCAGCAATCAATCGATTAATTTCCAAGCCATGCTTCTCTCCTACATTGCTGGTCGTGCGTGCTTTCCCTAAGCTTCCCATCACAACCCATACGCCTTATCCGACCACCTACTTATAGGGTTCGTGCTTCTTTCTCGCACACAGTCTCATTTCAAACAAGTTATTGTAGAGTTTTTGTTGGGTCCCTCGATTAACTTCCAAGTCGTACTTCTCTCGTAGATTTGCTAGCCATGTGTGCTTGCCCTAAGCTTCCCCTACCCCGTACTTCTCTCGTAGATTTGCTAGCCATGTGTGCTTGCCCTAAGATTCCCCTACCCCATACTTCTCAAGTAGATTTGCTAGCCGTGTGTGCTTGCCCTAAGCTTCCCCTACCCCAATCTTCGTTCGTCAACCCTCATTCTTCTTCTCTCCCAGGTAAAAAGCATATGCGTAAGCAGCATGCTCCGATCCATATTTACGTTTTACGTCTTGGTTTTTCATCTGATAGTTATTGAAGCGTCAGATCCGGTACAACAACTTCATTCTCTAAAGGAATATAAAAACCATTAGAAAATCCAAACAAGTGTTCTGAACTCTGTCATACTGATTTCTGGAAGGAGTACATGAGAAGATTTCTGGTAAATTTGTAGTTGTTGTCTGCCTTCATACAGACATTTTAATATGGCTAACATAGTTGAAGCTAGTCGTTGTCTACCTTCAACGCTGAAGCTTGTTTCTAAATTGTTATCATATTCTTGTTTTCTTAACATAATTGTTCTGAATTATTTAGGTATGATTTTCCCTACCTGCCGCCAACCAGGCGGCCCTTGCGAACCACACCCTGAAGTTCTCCAGGAGTTTGAGGTTATTCTTGATGAAAATTGCTGGAGACGCATGGTTAGTAAGCATCACTAACATATTAATTGCCTACAACACACTAGAAATCGTCACTGCTACTTCTTCGCACCTGCCTTGTGTTTTCATTTCCCATTAGTTTGCCTGCCTATGCCCTAATTAATATAGTCCATTAGTTTTGCCTGCCTTGTCTTGATTACTATAATGCATCTTCAGTTCTAATTAAAACTAGTCAACATATGCCAAAAATCTGTATCCATTAATTTATAATACCATTATGTTGTTACTTGTAATTCTTATCAAACATTCATATCCAAATTAAGAAAACTTTTAACATTAATAATACACGGGTTCAAAGTTATACTTACAGGTTGTTATTTTTACTATTTTTTCCAGTATGTACCTTGTAACGCCAGAGCTTTTCTCGCTGAGTACGTTGGCGAGAGGAAGGAAGAAGCAAGAAAATTGCGTAAATAGCAGGTAGAGCCAGCACTCCTTACACATGAAGGAAGGTCTTACAATGCTTTGTTTAAGCATAGGCCGAACTACACAAAGTTCTGCGGTGGTGAGTGGAACACCTTTGCGGATGATTATCAGCTTCGTGCTGGAGACTGCATAGAATTTGAACTACCACACGAGGGTCTCAATCTCGAAATACAAACATATCGCAATGCCAAAAGGCTGCTTCCATTACCCCACATTGGTACGTATTTAATATTACAAACTTATCTTCTTTGGCTGTATTTTGATATGCATGAATGAACTGAATAATATTAACCCGTATTACATAAAACTTTATCTAACTTTCAAATCTGGTTCTTTTTCTAGCTCTGGACGACCTTTCTTCTGATGATTTCGACCATGTTCACTGCTGTGTCTACTCTAAGGATATTGAGCTTACCTACAACCAGACATGATTCTTTCTACAACGCCTTTTTGGAGATACTTTCATCCGTTGCTGTCCATTTGTACACGTCTTGACTCCCACTAACACCAAAGAATGCGTCATGGTTGGTTAAATCTGTCCTTGTTAAAATACCAAACGTATTTTGCTAATATATAATATAAACAATATTGACAAAATCTTGCTTATATGTAAAATTATAAAGAACCTATTTATTCAAACATAAAACAACAAAACTTTTGTTGTTCTCTTTATATGTTGTTTCATCTATTTAGACACAAACATGAACATGCCAGGATTTATATTACTTGCAATTTAGAATTTCTTAATTTTTGCGCACTCACCGTATTCAGCCATTCTTTTATTTATTATCCAAGTGGCAATTCAACGGTTTTAATTTCCATTTAATTTCGATTTCTTCTAGAAAATTCCGAGGAGCGTTGTCTCAACACTGAAGAGATGGGTGGACATGTCAACCAATGGCACGGTGACCCTTGAAGCTCCTGATGAACCTACCCATGTCATCACTCCTTTGTCGTACTACATCTGCAAAAACGACGGCCGGATGGTAATAGAAAAGTCTTCTTTCAGAGACTTCATATCAGCTACATCCTTTGTTGAAAAGAACATCGTTCTAATCACTTTCAAAGAGCCCCATGACCGTTCTGTGTCCACCATCATTCAAGGCATTGTGTAGATTCCGTCAGAACCTGCACCTAAAATGGAAGCACAGTGTATGTCCTAGGATGTTCAGCGCTCATTTCAAGATGATGCCTCCCAGGAGCAAAACACTGGTTTATTTAAAATAAGTTTGCTAGTTAGAATGGTACAGTAATGTAACTATTATGGACCATGTGCTTGCTTGAACTATCCGAATGATCTTTTGAAACTTATGTAGCTCTTACGGACCCTCTACTCACAGTTTCAACCATCAGAATGATGCTTTGCAACAAATGTTGTTTGAACTATCAGAATGATTCATTCGAAAAAATGTAGTTCTAATCCTTTGAAAAGTTTCAAAAATCAAACGAAACAACATTCAATTTTTGATCCAAAACCTACAGCAATGCCATGTTATCAAACTTATTCAAACGATCTACTGAAACATATCTCAATTTAAAACCAAACAGGACTCCATTTTCAAGTGCAAACTACGTTTACTTCACCAACTTTTCATGAACACACAGTTGTGCTCTGAATAACATAACAACAGTTCCTCCCTAACCAAGGAAGATTGTTAATTGAAAAAAACGTTTTCACAACAAAGGCACGACCATGCATCTGCTGAGTGTTCTACCGTTCACACGACTACTTTCACAGCCAAAGATGGAATACACACATATGGATCACGCACGCAGCACGCAACGAATAAAAAAAATTCAAAGAACAAGATAAGTGAAAATCTTTAAAAAACAGATAAAACAAACGCCTGTTTCCGAAAATCTACGCCTAGAACCGCCGGGTGACTAGCAACTTCTCTTTGGCGGTTTCCTTTTTTGCACGACAAAAGATCCCTTTCACTTTTCCGATTCCATTTGTGTCTTCTCCCTCCAAAGTTTCTCGCCGGCCACAGTTCACCACCGCACACCTCCAGCCATGGACGACGGGAAAATAACAACATTCACCGAGCACATCACTACCCATGGTACAACCATGCTGGAGGTGGTGTACACCAATGACCCAAGGACCGTGGAGCGGATCATCAAAAAGTACGAGGAATGGCTAAAGGAGGAGAAGAACAAGTTCGTCGGCCTCGACCTCGAGTACACATGTAAGAGCAGTTACGTACGACAAGGGATCGCCGTCGTCCAACTTTCCATGCGCGAGCATGTCCTTGTATACCACTATTGCAGGTCCGAGCACTCCCAGGCGTTAGTTGACTTCCTGCAACGGAAAGCGGTAACTTTCACCAGCATCGACACCAGGAACGACAAGACCATGCTTGCCCGTGCATGCATCAGAATTCTAGACGAGCACCACGTCGACATCCAGAGGCTATTCTGCATCAAGGGTGGTGGAGAAAGGGACTCCATGGCTGACCTTGCAGCGGCCATCATCGACCCCTCATACAAGAACATGAAGAAATCATTCCCAAAGGAGAAGCACCAGTTCTGGGAGTGAAAGCCGCTTTCCCCGATACACCTTGAGTACCCGGCAAAGGACGGGTATGTTAGCTACGAGTTGTACCGTAGAATCCTAATCATCAAGAATGGGCTAGGTCACCTCCACCAACAACCAGTGAAAGAAAGACACCGCCCGCGTAAGAACAAAGACGAGGGATCTTCCAGCGGCTGGAAGCGCCGGAAGGGAAGCAGCGGTTGGTAAATTGCGAGAAAATGGATCGTGCCGTGATTGATTGATCTGCCGTGATCAAGTGATCAGGTGCGTGGCACAACTATTATGATAATTTAGGTTGAATGAACCCATGTTGTAAATATGTTTGTTCTTGCTCAAAGATGCTGTCTGTATTGTATTACTATTTTATGTCTGAACTTTGAACACAGTGGTGTGCGTGTCTAAATGTAATTAGTAAGTTATGTCCAAGTATCGAGCAAGCATATATTGTATCCATGACTATAGAACTAGAGATATGTCGCACGACATTGTATTATAATTTTCATACTCAACCTTTACAAGATGCATCATGCATTTACAAGAATATGTGATGGTATCGTTGCAAACTTTCAGTAGAATGCTTATTCAACATTGGCATAAACAATTCATAAATATTGCAGAAGAACATTCGGTACACAGACTTAAGGGACAAGAACTTTGTTACTTTGACCACACCGTCCATTCACAGGTTCCTCTCCGTACACCAGTCCTCCACGATGCCACAAAACTACACTACCGTGTACAACTGACCCATGTACAACCGTGCCTCTCTAAGTGTAGACTCAACCCATGCCTCTGGTGCCACGCACCCATGACCTTAGAGACTTCACACCTTTGCATCCACAACCGAGCCTCTCTAACCAAATATTCAAACTGATGCCTCTGCTGACATACATCCGTGCCTCAAGACACTTGATAGCTGCAAGAGGGTTCAAAACCGTGCATCCACACAACCGTGCTTGTACTGACTGCACTTCGGTGCCTCTGTTTGCTCGATCGACGTGCCTCACATGAAACCTACAGTAACTCTACGTGCTCCGCGCGACTGATCGCCCGTGCCTCCGCACAACCGTGCCTGTACTAACTTCAATTACGTGCCTCCATTTCCTTAATCCACGTGCCTCACAAAAAACCCACTGTAACTCTACGTGCTACACACACACGTGCCTCTCGCATGAAACCCACAGTATCTATGCATGTTAGGCACCCGTCATCGCCCTTGTAACTTTGGTATTGCACACACGTTCCTCTCAGTATACCCGTGTTCCAAACAACCGTTCCTGTACTGACTCCAATTCCATGCCTCTGTTTGCTGAAACCACGTGCCTCACATGAAACCCATGGTAACTCTACGTGCCTCCACACAACCGTGCCTATTCTGACTTCAATTCCGTGCCTCAGTTTGCTGAATCCAGGTGCCTCTCACATAAAAGAGATGCACAACCATGCCTCAGAGTAAACAACACATGTGCCTCTACTGTATTTATAACTTTGACCACAATTAAATAACATCCGTCCAAAAAACATCATTAAAAGAGATGCACAGCCAAGCATCTTATACATCAAAAATCCATTATGTTCAAAGGCTATAACTAACATCACTGCGGCAGAAGATTGAAGATAACAGCAAGCCTCTCAACAAGCTGTTTGTAACATCCCAAATTTTCAATTTGGAATGTTATACATTAGGTCATCATGCATATCATGTTTTTCTCGCATTTTCCGATCCTAGAAAATTTCACGCAACTCAAGGACCCTCGGAGAGAGTTGGAAGTTTCATTATTTTCATATTTGGGATTTCTCAAATTTTGAAAATAGGATCATTTGGATTTATTTAATTATCTTCATAAAGTTTTCCTATAAAAATTTTGAGAGAGGGAATAATATGACTTTCCCAAATTTAGGAAAAATGAAGATTTAATAAATAAACCCATTTTGGTTTTGCCGGAGTTTTATTTGCGTTTTATTTGCCTTAGGGAAAAATGCGTGTTTTTTTTTAAAAAAAAATTGCATTTAGGCCCGAGTAAAGTTCATTTTTGTTCGACTCATTTTTAGGAGTCGGGGAAAGTTTACTGTATTAATTTTGGAGTTCGTTTAGATTTTTTTATTTTGTCGCTCTGCGCGCGAGACCGTTTTGAAAAAAAAAACTGCAGCGCCTTGGGCCAAAGGCCCAAGCTGCTAGCCGCCGGCCGGCCAAGGCCAAGGCCACCGCGCGCACACGCACCAAGGGGGCCAGGGAGCCACTCCTTTTTCCTTGTCCTAGTAGGACTCTTTTCCTACTTCGTTTATTCCGTATCTAATCCTAGATCTATTCCTAATCCTAATCTATTTCTTGCCCCCTACCCCAAGCAAAAACCCTCCCCTCCCCAATATAAATACCCAAGCACCCCCCCCCTCTAAACCATCAAACCAACACCTCTCCTCTCCTCCGCCTCACCACCGCGCCACCCAACGCCGCGCCGCCTCACCACCGCGCCACCCCACACCCAACGCCGCCGCCGCCTTACGCCGCCGTCGGAGCCCCTCGCTCTACGAGGTACTAGCCCCGCGCCGCGTCACCTTTTCTTTTCTCGGATCGTTTTCTTCTAATCGTTCCGATTCTTTTCTTCTCTAAACCGTTCCGGTTTTCTAGATCAGTTTTTCGTTCGGATTTCTTCTCTGAAACCCTAGATCGGATTCGTTTTCTTCTCCGATTTAGTTGCCTTTTACCGTTCGCCAGACCGTTCATCCTAACGAACGTGATCACCGGATTCTTCTAGGTTAATGAACGTCCGTTCGTTTAACCGTTCGTCGTTCTCTTTTCTCGTCGGATTTATTCCGCGATTCTTCCGATCGTGATTTCAGATCCGATCTTCTTTCTAGTCTATCTTCTTGCTCGTTTATCGGAATCAGGTGATTCAAATGCCTGGAGTTTCGCCTCGAAACCGTCGTTCCGACTAACCAACTTAAACTAAGTTTTGTTACTGTAAAATTTTGACCTAGTTTCAACTTGCTAGAACCGAGTTGTTTTCTTTCGTCGTTTGACTTTTGATGCTTTATTTGATTCGATTCTTTTGCAACCAGGGTTCTTAAGTTGAACTCTCTGGTTAGATCTTTTATTCGAGATTTCCCTGTGCATTAGATGAGTACTTATTGTATGCTTGTTGTTTGTCTGCGATAGATTACCCGGATTGCGCCGCTTGTTACTTCGAAACCCTAGGACTCGCGGATCATCAGCAAGGCAAGTAACACTTTGATCATATCTTTCCTACTACCCAGTTTTATTGCATTAGATCAAACCCTCAAACACTTGCATTGTTAGGATCTAATTAAATTGTGGGATGGGAAGTAGATGAGGTAGTACCCATTACCTGTATTATTATGAAACCTTTGGGAGTTACTTCTACGTTTGCTTATTATGCCATGCTATGCTAGTAGACGTGGATTGGGTGAGTGATATCCATGACAGATGTGAGATTGTTAATTAATGGCTTATCTAAGGTGGCAACCTAAACACACATCTGGGTGGATTGAGGCACCTGATGTCTATCAGGACTTGCCTGTTTTTTTTGGACCGCCACCCAGGCTCAAAGGGATCATAAGATCTTTCATGCTAGAAACTTCCGTGTGCAGCCACATGCTACTATGGGCTCTAGCATAGTTGACTAAGTTGTGCGAACTCTTACGGGGTGGACTAGCAGATGTAGGGGATGTAGGTGTACCGGTCTACCCCACATGTAAGGTGCTAGTGCTTCTGAAAGACTATGTCTCGGTCATCCGTTTCTCAAACACCATGTAGTGCGAGAAAACAAACGGAGGCGATCGAGTCATGTGGGGAAAAGTGCGCAAACCTCTGCAGAGTAACAAACTAATCATGATTAGCCGTGTCCCCGGTTATGGACATTTTGAGTATCTAGTACTTGAATATCTTTGTGAATCTCAACATGTTACCTCTAATAAAAGCTATTGGGTTTTAATGAGTACTTTTAAATTGGGATTGAGGATGCTGTCAACCATTCTCAATGTTTAACAACCACCATGATAGTTAAACAAAATTATTCCTTTGATGTAGGGAAAAATTGGCTTTTCGCAAAACTGTAACCATAGAGCCTTACCACCAGCCATAATGCATGTAGTACAGGCTTATTGTTTCATTACTCTCTATGTGTTACATTGCCAGCATATTCCATGTGCTGACCCGTTTTCGGGCTGCAACGTTAATGTTGCAGACTTTTCAGACGACGATTGAGGTGCGTTTAGGTCGTGGTTCTATACTCAGTGATGCCGATGGAGTTGATGGACTCACTTATCTTCCAAGCTTTCCGCTGTTATCGTTATTAGATGGCCTTAAGCCATATTTATTGTAATAAGTTCTTTTGAGCCATCGATGTAATAAGTGTGTGATTGCAACTCTGCTATAAAACCTCGATGTACTGTGTGGTGTCAGCATTACTGATCCAGGGATGACACCGTAGCACAGTAGACGTGATCCATTCGGGTCAGGTCGCTACAGAGATGGTATCAGAGCACACGCTGACTGTAGGACACGACCACTAAGTTAAGGCCATAGATCACTACTCTCCTCTCATTTTCTAACTCCTCATCTATTCTACTCTTTAGGATGAAGGACGCGAAGATCAAGTACACCCAACCGGATGAAGGCACACCATTTGGATTTCACTTGAAGGAAGTTACCAAGTACCTGAACGTTGGACTACCAAGTTTCACCGGGACTTTCAACGCCACTCTGCCTGAAGAGGAGCGCTGGAAGATTCACGCTCACGTTCCGGGAAGAACATTCGCGCCAATCACGAAGCCCATAGATAGTATTTTCAGTGCACCAACTTGGAGTCTGGGAAAGAGCATGGCAGCTCACATCACCATGGGACGCATTGGAGAAGTTTATCAGGAAGACCTCAAGGACACCATCTACCAGATTTGCGGACGCCGAGACGACAAACGGGACATAGTCAGCCCCAAGAAGGATAGATCCATTGCAGCTTTTATCCAGGAGTTAAACCAGCACATTCGACGCCATGAGAACCAGATGTGCAATGATATGGTAGAGTTGAAGAATGCGAAGGCAAGTATCATCGAGCTAGAAGGAGAGATGAAGAATCTATGCAAGGACTACATGGACGAGATCGTAGCTGTCGTAAGGCACAATAACGATCTTAAGTATGAGATTGAAGAACTCAAGAAGAAATTGGAGCTCAAGAATGAAGACAAGTACGTCGCATGTCCAGACGACTACATCATCCTCGACGACACCGATTCGGATCCAAGTGAACCCAATTTTGAAGACGAAGCTGGAGCAGACATCATGGAATCTTCCACCGGTTCAAATTTCTAGATGACCACCAGATAGTAATAGTATTCCCCCGTGTAAAAACATTATAGTACACGCACTTGCGATAGATAGATCGTTGTAAGCCTTGTTTGATTGAATGGAGTGATTTTGTGTGCTTTTGCTCATGTGCATTTGGGTAGTGATTCCCCTTAGACCTCATTCTATTCTAAAATTCTCTTCTTTTCTAAACCCATCAGATGCCTCCGAGACGTGACAATGGATTTCCACCAGAGCTCACTCAGTTGATCCAGCAGCAGAATCAATTGATGCAGATGTTAGTTCAGAATCAGCAGAACAACAACAACAACCCACCACCACCACCTGCGGATCATTTGACTCGTTTCCTTAGACTAAATCCGCCGGTGTACTCCAGTAGCACCGAGCCGATTGTAGCAGATGATTGGCTCCGCAAGATAGGAAGGGAGTTGACCACTGCAGGATGCACAGATGGAGAAAGAGTGAAGTTTGCAGCACATCAGCTTGAAGGACCCGCAGCCGCATGGTGGGAGAATTTCACAGCCACTTACCCGGTAGACACTGTCACATGGGATCAATTTCAGCAAGCTTTACGCACTGCCCATGTTTCAGCAGGAGCTATGGCCATAAAGAAGCGTGAGTTTCGCAACTTACGCCAAGGAGGAAGGACTGTTGGCCAGTATGTGGAGGAGTTTAGTAAGCTAGCCCGTTATGCCCCAGATGACGTTGCTACGGATGTAGCTAAGCAGGAGAAGTTTCTGGAAGGACTGAATGATGAACTAAGCATGCCGTTGATGGTAGCAAGTTTCAATAACTACCAGGAGTTAGTAGATCGTGCCATCATGATTGAAGGGAAGCAACAGCAGATTGAGAACCGTAAGAGGAAGTATGGACAGGGGAAGTATAACTCTGGAGCCCAGCAGAAGCCCCGTTTTACCCCTAAACCGGGATTTAAGTTTCAGCACACCCATGGAGGAGGTAGCTCGCACAACCATAATGGCCACAAGAATGGTAATGGGAATGGAGGAAGCAACGGCCAGAACCGAACAACCCCATCAACCCCAACCAAGAGAGACCTGAGTCAAGTCACCTGTTTCAAGTGTTCGAAGACCGGACATTATGCCAATGAATGTCCTGAAGGCCAGAATGGAAATGGCAATGGAAGCTCTGGGAAGAAGCCGAACCCTTTCAATAGGGGACAGGTGAACCACGTTAATGTGGAGGAGATTGAAGATTAGCCCGATGCAGTAATCGGTAAGTTTTTGGTTAAGTCATTTACTGCACTCGTTCTTTTTGATACTGGTGCATCGCATTCATACATATCAAGGGGATTTGTGGAAAAGCATAGCCTGCCCACTAGGATTCTTAAAACACCTATGCTAGTAAGCTCGCCAGGAGCAGAATACATGGCCAGACAAGGATGTTTTCAAGTACCATTGAGTATAGGAAGGCATGTATTCCCAACGGATTTAATTATTCTGGAATCCCAAGGTCTGGATGTGATTCTTGGTATGGATTGGCTGTCGATGTATGGAGGAAACATCGATTGCGCCAGTAAGACAATTTTGCTCACCACACCAGAAGGAAGAAGGATCAAGTATGTATCCCGGCATGTGCCAAACAGGACACAAGTGAATTGCTTATCAGGAGTGGTGCAGGAAGAAGTACCAGTGGTGAAGGATTTTCCTGATGTATTTCCGGAAGAATTGCCAGGCATGCCACCGGATAGAGGCATTGAGTTTTTGATTGAACTATTGCCAGGAACAGGCCCGATATCGAAACGACCATACAGGATGCCAGCACAAGATTTGGCAGAAATCAAGAAGCAGATTAAGGAGCTATTGGATAAAGGTTATATACGCCCAAGCTCTTCACCTTGGGGATCACCCGTTTTGTTAGTGGAGAAGAAGGATGGATCTTTGAGAATGGTTGTTGATTATCGTGAATTGAATGCGGTAACAATCAAGAACAAGTACCCACTACCAATGATAAATGATCTGTTTGATCGTTTGCAAGGAGCCAAAGTGTTTTCCAAGATCGACTTGCGATCAGGGTACCATCAGTTGAAGATTCGGGAGCAAGACATACCCAAGACTGCATTTACCACGAGATATGGACTGTACGAGTATACCGTTATGTCATTTGGATTGACTAACGCACCTGCCTATTTTATGAACCTGATGAACAAAGTGTTTATGGAGTTTTTGGATAAGTTCGTCGTAGTGTTCATTGATGACATCCTAGTTTATTCAAAGAATGAAGAGGAGCATAAGGAACATTTGCGTTTGGTTTTGGAGAAATTAAGGGAACATCAGTTATATGCCAAATTCAGCAAATGTGAGTTTTGGCTAAAGGAAGTTGGATTTCTCGGACATGTTATATCCGGATAAGGAATAGCAGTTGACCCCACAAAGGTTGAGACCGTAACTAATTGGGAAGCACCAACGACAGTTGGAGAGATTCGGAGTTTTCTTGGACTCGCAGGATACTACCGAAGATTCATTGAGAATTTCTCAAGGATTGCTAAGCCTATGACTGAATTGTTGAAAAAGGATAACAAATTCATATGGACTGAGGACTGTGAGGCAAGTTTTCAGGAGTTGAAGAAAAGATTGGTTACCTCACCAGTTTTGATATTGCCAGATCAGACTAAGGATTATGAGGTGTATTGCGACGCTTCACGTCGAGGACTTGGACCAGTGCTTATGCAGGAAGGAAGAGTTGTTTCATATGCTTCACGACAACTTAAGCCCCATGAGTTGAATTATGCCACCCATGATTTGGAGTTAACAGCCGTTGTGCATGCCCTGAAGACGTGGAGACATTTCCTCATTGGAAATCATTGTGAAGTATATACGGATCACAAGAGTTTGAAGTACATCTTCACACAGAAGGAATTGAATCTCAGACAAAGGAGATGGTTAGAACTTATCAAGGATTATGATATGAGATTGCATTATCACCCCGGAAAGGCTAATGTCGTAGCAGACGCATTGAGCCGTAAGAGCCACGTCAATACCCTAATGATGGGAGGAATACCCAATGAGTTAGCCGAGGACCTTCGAGAGCTATGTTTGGAAATAGTTCCGAGAGGCTACGTAGCAACATTGGAGATTCAGTCGACACTGATGGACAAAATCAGAGAAGCCCAAAAGGCAGATAAGGAAGTTGCCTCTATAAAGGAGAAAATGGGCAAAGGAAAGGCTAAAGGATTTCGTGAGGATGAACACGATACCCTATGGTTTGAAGACTGTGTTTATGTGCCCAATAACCCAGAAATCAGGAAGTTGATTTTACAAGAAGCCCATGATTCACCCTATTCGATTCACCCAGGAAATACCAAGATGTATTTGGATTTGAAGAACACTTTCTGGTGGACCGGAATGAAGAAGGATATTGCGGAGTATGTAGCTATTTGCGATGTATGTCAGAGAGTAAAGGCAGAACATCAGAAGCCAGCAGGATTGTTACAACCGTTGCCGATACCCGAATGGAAGTGGGATAAACTAGGCATGGATTTCATCACAGGTTTGCCAAAGACCCGTTCAGGATATGACTCGATTTGGGTTATAGTCGACCGTTTAACAAAGGTAGCTCATTTCATTCCAGTCAAGACTACCTATAGCAATGCTAAGTTGGCAAAGATATACATGACCAGAATTGTGTGTTTACACGGAGTTCCGAGGAGCATCGTATCAGATAGAGGAACCCAGTTTACCTCGAAATTTTGGAACCAGTTGCACGAGACATTGGGAACTAGATTGGAATTCAGTACAGCTTTCCACCCACAGACCGATGGACAGACTGAGAGAGTCAATCAGATTTTGGAAGATATGCTGAGAGCTTGTGCACTAGATTATGGATCTAGCTGGGATGATAATTTACCATATGCGGAGTTTTCTTATAACAATAGTTACCAAACCAGTTTGAAGATGGCCCCTTTCGAAGCTTTATACGGAAGGAGGTGCAGGACACCGTTATCATGGAATGAAGTTGGAGACCGTCAATTCTTTGGACCAGATTTGATTAAGGAGTCTGAACAGAAGGTTAAGTTGATTCGAGACAGGCTCAAGGTAGCCCAGTCCAGACAGAAGAGCTATGCCGATTCAAAGCGCAAAACGATTGAGTATGAAGTTGGAGACAGAGTATATCTCAGAGTATCCCCGCTTCGAGGAGTTAAGCGTTTTGGAGTTAAAGGAAAGTTAGCACCCCGTTTCGTTGGACCGTATAAGATTTTGCAACGTATGGGAGAAGTTGCTTATAAGTTGGAATTGCCAGAAGGACTGTCAGGAGTTCATGATGTATTCCATGTTTCTCAGTTGAAGAAATGCCACCCAGAGATAGCAGAGGTACCGTTAAGAGAC
This sequence comes from Triticum dicoccoides, assembly GCF_002162155.2. NCBI lineage: Eukaryota > Viridiplantae > Streptophyta > Magnoliopsida > Poales > Poaceae > Triticum > Triticum dicoccoides. Next base: position 539,885,881 of record NC_041393.1, on the reverse strand, counting down.
ACAGTGCCACTGGAAGCAATTCAGTTGAAGGATGACTTGACATATGAGGAAAAACCTGTTAAGATTCTCGATTATGCCAGCAGGGTTACCCGCAGCAAAGTTATCAAGTTTTGTAAAGTTCAGTGGAGCCACCACACTGAGGATGAAGCCACCTGGGAAAGAGAGGAAGTTTTGCTCAAGGACCACCCTCACCTATTTTCTAGCCAACCCGAATCTCGAGGGCGAGATTCATCTTAAGGGGGTAGGTTTGTAACATCCCAAATTTTCAATTTGGAATGTTATACATTAGGTCATCATGCATATCATGTTTTTCTCGCATTTTCCGATCCTAGAAAATTTCACGCAACTCAAGGACCCTCGGAGAGAGTTGGAAGTTTCATTATTTTCATATTTGGGATTTCTCAAATTTTGAAAATAGGATCATTTGGATTTATTTAATTATCTTCATAAAGTTTTCCTATAAAAATTTTGAGAGAGGGAATAATATGACTTTCCCAAATTTAGGAAAAATGAAGATTTAATAAATAAACCCATTTTGGTTTTGCCGGAGTTTTATTTGCGTTTTATTTGCCTTAGGGAAAAATGCGTGTTTTTTTTAAAAAAAAATTGCATTTAGGCCCGAGTAAAGTTCATTTTTGTTCGACTCATTTTTAGGAGTCGGGGAAAGTTTACTGTATTAATTTTGGAGTTCGTTTAGATTTTTTTATTTTGTCGCTCTGCGCGCGAGACCGTTTTGAAAAAAAAAGAAAGAAAAAAACTGCAGCGCCTTGGGCCAAAGGCCCAAGCTGCTAGCCGCCGGCCGGCCAAGGCCAAGGCCACCGCGCGCGCACGCACCAAGGGGGCCAGGGAGCCACTCCTTTTTCCTTGTCCTAGTAGGACTCTTTTCCTACTTCGTTTATTCCGTATCTAATCCTAGATCTATTCCTAATCCTAATCTATTTCTTGCCCCCTACCCCAAGCAAAAACCCTCCCCTCCCCAATATAAATACCCAAGCACCCCCCCCCTCTAAACCATCAAACCAACACCTCTCCTCTCCTCCGCCTCACCACCGCACCACCCAACGCCGCGCCGCCTCACCACCGCGCCACCCCACACCCAGCGCCGCCGCCGCCTTACGCCGCCGCCGGAGCCCCTCGCTCTACGAGGTACTAGCCCCGCGCCGCGTCACCTTTTCTTTTCTCGGATCGTTTTCTTCTAATCGTTCCGATTCTTTTCTTCTCTAAACCGTTCCGGTTTTCTAGATCAGTTTTTCGTTCGGATTTCTTCTCCGAAACCCTAGATCGGATTCGTTTTCTTCTCCGATTTAGTTGCCTTTTACCGTTCGCCGGACCGTTCGTCCTAACGAACGTGATCACCGGATTCTTCTAGGTTAATGAACGTCCGTTCGTTTAACCGTTCGTCGTTCTCTTTTCTCGTCGGATTTATTCCGCGATTCTTCCGATCGTGATTTCAGATCCGATCTTCTTTCTAGTCTATCTTCTTGCTCGTTTATCGGAATCAGGTGATTCAAATGCCTGGAGTTTCGCCTCGAAACCGCCGTTCCGACTAACCAACTTAAACTAAGTTTTGTTACTGTAAAATTTTGACCTAGTTTCAACTTGCTAGAACCGAGTTGTTTTCTTTCGTCGTTTGACTTTTGATGCTTTATTTGATTCGATTCTTTTGCAACCAGGGTTCTTAAGTTGAACTCTCTAGTTAGATCTTTTATTCGAGATTTCCCTGTGCATTAGATGAGTACTTATTGTATGCTTGTTGTTTGTCTGCGATAGATTACCCGGATTGCGCCGCTTGTTACTTCGAAACCCTAGGACTCGCGGATCATCAGCAAGGCAAGTAACACTTTGATCATATCTTTCCTACTACCCAGTTTTATTGCATTAGATCAAACCCTCAAACACTTGCATTGTTAGGATCTAATTAAATTGTGGGATGGGAAGTAGATGAGGTAGTACCCATTACCTGTATTATTATGAAACGTTTGGGAGTTACTTCTACGTTTGCTTATTATGCCATGCTATGCTAGTAGACGTGGATTGGGTGAGTGATATCCATGACAGATGTGAGATTGTTAATTAATGGCTTATCTAAGGTGGCAACCTAAACACACATCTGGGTGGATTGAGGCACCTGATGTCTATCAGGACTTGCCTGTTTTTTTTGGACCGCCACCCAGGCTCAAAGGGATCATAAGATCTTTCATGCTAGAAACTTCCGTGTGCAGCCACATGCTACTATGGGCTCTAGCATAGTTGACTAAGTTGTGCGAACTCCTACGGGGTGGACTAGCAGATGTAGGGGATGTAGGTGTACCGGTCTACCCCACATATAAGGTGCTAGTGCTTCTGAAAGACTATGTCTCGGTCATCCGTTTCTCAAATACCATGTAGTGCGAGAAAACAAACGGAGGCGATCGAGTCATGTGGGGAAAAGTGCGCAAACCTCTGCAGAGTAACAAACTAATCATGATTAGCCGTGTCCCCGGTTATGGACATTTTGAGTATCTAGTACTTGAATATCTTTGTGAATCTCAACATGTTACCTCTAATAAAAGCTATTGGGTTTTAATGAGTACTTTTAAATTGGGATTGAGGATGCTGTCAACCATTCTCAATGTTTAACAACCACCATGATAGTTAAACAAAATTATTCCTTTGATGTAGGGAAAAATTGGCTTTTCGCAAAACTGTAACCATAGAGCCTTACCACCAGCCATAATGCATGTAGTACAGGCTTATTGTTTCATTACTCTCTATGTGTTACATTGCCAGCATATTCCATGTGCTGACCCGTTTTCGGGCTGCAACGTTAATGTTGCAGACTTTTCAGACGACGATTGAGGTGCGTTTAGGTCGTGGTTCTATACTCAGTGATGCCGATGGAGTTGATGGACTCACTTATCTTCCAAGCTTTCCGCTGTTATCGTTATTAGATGGCCTTAAGCCATATTTATTGTAATAAGTTCTTTTGAGCCATCGATGTAATAAGTGTGTGATTGCAACTCTGCTATAAAACCTCGATGTACTGTGTGGTGTCAGCATTACTGATCCAGGGATGACACCGTAGCACAGTAGACGTGATCCATTCGGGTCAGGCCGCTACACTGTTTGAAAGTTATCAGCACCAAGCTGTTTACTTCAATAGACGATGCCTGAAGAAAATCACTGAAACCTTCCTGTTTGAACACCATTCTATTACCCAAACCAATGAAGTAGGAGCAAGGAGTGCTCACATATATATCGTCATCACCAGATTCCAGAGTAACTTCAAGAGTTAAACGCCAGTTCTAGGAAAAGTCACAAACTCCTTCAAACTCCTCACAACAATACCAGGAATAACCTGACAAAAAACATCAAGCTATCAGAAATAGAATAAAAATTCAAAACTATAAATACAAGACGTAATAAAAATAAATAAATAAACAGAAACAAAAAAACAATGGGAAAAAATCTGACCATATGATGACCATTAACATTCATGGAATCAATCCTGTGAACAAAAGGACAACAGGGTATGTAGTCATCATCAAATAGTTGACACCTCATGAAATACATCTGCTGATAATTAAGAAAAACACCACGGGTGTAATAACAACTCCCAACAAGCTCCTTCTCAGAGTCGCTCAAACCATGTAAAGCTACAAAATATAATTACACAGGCTCAAGGGAACAGAAAAATCAAAATGTACAATAAAACAAGATAAAAACTTCCTTAAAAATAAACCTTATCAACAGACGGTAAAGGAGACAACGCATCTCCACGACCAACACGATAAAAATCAATACCAATCCAAATTCCATAATGTTCAAGCCTAATGGTCATTATATCACGAGGACGAACACCATAATCACTGACCAATAGTTTTCAGGAAGGACCATGGAATTTGCTCCTCACACGACCATGACTAAACAGAACACCATACAAATAACCCTCATTGCACTGAAGAGCCAGATCAGTATCTTCGTCACCCCTCCTTATGGCTAAAGTCCTACACTCCTCGATGTAACGAGCAAGATGAGCTCTAACACTGCACGGAACATACTGCACAACAAATCAAAACAAGGATCATAATCAAAATATAAACAGCATGGACAGCACCAAAAGAAATAAGCGTGTGTGCCAAAAATTGAACAACTATAAAATGATTTTCTTACAACACGCCTCCAACAACGCCGATCCAGGACCACACTGAACCCATCTACAGAAGAATCAACAGAAGAACACGGGCCACCAGACATACGGCAAAAATGACAAGCCATAACTGCAAGGAACACAATGGTTATCAACAACTAATCCCACAAAACCCAGTTAAAACTTGACATCTGATAGTGTTGGTAGTCCCCACCCATAACTACCTCATAAATCTCCATATCCCGGAAATATAATGGGAACAAAAAGAGAAACGAAAAAGGAAAACAGGGAACCCACAAAGGCAACCAGTAGGGAACGACGATATCGCGAACGGGGAAGCGCGCTCGACGCTAAAGAAGGACTACCGTAAGACCAGGCAACAAGCGCGGCGGCCAGAACAACTGCCGCCGTAACCACGCGACAAGAGCAGCAGCGGCGACAGGCGAAGACTACGGCAAAGAACGAACAATGCGCGACGAGGGTTCGCCCACAACAGAGAGAAACGAGAAATAGATCAAAAGGTATTACAAAACATTAAAAGTATAAGGACTAAAGTGAAAAAATGAAAAACTATAAAGGAAAACCGGAAACCGGAAATCACGGGAGAAGCCGTGCGCGCGCCAAGTGTCACGCGCGGAGCGCATCCGAAAAGTCTCGGGAGCGCTTCGCGCGTGACACTTGGCGCGCGCGGAGCGCTCCCCGACTAATCGTTACGGGGAGCTCTCCTCAATTAGTGATTTCGATTTAAGGCGCCGAATAGGAAATGACTCGGCCTTACCTGCATATTGCATTGTAGGCAAACAAAAGGCCGAGGAAGCCTCGCACCCGATCCTTTCCAATTTGGGCCAGAACCCCCGACCTAGAGCTCGCACGCACGCACGCACGCACCGACGCTCGCGCCGCCGTCCCCCCTCCGCGGTGCGCTGCTCCACCTGCTGTCTGCTCTGCGCGATCCACGGGCCGAACGGCGACTCCTCGCCGTTCCACCCGGGACCCCCGGCCGCCATGCTGCACTGCCGTAGTGCTGCTGTTGCTGCCGCCGGGCACTCCAGTCCCCAACACTGGGTAAGTTTTTTCCTACAGAGATTGAATTGAAATGTACCGTGTGTTGAACTCAGTTGATGCATTTTTATATCAATTCCATTTCTTACCATACAAGTAGACGATGAAGGGTCTTTTCCTCATCGGCAAACAACTGCGAAAATGGGAGGCACAGATGAAATAAACCATTGATTTGGTACACTTTTGCACCCATGTATTGTTATTTTCGGCTATCTATTTTTAGATCATTAAGCATTGTGTTTAAATTCCACATTGATTGTGCAACTGAGCTTTATTTTGTGTGATCTCGCATGGAGTATTTTCATGATAGTTATGAGGTAATTTTTCAGTAGTTATAGGCGCGAAAGTTTTCCCATGTCGCCGGAGAAAAGTTTGGCCCCAGGTTTACCCCAATCCTGGCTCCGGCGCCACACATCCCTGTGGTAAACCCCGGACTAGTTCTATTATGTACATGACCTACCTGCAACTCTCAACGGAAAGGGTGGACATAGAAGAGGACCGTGAAAATGAGAGCCACTCAGCAGCCATTCTGGTTCATCGAATTCAGTCAAAAAAATTCTCTTCATTATCTATATACTTGTATAATTTTCTTGCTACTGAGTAAACCATTGCTTTTTCGAAAAGTAAGTAAACCATTGCTATGCAATGTTCATGTATTCATGTGCAGATCAGATTGATCAACTAATAAGCGCAAAACAAAACTAAGGGAAAAAAATCAATGGAACCGAGAGAAAAAGAATATGCGACGTGCCGAGCACATATGTACTCCTACTTAGGAACTACTAGTACAAACTACAAACACATGCGGAGCATTCGTTTCCGGCTGGCTGAAATTGAGCCGTTGGTCCGCCCGTGCACTGCCACTACATGATGAATCACCTTCTCTGGAAGTTGAGCACCTTGATGGAGAGACCAAAGGCGACGGCGAACAGGACAGCGAACCCGGCAGTAACAACGGCGACGACGCCCAGGAAGTCGTGTTGGAATCCGAAGAAGCTCTTGAGGAAGGCGTCGATGGGCACGCCGCTGTCCTGGAGAGGCTCCATGAGGTCACCGAACTGTGAGGCCACCAGCCCATAGAGCGTCCATGATACCGGGCACACCCACGAGTACCACCTCCACCACACGGGCATTGTTGGCCGCGAGATGACGAAGCCCGAGAAGAGGTTCCACACGCCGTAGAAGAAGGACGAGACGATGGAGGCGATGTTGTAGCTGGGGGTGAGCCCTACGGCGAGCATGCCATAGTAGGTGAAGTAGAGCAGCGTGAAGTACATGAAGTAGAGGTACCAGCAGAACTTCTTCACGTCCCACTGGAAGCCGATCATGGCGTAAACGATCACCCCGTACGCCAGCGACTGCACCAGCACGTAGGGGAGCTCCACCACCACCTGTCCGAACGCGTATGGCAGCGCTGAGTACATCCCGGCCGCCCGCTCCCGGTAGAACACCGTCCGCTCCACCGCCACCACGGGCTGCACCGACGACGAGTAGGAGATCCCCATGAAGAGCACCGCAGCGTACATGGACCCCATCGCGTTGAACAGGTCCTGCGTCCTCGACCTCTTGCCCCCAAGTTGCCAGAATATGGTGCCGAACATGAGCGCGACGACGAGGGAGAAGAAGAAGCGGACCACGGTGTACTGAGGGTTCCTCCAGTAGGACAGGTGCTGCTTCCACAGACACGCCATGCATTGGGTGATGGAGCTCTGCGAGTACTGCGTGGGGAAGTAGAGATCCTTGGAGCCAGCAGGGGCCCTGCTGATGTCCCTGATCATGCTCTGGTTTCTCCTGCAAAATATACCATAGAATATATTGTTTGTTCAGCCCATCATATCTCTATTGATCAATCCTTGAGCAAAAATGTAAAACAAATGACTTACTGGTACAGGTCTGAGTTCTTGTAGACTTCTGCGAAACTGACACCTAGTATGTCTTCTTGTGCCTGTGAGGTCACTTCCAGCATCCAAGTCGCCGGATTGTACCCTGGTTTGATCTTGCTGACCCGTTCGATTCCCTGATAAAATTGATGCCAGCAAATTGTTACTATCACTCAAAGACATGCTATGCAAGACCTAAAAAGAACTTGAAAAGGAGGAGAAGGCAAAGTTACCTCAAAGTATTGGATGAGGTCACACGACTGGTGCCCCAGAGGACCCACGTATATCTCCTCCCCTCCTCTCTTCATCAGGAACAGCTGCGAGACAGAAAAATGTTAATTTTGGAAACATGCGTGAAAAAGGAAATTTCTACTATAATCATAATTACCTCATCAAAGGCTTCGAAAATGTCGATGCTAGGCTGGTGGATGGTGCAAACAACTGTCCTGCCCGTGTCGACGGTGTTCCTCACCGTCCTCATGACAATAGCCGCGGCCCTGGCATCAAGGCCGGAGGTAGGCTCATCCATGAATATTATAGAGGGGTTAGCGACAAGCTCGACGGCGATCGTCAGCCTCTTCCTCTGCTCCGTTGACAGGCCGTTCACTCCAGGCAGTCCAACAAGCGCATCTCTCAGTGAATTCAGTTCTACCAGCTCCATCACTTGCTCTATGAACATCTGTTAAAAATGATGAAATGGAGTTGTTCAGATCAGAATGTATCCCTGGCCTGAGTTCCCAGAACAAGGAGTCAAGGACGCATATATACATACCTTTCTTGTTTCCGACTCGACATCGGAAGGCAGTCTGAGCCATGCGGAGTAGACCAGGGACTCATACACGGTCACATTTGGTGAGTGGATGTCATTCTGCTCACAGTAACCCGAGATACGAGCAAAGGTCTCCTGCTTCTTCGGGTAGCCGGATATTGAGATGTCGCCTTCGATGTAGCCTCCAGTCTTCCTGCCAGCCAACACATCCATCAGTGTGGTCTTGCCGGCGCCACTAACCCCCATCAACGCCGTCAGGACTCCCGGCTTGAAACTGCCACTGACTCCCTTCAGCAGAAGCAGCCTATCTTCATCAACACCTTGTGCTTTCATTTCCTGTTATGCAACAAGATTTTTTTGTCAGCAAGTTAATTAGTTGGAAACTGAAAAGCTTTAGAACTCAGTCAAACAATAATTGATATGATTTAATTTCAGTGTGCAGATTAAGTTCTAATGGTAGGGCCGTTATTAGAACCATTGAAGGGAGTTGGGAAACTGTTGAAGGGCATTACCGCAGGCATGTCAACAGAGTATCTCATGTTGTTGAAGGCAACAGCAAGCGGCGCAAAAGGCAGGACCATTCCCCTCCTACCACTGTCTTCTGGGGCGGCAGAATTTCTCCTTGAGCTGTTGATGTTCCCTACATAAGAGAAGTTTGGCCCCTTAGATGACATGTTGCCGTGGCTGTGTGCATCGCAAGGATGCAGAGGCCGGGGGTTATCTCCTTTTTTTTAAATGACATGTTACCATGTTCATTCATGTCCCAATCATTACTGCAAGTGGCCTTACCTGCAGCTGCAGAGATAGAGCCATCAGGAGTTTCGCCGGTGATATTGGCATGCTTCTCCTTCAGTGCATCCTCTGAAAGAATTTGCTGAGATTTCCCCAACGCTGCATGTTTTAAAAGAAATGGTCTCAGATCAAGTGCTTGAACAAAATACACATTGTAAAATTCAATTCTAGAAGGTTTGGATTACGTTTAAGGTAGCTTAGAGCGAGGGTGAAGAGGATGTTGAACACGATGACGTATCCCACGAGTGCCCCAACGCCAATCCAGTACCATTTTGCCTCAGTGAAAAAGCCCCTGGACTTGAGCACATCTATTCCTAGAGTTCTGTTGGACCCCTGGAGAACCTGCGAAATGGTTTTGACGATCAGAACTGTCGACAGTATTATGTTATGTCAGCGGTCAATATTTTGGTTGTCAGGGTGGAACTGGAAACAACATGACATACCCGTTGCCATTTATCCCCAAGGAACTCGTTTACAGCAATGGCACTCATGGCATACTGAAGAGGTGACATCCAGTAGCCCCAGATCCACCATTTCTTCACATCATCTGTCATAAATAAGCAAATATGAAAACCCTGTCTCTGAAATTTACATTTCAATGACCTAGTGCCTAATTATTATTTTTGTTCCAGGAGAGGAGCATTACGATGTGACAGGACGAATCCACTGAGCACGAGCAGCACAAGAAGTGCGAAGGACGCCAGTGTATTTGCAACAACCATGGTCCTGCCCAATGCTGCGATAAACCTGAACAATCCTGCAGCCATCTGATTGACAAACAACAGCAGCAAGTACTGCTTGAACAACCTGCGTGCAAGAAAACAACAAGAGGATTAATATTGGTACGTGCTACTTGTAGGATCATGAGTTTTCTTGTCATGTTCTTCTTCCAGACGTATGGTTTAACTGGTAGTCTGCCACAGCAAGATGATTGATATTTGACGCGTACCTTCCAACATCTGGATCGAACCCAATGACGTAGTAACCCAAGAATACTGTGATGGCGACCTCGACGCAAGATATCGGTATCTTGAGGATCCAAGTTGGTATGGCGTAAGCCCATGCAGGAAAGAAGAGGTAATCTCTTTGCTTGAAGAAGACCGGCAATTTTATGGTGGCCAAAGCGAGCTCAGAGAAACCGTTGAACATGTGGGCAACTATAGCGAAGAACAGAGCACCTAGGTAAACAATGCCGTCGTTAACCGTACGATGGTGCATGTTTGTGCGCAGGAACAGTGTCATCACGATTACTGTCATTACCAGAAGCTGCAGATGGATACCAGGTATTTCAGTTAGTTCATCAATCAATCTCTTACAAGTATGAAGATATGCCTGAACTGAAATGGGAGGCTAAAAAAATTGCTGTACCTGAAAAGCCCGGAAGCGGTAGACAAACATATTCCTTTTCATGAGCAACCACTCCCTCTCGATGCACGCACGCAGCAGCTCTGTCTTGCTGGCGCCGTACGTCGAGGTCGTCAGTGAAGCAGGGTGGCACTGGCTCCTGTCGAAAGGGCGAGAGAGCTCCGCAGATAAACTCTGGCCAACATGAAATGCCTGGAATGCACGGGCAAACTCCTTGACTGGGACGTATTGGTATCTCCTGTTACTCCTTGCCCAGTATTGTGGCTGATCTTTCCTTGATGTCACCTATAAGTTTTACAAACCACTGATGTTGTTAGTAACTAAACATCAATTCAAACATATACTTATGACTCCATCCATTCCAAATTAGCTTAAGTTCTAGATTTGTCCTAAGTCAAACTTATTTAAGTTCGACCGAGTCTATAGAAAAATATGGTAAGATCTACTCCCTCCGTCCCATAATATAAGAACGTTTTTGACACTAGTATCACAAACGTTCTTATATTATGGGACGGAGGGAGTACAACATTAATATACATAGTACGAAAACATATTTTGATATTGATATATTTTGAAGCATTTCAGCAGACTTACTTCTTGCAAAAAGTCGGCAACGCCTTTCCGGTCGGGACATTTGAAGCCCATGGATTCGAAGAATTCAAGCACATGTTCGCGTGGCCCTTGATACACAATGTGACCATCCGACAAGAGGATTATGTCATCAAACAAATTATATGTTTCTGGTGCAGGTTGCAACAAGGAAATGACAGTTGTGCCACTGAGGATGTTGGTGATTAGTCCAAGTGATTTCACTATCTGGTATGTGGTAGAGCTATCCAGGCCAGTGGAGATTTCATCCATGAACAGTGCTCTTTCCGCTCCGACCATCATCTCACCTTCAGAAAAATTCAAGCAACCAAGGGTCAGCAAATGCTCAGATCTCAGATTCTGCTATGACAACCAGATGAGATGATCATGGAGATCGTATGGTGTACAACAGAATAATCATGCGAATTATATGTTGTGGCTCCTAATTTTGTACCAGACTTACCAGTTGTGACACGTTTGCGTTGTCCCCCTGAGATTCCTCTCAGCATATCATCTCCGACCATGGTGTCAGCGCAAATGTCAAGCCCTAAAATCTGCAGGGTTCAACATAACAGTCAGTCAGAGCTTTGCGCATTGAAGAACAAGGTATTGTTGTTGGATTCAGTACCTTGAGGATGTAATCAGTGATGATATTTGTATCCTGACCGCCCACTGATATTGCCTTCATGTAGACATCAAGATCTGGGTCTGGTTTGATATTTGCGGCTTTCTCCCTTCTTGATAGCTCAGTAAGCATGTCTGGGACAAGTACATCAGGAATTAGCACACAGTTATAAAGCGAGAGAAGTAATTTATCTACCATAACTTGGTCAATTTTGAGCTCACCGTATCTACTTCCAACCCCTTGGCATCTGGCTGAGAAGGCCAAGGTTTCCCGTACCGTCATCTCGGCGATATGGAGGTCATGTTGGGATATGTAAGCTGCTGATCTCTGAGCCACAAACTCATTCATTCCATGCCCATTGTATGTCACTTTTCCTGAAACCTGGTCGATTCATATAATAGAAAAGTAAGTTTCCTGGAACTTTATAACAAAGAAAGATTGTTGTAATCAGGCAAGTTGATTAATAAGCACGCCGTTTAACCTTTAGATCAGAGCCTAGTTTCCCTGCCAGAGCAAGAAGCAGTGTAGTCTTCCCAGATCCTGGTGGCCCTAATAGTAACGTCATCCTGAATTTTGCATCAACACCAGACATCAGACCATCAAGTGCAACTGAAATATGTTGCTTAAGGACAGCACAAATACGGGAATTCGACGAGTGATGCAAGACTGAAGAACGTTTGACAGCAAAGTTTACAAATAACATAATAGAGTGGTGATCATGTAACAGACTGCTATTTTTCACCTGAAACATATGGTTCTGTGTATGCTATAATGATTCCAGGACATGTAATCTAACTGAAATATTGGTCATGCAATGGTAAGAAAAAAGTGTTACCTCTTTGGCTTGATAATTCCATTGACATCATGCAGGATGTTGATGGGTATCTTCTTGTTCGGAATTATACGAAGAAAATTGGCTAATGTCTGAAGGAGAAGGCAGGCAGAAACAGAAAATGGTCAGGCTTGAAGAACGTTCTGTAGAATTCATGAGAGTATATGGTAGCTTCAGCACTCTTGTCAGTACCTCTAGAGAATTCAGAGTGGTGTTGATGAAGGTGGGCAAGCCTCTGTTCCCCACATGTGCCAGCGCCTCGATGTTGAGGTGGTCGTATCGCACTTCGATCGTCGGAAAGTCGATCCCAACTCTGAACAAATCAGTAGGGGAGGAATTCAGCATTCTCTTTGTGCTTAATTTCCAACTATAATGGGGTTCGGGCCTTGGATTGACAAGAGAAAATCTTTGAACGGTGCAAATGTTCAAATGTGTTGGGAAATATAGATTTTTTTAGCCAAGGAGTAGGTGAGAACAGAAAGAGATATGCAAAGCAGAGCAGAGCAAACAGGTGAGTGAGCAGGGAGAGCTACCTGTCGATCCTCTGCTTGAGCTTGTGCAAGAAGCGCTCGTGGTCCTCCTCGGCGACGCGCACGAGCCGGTCGAGCAAGCGCGTCCGCTCCTGGAACCCGAGGCCGGCGACGTCGACGAACCCGCCACCACCGCGGCTGCCGTCATCCCCGACTATGCCCTTGCGGACGCGGGCGTGCGTGGGCAGCCTCTCGAGCGCCGCCCACATGAGCGCCTCCTCGTCGTCATCGTCGCCCGCCCTGGACGACGACGCCCGGGAGAAGACGTCGCCGCCGCGCTCCCGGTACGAGGAGCCCAGCCGCAGGCTCGCCACCCCGAACGCCGCCTCCCCCGTGTCCATGGCTCCCTCCTCCCAGAAAGAAGTGTGGAAGGATCAAGGTTCGTGCAAGAAAATGCGCTCCGTTCGACGTTCGTGATCGTTGACGCCTGACGGATCACGAATCCAATAACACGCTGTACGCCAGCTTCTTGGTTCGCTGAAAGGTGGTTGCGGGGCAAGAGGATATATAGCGGGCTGGCCAGGCGGCGACCGGGTTGGTGGAGGAAGCAGCAGCGGGGGTTTCAATTCCGTTCCGCGGCGGCGGTCAAGGGTAAAGGTGGTGGAGGAGGGTGCAATGGATGGATCCTGCGCTCTGGTAGTGGCCCACCGGCGCCGGGCCGGAGGAAGAAAGGCGGGAAGCTTCCGGACGAACGGGGCGCGCGCGTGTCCCTGCTTTCCGCAGAGCACGCAGTTGAACTTGAACCGGAATGCGTGGAACACACTTTGGCCGTGTGGGAGAGGAATCCCTCTGGGTCAGCCGACGTTGCTTTTTGAGATCTCTTGCTTTTTTAGTGGGTGCCAACTTCTCTTTTCAGATAGAGGAAACAGGGAAGGAGACTGAGACGTTCTAGAAACCAGCTGCAAGTCCTCTTTCCTTCTTCGTTTTCGCGGCTGCTCGTGGCGTGGGAACGGCATGATCCACCGGTGCAACTTGCTTAGTGTGCCGGTCTTACGTGGAAAATAAACGAAGCTGGTCGTTGTACCGTGACACGCCGGGCTTGACCTTCTCGTTGAGGCTAGCGCAAAGCCATCATTGCCATCTTGGCTTCGCGTACGTTGATGTGCCAGATAACTCTTCCATAGTGACGTGATTTAGCCGTTATGAACTCTCGCGGAGACGTGCACTTGGACACAGCCGTGACCCGCGTACACGACGCCGACTGATACTGCTAGCATGTACGCACGAACGTGACTTGTTTATTCTATCGGAAGAGCATATATCTCGTGACTCGTTTATTCTATCGGAAGAGCATCTATCTCTAAGGCTCGTGGTGCTCCCATTTTCTTGAATTTATTCGAAGATGTTCGATCGGCTGAAGGCGCTGTTTGTTAAACATTGTAATGTGTTGTAACGTGTGCGTGCGTGTCTGTTGTAATCTGGTTAGGCTTAGAGATATGATCCCATATTCTGTTAGGTTACTTGGAGATCAATCCTAGCCTAACCAACTCATGTAATCTCCTGGCCTCGAGCCCTATATCAACACGCACGCGTCCCTGCGCAAAGCATACGCTTAAGCCTAGTTTTTTACATGGTATACAGAGCCTAAACTCTTCCATCGCATCTAGATGTCCTCGTCGTCCTCCTCCGCCATGACCGCACCTTCGCTCGCTTCCCTCGGCCATACCATCACCGAGAAACTAAACCGTGAGAATTTCCTTGTCTGGAGGGCGCAGGTACTACCGCATGTTCGCGCGGCAGGCATGATGGGGTTCCTCGACGGTTCCCAGAAGGAGCGGGACAACGCCGGCAAGAAGGAGGTCACCGTGACCGCCAACCCAGAGCACGCCATCTGGGTTACTCAGGACCAGCAGGTGCTCTCGTTTCTGATCGCATCTCTTTCCCGCGAAGTGCTCCTGCAGGTCAGCAACTGCACGACAGCCGTCGCCACCTGGAGTGCTCTCCTCCAGAGCTTCTCCTCGCAATCCCGCGCCCGCATCATCCAGCTTCGCGATCAGATCGGCCACACCAAGAAGGGCGACATGATCGCGGCCGCCTACTTCACCAAGATGAAGGGACTCGCTGACGAACTTGCAGCCGCCGGGAGGCCTCTGGATGAGGACGATGTTGTCTCTCACATCATCCAGGGGCTCATGCACGAGCCGGAGTACAGCGGCTTCGTCTCCGCTGTCTCCACGCGCACCATCACCGACCAGCCCATCGGCCTCGGCGAGCTATTCTCGTTGCTGAGTCACGCATCGCCGCACAGACCTCCGCCTACTCCGCCAACCTTGCTGCAAAAGGCGGAGGCCGTGGCAACTCCAGCCAGGGAGGCTCTCGTGGCGGCGGAAACAGCGGCTCCCGTGGCTACAACAACAACAACACGAGCGCCCGCTTCTTCGACAACTACTCTGTGGTGGCGGCTCTGGCGGAGCGCCTCGCCAGGGTGGTGACCGCGGTGACCGCGGTGATCGCGAGAAGTGTCAAATCTGCAAGAACGAGGGGCATGGTGCGTGGCGCTGCAAGAAGCGCTACGACCGCAACTTCAACAACAATGTGCGGAACCCTGCTGGTGGTGGAGGTGGTGGTGGTGGCGGTGGGAACCGTTCTGCCAACGCCGTCCACTCCTATGGAGTTGATACCAATTGGTATCTCGACTCCGGCGCAACCAACCATGTGACTGGTGAGCTGGAGAAGCTTGTTGTTCATGATCGCTACACCGGCTCGGAGCAAATCCACACCGCAAGTGGTCAAGGTATGGACATTGCACATGTTGGTCATTCAGTTCTATCTACTCCTCATGGCTCCTTAGATCTCAAGAACATACTTCACTCTCCGCATGCCGACAAAAGTTTACTTTCTGCCTATCAACTCATCAAAGATAATCATGCTTTTCTTGAGATTTACCCTGAAACTTTTTTTGTTAAGGATCGGGCCACTCGGAGGACCATTCTTCAAAACGAGAGTAGGGGTGGCTTGTTTCCTGTTTCTGGCCGGCAAGATGCTCCTTCTCCACAAGTCCTAAGTGTGATCAAACAATCTACTTCACGGTGGCACAAGCGCTTAGGACATCCTGCATTACCGGTGGTCCAGAAAATTCTTCGAGATTTTAGTCTTCCTGTGTCAAATAAACAAGATCATTTGCTAGTTTGTGATGCTTGCCAGATGGCCAAGAGCCATCAACTTCCATATCCCAAGTCTTTTAGTGTGTCAAAAGCTCCTTTAGAGCTTATTTTTTCGGGCGTGTGGGGTCCTGGACCCGTCTCTGTAGGCAGACAAAAATATTATGTGAGCTTTATTGATGATTTTAGCAAGTTTAGTTGGATTTATTTGCTCAAAAATAAGTCTGACGTGTTTGAGAAATTTCATCTCTTTCAACAGCATGTTGAACGTCTCTTTGATCGCAAAATTCTTGCTATGCAAACGGATTGAGGGGGGGGTGAGTACCAAAAACTCAATTCCTTCTTTGAACGCATTGGCATCACTCATTACATCTCATGTCCACATGCTCACCAGCAGAATGGATCTGCAGAACGAAAGCACCGGCACATTGTGGAAGTTGGACTGTCCCTTCTTGCTCATGCCTTTATGCCCTTAAAATTTTGGGATGAGGCGTTTCTTACCGCTGTGTATCTTATCAACCGTGTCCCTAGTAGGGTTATCAAAAACCAAACTCCACTTGAACGTCTCTTTGGCAAGAAACCTGACTATACTTTTCTCCGCATTTTTGGGTGTGCCGTTTGGCCTAATCTGCGTCCTTTCAATAAGCACAAACTTGAATTTCGGTCAAAACAATGTGCCTTCTTGGGGTATAGTAGCCTACACAAGGGATACAAGTTCCTCGATGTAGCCTCTGGTCGTGTCTATATTTCTAGGGACGTCGTTTTTGATGAACATGTGTTTCCCTTCGCCACACTCCATCTGAATGCTGGTGCTCAACTACGAAAAGAGCTCACTCTTTTACCTGTTCATCTTCTGCCATCACCTCGTTTTGATCAAGGGGGAGTAGTAGATGCTGCTGACCACATGTCTATGTCTAATGATACCTTTGATCAAAACATTGATGCAAGTGTGCAGGAAAACGGAGAAGCTTTTGGCGAAAATCCGCATGATTTTATGCATGCAGAAACGACAGAGGAGGCTGCAGAAGATCCAGACGTCAATCCCAGGGCGAATCACCCGGGATCCGTGGCGCCAGATGCGTCAGTTGATGCAGGCGCAGGAGAATCCCCGGCGGGATCCGCGCCGTTCCCTGATTCGGCAACAGATCAGCCTGGGTCGGGCAGCGGGCCCGCGGTCCATCGCGTCGTCCGACAACCAGCCTTGGCGGGGCCTGGTGGCCCAGTCCCACGTGCGGGTGGTCGGCTCCCGGGTGTGGACGAGCGGGTTCCACGTCACGCGGGCGGGAATGCGCCCGACCGGACGCTGCATGCCAGCCCAGGCGCGCCAAGTGGCAGTTCTGGAGAGGCGATCCCGTCTCCCGATCTGGATCCGCTACAGGAGCCCTCTCCGGGATCTTCTGCGGCTGATTCCGGTGCAGCCGTGTCATCTTCTTCAAATCGTCTTCTACAGCAACTTGAACGACCAGCTCCGCCACCTCCTGTGCGCTCCAACACCATGTCACAAAGTGGTATTGTTAAACCTAAAATATATAAAGATGGCTGTGTACGTTGGGGCTCGTTTTGTGCAACAGGTGAACCGCAAAATTTTGGAGAAGCATTGGGTGAACCTCGTTGGAGGGAGGCAATGGATGAAGAGTATGCTGCTTTAATGAAGAACAAAACTTGGCGTCTAGTTCCACCAGTCAGAGGCAGAAATATAATTGACTATAAGTGGGTCTATAAGGTAAAGAGGAAATCTGATGGCACCATTGACAGATACAAGGCACGTCTGGTTGCTAAAGGATTTAAACAGAGGTATGGGATTGACTATGAGGATACGTTTAGTCCAGTGGTAAAAGCTGCTACTATTAGATTGATTCTTTCAGTTGCAGTATCTAGAGGTTGGTGCATAAGACAACTAGATGTAAAGAACGCGTTCTTGCATGGTGTTCTGGAAGAGGAAGTGTTCATGAGGCAACCTCCTGGGTATGAGAATCCAAATGCACCACATCATATTTGCAAACTTGATAAGGCACTGTATGGACTAAAACAAGCACCTAGAGCTTG
The DNA here is from genome assembly GCF_002162155.2 of Triticum dicoccoides. Lineage (NCBI taxonomy): Eukaryota > Viridiplantae > Streptophyta > Magnoliopsida > Poales > Poaceae > Triticum > Triticum dicoccoides. The sequence goes on along the minus strand of NC_041393.1, from coordinate 539,868,162 downwards.
GTACTCTCGGCTCTCCTCTAAGTTACAATCACTTGGATTTACTCCCTCAAAGGGAGATACCTCACTGTTTTTCTATCACCGACATGGGATAACCATTTTATGCTTATTTATGTTGATGATATAGTTGTCACTAGTTCATCATCTAAGGCAGTTGAGGCTCTTCTTATGGACTTGAGCAAGGAGTTTGCACTTAAAGATCTTGGCAGTCTTCACTTCTTCCTTGGAATTGAGGTAAAAAATGCAAAAGATGGAATTGTGTTGTCACAAGGAAAATATGTGCAGGAAATACTTTAGAGGATGGGCATGAAAGGATGTAAGACGTCATCTACACCTTTGTCTGCCTCTGAGAAAATGTCTCTTCATGTTGGAGAGATCCTTGGAGCAGAGGACTCCACCAGGTACAAAAGTATTGTAGGAGCATTACAGTATTTGACATTAACTAGACCAGATATCTCATATTCAGTAAATAAAGTATGTCAATTCTTACATGCTCCTACTAGTGCACATTGGACAGCAGTAAAGAGGATACTTAGATATCTTCAAGGGACACAGAGTCATGGACTGAAAATTGGAAAGTCAGGTTCTATGCTTGTAAGTGCTTTTTCAAATGCAGATTGGGCAGGTTGTCCTGATGATAGAAGATCAACAGGAGGCTTTGCAGTGTTTCTTGGAAGTAATTTGGTTTCTTGGAGTGCTCGTAAACAGCCAACTGTATCCAGGTCAAGTACAGAAGCTGAGTACAAGGCCTTAGCTAGTGCCACTGCAGAGGTTATCTAGGTTCCGAATTTGCTAACAGAGTTGGGTGTTTCTCATCCAAGAGCAGCATCACTTTGGTGTGATAATCTTGGTGCAACCTATTTGTCTGCTAATCCCATCTTCCATGCCAGGACGGAGCATATTGAAATTGACTACCACTTTGTTCGATAAAGAGTGGCTGATAAACTGCTGAATATCAGATTCATACCTACAGGTGATCAGGTGGCAGATGGATTTACTAAACCTCTCACCTTGCGGCAATTAGAAGCTTTTAGGCACAATCTCAACTTAGAAAGTTGTGATTGAGGGGGAGTGTTAAACATTGTAATGTGTTGTAACGTGTGCGTGCGTGTCTGTTGTAATCTGGTTAGGCTTAGGAGATATGATCCCATATTCTGTTAGGTTACTTGGAGATCAATCCTAGCCTAACCAACTCATGTAATCTCCTGGCCTCGAGCCCTATATCAACACGCACGCGTCCCTGCGCAAAGCATACGCTTAAGCCTAGTTTTCTACACTGTTCACCCGCGTCCGCCCAAGTCTGGCAGTGCGCCAAACCGGCTGACCCATTTCGGCAGCCTAGCATAAAATTTTGCAACATATATTTCCGCGACTAATTCAGGGCTAGCAGCCATAGTTTATGCCAGCATCCGGAACACATGCCGGCCTACAATTTTTTTCCATAATTCATGCTGACACACTTGCCAGCGCACAAAAAATGCCATAGTTCATGCATCTTGGCTGTAGTTCATGTCGGCACACATGTCAGTAATGATCATGCTCTCGGCCATAGTTCATCCATCTAGTTTGAGCCTCTCCCTTGCCTCTTCGCGAACGAAACCGTTTTCCTCGAGGACACTTGGTCTGTTGTTGGTGGGGTTCGGCCGGAGGTACATGGGTGTGGTCGGGCATGGCTGGTGGTGGCAACGACATCCAGCCTAGATCCCGAGGTGGCGGCCTTGGTCGGCGGTGACGGGTGAAGCCCAGGCAGCCCTCGGCAACATGGTGTTGTGGTGCCCATGTCCAAGGCAGAGTTGTACCAGCGATCTGGTGGCTTTGGCTCCGGTTTGTTCGGATCGATACCAGTGACGAGCAGGACCGGGATCCTTCCCAGTGTCTCTCACGGTTTGGCGAGCTGGGGTGGCAGCCAGCCGCCAGGCTCCAGTGGTGGTATTCGCCGGTAGTGGTCGAAGAGGTCAGGATCCGGTGGTGGCAGTGTTGTTGTTGGTAGTCGCCGAATCTGGGCGGCTAGATCTGGAGCTTTGAAGGTAGCTTGGCCGGTGCACAGGATGTCGGTTGGAATCTAGTGCGGCACATCCCGATGAAGACCTTATCTTCGGCCAGTGGCCGGAGCCGGTGATGGCGACACCCATGGCGTCATTTCCTTCTTGAAGGCATCATCGAGGTGATGCTCACACTTCCTTTAGCTACCTATAGGGGAATCCCTTGATCACTTGATCAGATGATGGCGACACTGAGTTGTTCCTCCCATGGGGACGCCATTCTTGAAGATGTTCATCGGCTCGAGGCACCAGTGGACGGTTTCAGTGGTGGAGCGACGTTGCTTGTGACGCATTGATGACGTGGAGTCTTGGCGACGTGACACAGTCGGGTCTCAGCGATGCATGCTGGACGTTCGACACGCATAGGGAGATGGCGTTGTCTGGCGTCGTGGTGGCGACATCGACGGCATGCCTGACAAGGTCAATACATTGATAATAGTTCTGAATAGGGGTCAGTGGAAGATGGTGGCGGCGGCCTGTGGAGCGTGCGCATGCGATGCCCGCTGAGAGTACACTAGACCGGTTTGGCGGTTTGTGCCCCCGGCCCACCGTTGGACGGCTTGGTTAGGGCCTTCACTTTTTTTGTTCGGCGTTGGTGTGAGGTCAGGGCAGGCGGCCCCTATCATGTGCACCCCCTTCATCATTTGATAGGTACAACGACTGTTATTGCCAAAGACGGTGGCTTCAGACTTACTGATGTATTTCTTTGTAAGGTCGTGATGAATAATTAATAAAATGGCAATATGCATCGCCCTGATGCAGAGGCTGGGGGTCACCCTCCTTGAAAAAAGTTAACCATCATGATCCCCACTTTCTTCGCCATTAGAGCGAGCTTCACCTCATTTGCTTTTGTATTCGCAATGCTCGCCTCGACCTCAACCTTCTTCTTTTGGATGTTCTCCTCGATCTCGAGCTTCTTCTTTTGTATCTTAATGTAGGCATTCATTTGCTCCTCCTTCTCTTGGCGTTTCCTCTCCTCTCTCACTTCCTTTTGGTTCATGAACCCCTTCATAATTTCTTCCAAGGCGAGTGTCACCGCATCATGCTTGTCATCCACCTTGGAGTTCCCCTTGGCCGTTTCACACCTTCACCATGCTCAACGACCATCGTCGGCCCTCCATTCTTCTTTAGGATGGCATATTGCTCCTTGAGCTTAGGGCAATCACAAATGATCGTCCAACAATGGGTGAGGGTGAATGTCTTGTCCTCATATTGGGCCTTAAGGCCTCCAAAGCTTGGAATGCATGCATGTTAGGGCATTTCCTGCCTTACACTACTAGGGAAAACCTTATACACAGAGTCTTACCATCAGCGCAGTTTAAAATAAGTCGCTACTGCTACTTAGGAGTAGCGCGCGTCAACAAAACGTGCTACTGATATACACATAGTAGTAGCCCGTCAGTAGTAAACAACACTACTATATAATTGCCACGACCTTGCCGCCAAACTAGTTATAGCAGTAGTGCCTGTTTAGTAAACGCGCTACTGCTATTGAGCTTAGAAGTAGCGCTTTGCCCTAAAGAGCGCTACTGCTAAAGCCATCCTATCTTCTCCGCCTGGCCCGGCTGCACCTCACTCTCCCCTTTCCACTCCACTCACTCTCCCCCCACACCCTGTCGTCTGTCGCCGTCGCATTGCCGCCAGATGCTGCCGCCGTCGCCCCCTCCCTCCCTAGCTCCCTCCTACAAACCCTCGCTTCTCCATCCCGCCGCCATCGCCCCCTCCCTCCTCCATCCCATCGGCGTCTCCCCCC
>NC_041393.1:539853457-539864166 GCF_002162155.2 Triticum dicoccoides | reverse complement strand
TTGTCTCTGTTCTTGTAGAATGTAGGTAATTTAAATGTAGATTTTAGAATGTAGACATTGTAGAATGTAGGTAATTTAAATATAGATTTTAGAATGTAGACATTGTAGAATGTAGGTTTTTTAATAGAATAATTTTTTAGACTATTTTAGGTGTTTTGAATAAAACTCGAAGTAAGAAAATTTAGGGTAGAACTAGGGTAATAGAATTTTTAGCAAGTGTTTAATAGAAATTGTTTATTTAGTAAGTTCTTAATAGAACTAGTTTATTTATAGTAAGTGCTTAATAGAACTACTTTATTTAGTAAGTAGGTAATAAAACTAGTTTATTTAGTAAGTGCTTAATAGAACTATTTAGAGAGAGAGACCTATATTGGCAAATTTAGTTATGTTAATAGCATATGTGCTTGCCCAAGTGACCATGTTTGCAGGGAACACCTCCGAGTGGCCTATGTTTTGCCGAAGTGTTGATTAATTTCTGTTCCGGCAAATTTCAGGCGCTCGATATGTCCTTTTTTAGCAAAGGTGATGCCGGATTTTTCCGTGAATTTTGGCATGGCTTGTGCTATAATATAGGAAATATCGAGTGCGTTGGAAATGTCGGAAATAGCATTTAATGCCATTTTGGGTTTTGCCGTCAAGTTATAATCTTTGAATTTTGAACACATGAGATGTCTGATGACGATGGGATCCTGGAGTGCGGGTACTGCTACGATGACCGGGGTTTGTGCGATAGGTTTCCTCACCTACAAAATGATAGGTTTTCACCGTAAGATGGAAGAGACCTTTGATGTTTGTACGGTACGCAACGACAAGCATTCATCGTAATTAATATCATCACTTGTGCTTCTTTTGTTCAACGTGTAATTTCTGGATTTTTTTTCAATTCGATTAGTACATCCCGTGCCATGCTAGACCATATGTATTGGAGAAGCTTGGTTTTGGTTTAGATGACTTTGAGAATGTGGAGATGAGGAGGGCTCACTTAAGAACTAAAAATGGTTATGAGTTTCTGGTTAAGCTGTACAATGCGGTCAATCACTCCCATTTCGGTTGCTCTAATTGGGAAGCTCTCTGCAATGCATATGGATTTGAGGAGGGAATGCAAATAAGATTTGATATTCGTCCCGAAGATTATGATGACGATGATAATATCAACATCTGAGTGGATGTGGATATGCTTCCAGTTTTTCCTAGATGTGAGTTTGTCAAACTAATTTGTTAAGTTCAGTACTTTATATTGTTAATTAAAAATATTTGGTGTCCGTCGGTACTAAACTTATTTATTTATAATTGTCAGCTTATTTCTTATCTTCAAGAAATACTTGAAAGGTTGTAGACAACACATACTACAGCTATAACTCCGAGCTTAATTGTGAGGAGAAAGGTTATCTTGTCTCATTCATAGAAGATGTTGAGGCCTTCAAAACCAATCACCCTATCAGCCCAAATTATACTAGATACGTGCCACTAGTCCATAAATTGCTTGATGGTAACTTCATTGCCAAAAACTTGGTAACATTTTGTTAATGATGGTAACTTCATTGCATACATTATTCCTAAGTAAACTACATTGCTAACTATATATGTTACTATTACGTTTTTGAACAGAGCCTCCCGAAGGAGGTTGTGCCTGACATGCTATTTACTGAAGGCGATATGCATATGGTTAGCTTACGACCAACTCCTTCGAAGGCTTACCATACTGCATACTCGATTTCTTCAAATGATGGAAGGCTCAAAATCAAAGATGGAGCAAAGTGATGAATGCGCACACGCAACTAATTGGATACAAAATGAATGTGCGCAAGCCACAAGTTGGAGATAGGTTTATGTCCATTCTACATTATGGAGATGGACCGGTTTATCTGTTTTCTGGTATTTACCTATGAGAGAGGAGTAGGTCCTAGGTATTAAGGACAATTAGTTAGTGTTGATTATATATGACTATGATGATGATGAGAAGTTTGTATTATGTGCTACAATGTGTTAGAGTTGAGGTGATGCTGAGGAGGAGTAGTGATTATGAGTACTATGATGATGATGAGGAGGAGTTGTTATTATAACTAGTGACCAAGTTGTTATATGATGTCTCATGGACGAAAATGATGATGAGGAGGAGTTGTTATATGACAATGATATATTATGATGATAAGTTTTTAATCATATTATGATGATGATGATGATGATGATGATGGTAAGTTATTATGTCATTGGGTGAAAGAACCGTGGATTAGTTTCAAGTGGATGGATCCAAAGTGACCATTGGTTACTTTGGATCCATGCACTTGAAAATAATCCACGGTTCTTTTACCCAGTGATGTAATAACTCATTATGATGTAAAAACAATCTCTAAATTGCTATTGTATGAAAATTTGTATAATGGTGTATGAATACGACATAAAACAAAAAAAATTATAGTAGTAGCGTGGGTAGACAGGCGTGCTGCTAGTAACTACCAGTAGCGCTTTCTAGCAAAAGCGCTGCTGCTAAGCAGGTATAGCAGTAGCGCGGGTAAACACTATTGGGAAACATAGCATGCAATTTCAAAAAAATTCCTATCCTCACGCAATATCTATCTAGGAGAGATGCATAGCAATGAGAGGGGAAGAGTGTGTCCACGTACCCTCATAGACCAAAAGCGGAATCGTTTGTTAACGCGGTTAATGTAGTCAAACTTCTTCTCGTTCTGACCGATCAAGCACCGAATGTATGGCACCTCCGAGTTCTGCACACGTTCAGCTCGATGATGTCCCTCGAACTCTTGATCCAGCAAAGTGTCGAGGGAGAGTTCCGTCAGCACGATGGCATGGTGATGGTGATGGTGAAGTGATCCGCGCAGGGCTTCGCCTAAGCACTACGACCAAAGGTGTAAATTGTGGAGGGGGCGCCGCACACAACTAACAATTGTTGGTGTGTGTTACCCCCTCATATATATAGGTTGGAGGGGAGGAGAGGCAGCCAAGGGGGCACCCCAAGTAGGAGGAATCCTACTTGGGCACCTCCCAATTCGGCTTACCCCCTTTCTAATTCCTATTCGGAGTAGGAAGGGAAGAGGGGGAAGGAGGAATCCTATTCCCTTTTTCCTTTCCTCCTTCCCGTTTCCTTCTCCAATTTGGCCAGCCCATATGGGGGGGGGGGGCACACCAGCCCCTTTGTGGCTGGTGTGTCTCCCCTCTTAGCCCATAAGGCCCATATCTTTTGTCGGGGGTGCCCGGAACCCCTTTCGGTGACCCGATAAGTACCCGGTGCTTCCCGCAACACTTCTGATGTCCGAATACCATCATCCTATATATATATATATATATATATATATATCAATATTTACCTCTCGACCATTTCGAAACTCCTAGTCATGTCCGTGATCTCATCCGGGACTCTGAACAACATTCGGTTACCAAATCACATAACTCATATAATAACAAATCGTCATCGAACGTTAAGCGTGCGGACCCTACGGGTTCGAGAACTATGTAGACATGACTGAGACACCTCTCCGGTCAATAACCAATAGAGGAACCTGGATGCTCATATTGGATCCTACATATTCTATGAAGATCTTTATCGGTCGTACCGTAATGACAACATACATTATTAACTTTGTCATCGGTATGTTACTTGCCCGAGATTCGATCTTCGGTATCTTCATACCTAGTTCAATCTCGTTACCGTCAAGTATCTTTACTCATTCCATAATACATCATCCCGCAACTAACTCATTAGTCATATTGCTTGCAAGGCTTCTTATGATGTGTATTACCGAGAGGGCCTAGAGATACCTCCCCGATACTCGGAGTGACAAATCCTAATCTCGATCTATGCCAACCCAACAAACACCTTTGGAGATACATATAGTGCATCTTTATAATCACCCAGTTATGTTGTGACGTTTGATAGCACACAAGGTATTCCTTCGGTATCTGGGAGTTGCATAATCTCATAGTCAAAGGAATATGTATATGACATGAAGAAAGCAATAGCAATAAAACTAAACGATTAATATGCTAAGCTAACAGATGGGTCATGTCCATCACATCATTCTACTAATGATGTGATCCCGTTCATCAAATGACAACACATGTCTATGGTTAGGAAACTTAACCATCTTTGATTAATTAGCTAGTCTAGTAGAGGCTTACTAGGGACAGTGTGTTTTGTCTATGTATCCACACATGTATCAAGTTTCTGGTTAATACAATTCTAGCATGAATAATAAACATTTATCATGATATAAGGAAATATAAAATAACAACTTTATTATTGCCTCTAGGGCATATTTCCTTTCAGTCTCCCACTTGCACTAGAGTCAATAATCTAGTTCACATCGCCATGTGATTTAACACCAATAGTTCAAATCTTTATGTGATTAACACCCATAGTTCACATCCCCATGTGACCAACACACAAAGGGTACTAAGGTGTGATCATGTTTTGCTTGTGAAAGAGGTTTAGTCAACGGGTCTGGCACATTCAGATCCTTATGTATTTTGCAAATTTCTATGTCTACAATGCTCTGCATGGAGCTACTCTAGCTAATTGCTCCCACTTTCAATACGTATCCAGATGGAGACTCGGAGTCATCTGGATCGGTGTGAAAGCTTGCATCGATGTAACTCTTTATGATGAACTCTTTATCACCTCCATAACCGAGAAATATTTCCTTAGTCCTCTAAGGATAATTTTGACTGTTGTCTAGTGGTCTACTCCTGGATCACTATTGTACCCCCTTGCCAAATTCATGGCAAGGTACACAATAGGTTTGTTACACTGCATGTCATACTTTATAGAACATATGGTTGAGGCTGTTGGGAAACGTAGCATGCAATTTCAAAAAAATTACTACGCTCGCGCAAGATCTATCTAGGAGATGCATAGCAACGAGAGCGGGAGAGTGTGTCCACGTACCCTCGTAGACTGAAAGAGAAAGCGGCTGCTTAACGCGGTTGATGTAGTGGAACGTCTTCTCATTCCGACCGATAAAGTACCGAACGTACGACACCTCCGAGTTCTGCACACATTCAGCGCGATGACGTTCCTCGAGCTCTTGATCCAGCAGAGTGTCAAGGAAGTAGACGAGTTCCGTCAGCATGATGGCATGATGACGGTGATGGTGATGTGATCCGCACAGGGCTTTGCCTAAGCACTACGAGAATATGACCGGAGGCATAAACTATGGAGGGGGGCGCCGCACACGGCTAGGAACAATTGATGTGTGTTCTAGGGGCGCCCCCCGTATATAAAGGAGGGAGAGAGAGGAGGCTGGCCCTAGACACGCCCCCAAGTAGGAGGAGTCCTACTTGGGGTCCTAGTAGGATTCGACCCCCCACCCTTCCTTTTACCAGAGAGGGAAAGGGGGAAGGAGAGAGGGGGTGAGAAGGAAAGGGGGACGCTGCCCCTCTCCTTGTACAATTCGGACTCCTCCCTGGTGGGGGCCGCGCCACCCCTATGTGGGCTGGTGTGCCTCCCTCCTATGGCCCATATGGCCCATATCTTCCCCCGGGGGGTTCCGGTAACCCCACCGGTACTCCGATATGTACCTGATACACTCCGAACACTTCCGATGTCCGAATACTGTCATCCAATATATCAATCTTTACCTCTCGACTATTTCGAGACTTCTCGTCATGTCTGTGATCTCATCTGAGACTCCGAACAACATTTGGTCACCAAATCACATAACTCATATAATACAAATCATCATAGACCGTTAAGTGTGCGGACCCTATGGGTTCGAGAACTATGTAGACATGACCGAGACACCTGTCCGGTCAATAACCAATAGCAGAACCTGGATGATCATATTGGCTCCCACATATTCTATGAAGATCTTTATCGGTCGAACCATAATGACAACATACGTTATTCCCTTTGTCATCGGTATGTTACTTACCCAAGATTCGATCGTCGGTATCTTCATACCTAGTTCAATCTCGTTACCAGCAAGTCTCTTTACTCGTTCCGTAATGCATCATCCTGCAACTAACTTATTAGTCACATTGCTTGCAAGGCTTCAGATGATGTGCATTACCAAGAGGGCCCAGAGATACCTCTCCGATACTCGGAGTGACAAATCCTAATCTCGATCTATGCCAACCCAACAAACACCTTAGGAGATACCTGTAGAGCATCTTTATAATCAGCCAGTTACGTTGTGACGTTTGATAGCACACAAGGCATTCCTCCGATGTCCGGGAGTTGCATAATCTCATAGTCGGAGCAATATGTAGTTGACATGAAGAAAGCAGTAGCAATAAATATGAATGATCATTATGCTAAGCTAACAGATGGGTCTTGTCCATCACATCATTCTCCTAATGATGTGATTCCGTTCATCAAATGACAACACATGTTCGTGGCTAGGATACTTAACCATCTTTGATCAATAAGCTAGTCTAGTAGAGGCATACTAGGGACACAATGTTTTGTCTATGTATTAACACATGTATCAAGTTTACGGTTAATACAATTCTAGCATGAATAATAAACATTTATCATGAATAAGGAAATATAAAATAACAACTTTATTATTGCCTCTAGGCATATTTCCTTTAGTCTCCCACTTGCACTAGAGTCAATAATCTAGTTCACATTGCCATGTGATTAAACATTAATAGTTCACATTATCATGTGATTAACATCATAATTCACATCTCCATGTGACCAACAACCAAAGGGTTTACTAGAGTCAACAATCTAGTTCACATCATCATGTGATTAACACCCAAGAGTACTAAGGTGTGATCATGTTTTGCTTGTGAGAGAAGTTTAGTCAACGGGTCTGCCACATTCAGATCCGTATGTATTTTGCAAATTTCTATGTCTACAATGCTCTGCACGGAGCTACTCTAGCTAATTGCTCCCACTTTCAATATGTATCCAGATTGAGACTCAGAGTCATCCGGATCAATGTCAAAGCTTGTATCGGTGTAACTCTTTATGACGAACTCTTTATCACCTCCATAACCGAGAAATATTTCCTTAGTCCTCTTAGGTAACTAAGGATAACTTTGACCGCCGTCTAGTGATCCACTCCTGGATCACTATCATACCCCCTTGACAAACTCATGGCAAGGTACACAATAGGTCTAGTATACAGCATAGCATACTTTATAAAACCTATGGCTGAGGCATAGGGAATGACTTTCATTCTCTTTCTATTTTCTGCCGTGGTCGGGTTTTGAGTCTTACTCAACTTCACACCTTGCAACACAAATAGAACCCTTTCTTTGACTGACCTATTTTGAACTTCTTCAAAATTTTGGCAAGGTATATACTTTGTGAAAGTCCTATTAAGCATCTTGATCTATCCCTATAGATGTTGATGCCCAATTGTAACGCCCTCAATGCGGCTATAGCTCCCACGTGTCGAGGCACGACTTAGAGGCATAACCGCATTGAAAGCAATGTCGCAAGTCAGGCAATCATTACAACATCCCATGTAATACATAATAAAAGGGGGAGATAACATAGTTGGCTTACACTCGCCACGTCACATCAGAGTACATAAATAACATCCATCAAACAAACACTCATGGCCCGACTACGGCGCCAAAATAGAAAAGACCCCCAACATGCGACAAGGTCCTGAATCGATAACCCCAACTAGGCACCACTACTGATCATCCGGAAAGGACACGTAGTATCGCTGAGAGTCCTCGTCGAACTCCCACCTGAGCTCGTAATCATCAACTGGAGCAGTATCACCTGGACCTGCATCTGGAGTTGTAGTATCTGTGAGCCATAGGGACTCAGCAATCTCACACCCACGCGATCAAAACTATTTAAGCTCATAGGAAATGGATAAGGCTAATATATGTGGAGCTGCAGCAAGCGACTAGCATATGTGGTGGCTAACTTATACGCAAAAGAGAGCGAGAAGAGAAGGCGAAGCACGAGCGAGAAGCTAAAAGAACATCCTGCGCAAGCATAACTCCAACACCGTGTCCACTTCCCGGACTCCGCCGAGAAGGGGCCATCACGGTAACACACACGGTTGATTCATTTTAATTAAGTTTAGATCAAGTCATCTACAACCGGACGTTAACAAATTCCCATCTGCCCATAACCGCGGGCACGGCTTTCGAAAGTTCAATCCCTGCAGGGGGGTCCCAACTTAGCCCATAACAAGCTCTCACGGTCAACGAAGGAATAGACCTCCACCCAAGACACACCGATCAGACTCGGTATCTTGGTACAACAAGATGATTCGACAGGTTAAAACAAGTCCAGCAACACCGCCTGAATGTGCCGACAATCCCGATAGGAGCTGCACATATCTCTTTCTCAGGGCACACTCAGATTGTCTTAGGTACGGGTAGGCCAGCCCAGAGTTGCCCCTGGTAGCCACCGGTAGCTGACAGGTGGACCAACACTCAGAGAAGCACTGGCCCGGGGGGGGGGGTAAAATAAGATGACCCTCGGGCTCCGGAAACCCAAGGGAAAAAGAGGCTAGGTGGCAAATGGTAAAACCAATGTTGGGTATTGCTGGAAAAGCTTTAATCAAGGCGAACTATCAAGGGGTTCCCATTATAGCCCAACCGCGTAAGGGACGCACAATCCGGGAACATAACACCGATATGACGGAAACTAGGGCGGCAAGAGTGGAACAAAACACTAGGCGAGAGGCCGAGCCTTCCACCCTTTACCAAGTGTATAGATGCATTAAGATAAAATAACAATATAATGATATCCCAACAAGTAAATAAATGTTCCCACGAGGAACGGCTCCAATCTTCACCTGCAACTAACAACGCTATAAGAAGGGCTGAGCAAAGCGGTAACATAGCCAATCAACGGTTTGCTAGGACAATGGTGGGTTAGGGATTCAACATGGCAATTGGGAGGCTGACAGGAAAAAGGTAGGCATCGTAGCAGTGGCAAAGCAAAAGAGCGAGCAAACTAGCATAGCAAAGATAATAGTGATTTCGAGGGTATGATCATCTTGCCTGCACAGTTGTCAGAGTTGACTGGATCCTCACAAGCAAACTCAACGGTCTCCTCGGCAGCGAACTCGTCTCCCGGCTCTACCCAACAAGACAAACAAGCAACAAGGATACAATCAACCACGGGCAAGTCCAAGCAATATGATGAAATGACGATATGCTATGTGGGATGCGATGCGGGATGCAAAATGCAAGATATGACAGGAAATGCATGAACCTGGCATCAACTTGGAAAACCAAGTGTGCCACTGGATAGAGGGGATGAAATCGCTTGAATACGATATAAATATCATAGGATTCGGAGCTACGGTTTAGAAATGGCAAGCGTTTTAAGATATGACACCGGTCTGCGATTTACAGCAAGTAGGCATATAATGCAACAAAATGAACATGCTACAGCCACCAAACATGAAAACAAAATACATGGCAGTGATGTACACAAGATGGTTGACAAAATACTAGCACTGAGCCATAGGCAAATTCATCCATTAAGAGGTTCAAACAAGCATGGCTAAAACGCAAATGCAAAACAGATTTCAGACTTAGTGAAATTAACACTAGTCTGAAATTTCAGATCACGATGCTCTCTTCGGAGCAGCAAAACAACATGATAGAAAACCTGAACATGACAAGTAAGAACATGGCATGGAGCTACTCAACAAGCTTAATAAAACACCCAAAGTGACCTGGGGCCAAAAGGGTTCACAAAATACTCTACCGAGCTCACGAACATCGCTCGAACACAATCAGTTTTCAGACGTAGTGAAAACTGAGACATGCTGAAATTTAACTCACGAAGGCATGTAAACGAGCTCGATGCACTCACTACGGTGCAAGTCATGGCAAGGAAAGCATATAACCAGCAAGAAGGCACAAAGTCAGCTACTCATGGCAAGAACGAAGGTATAGCATGCATGGAACGCTAACGGTAGCATCGGCGAAATCGCAAACAAGTTGACGATCTGCCCAGATTAACAACGAAGCAAAAGTTGAGCTCGATTGAGTCAACCTATAGCACTCCACAAATGCCAACAAAGACATGGATGGATAGATCATGACATAAATATCACAACTCCCTTACTGATCATCCTCAAAAGAGGCACGGATCGCTAAGAAACAAGCTGGACATATAGCATCATGAACTAAAATATCCCAGACTTAGTGAAAATCACTAAGTCCCTGAAATCTGCAATCTCAGGTACCTATCTTCGCAAGCTTGCACAAGACAACACACACATCCTAAAAATGCATGGGTGGCACCTCTGGAAAGAAGACAAAATGCTTCACAATACATCCCAAAGGGGCACATGCATATCATGCACGGATTAATCATAGCAAAAATGACAATAGTGCATGATGAACTAACGGTTCTGCAATTTAACTCACGAAGCCTCCTTCTAACAGCATTTTGGGTACCAAGATGACCTCAAATGCAAATGATGCAATGGAATGAAATGGTGTACATGTCGAGGCGAAGATTATGATATATCATATGCCCAAAACGGATCTACGGTTGCGGAGATACGAGCAGTCAAACATCGCATAAAAATTAGGGTTACGGGGATGAAAAATCAACCTAGAGGATTAGATCTCAGATCTGGCGCGGTTTACGGAGTTCGCCGGAAACACTGTAGCTGCTCGCCGGAGTTGCGCCGGAGAGGCCCAGGAGCTCGCCGGAGCTCGGGGAAGAGGCCGGGGAGGTCGGGGTCGCCGGATCCGGCACTCCCGCGGCCGGATCTGGCCGGAGACGCGGCGAGGAGGCGGCAGCC
>NC_041393.1:539843110-539852751 GCF_002162155.2 Triticum dicoccoides | reverse complement strand
GGCAACCGGTCGGGGGGCGGCGACCGGAGCGCGGCGGCGGTGGGGCGCCGGCGACGCAGGCGGCGGTGGCCCGGCGACGAGGGAGAAGAAGCGGGGCGCGGCGGAGGGGAGTGGCCCGGTCGGACGAGGGGGCGGGCTCCCCGCGGGCTCGGGCGGGCCGGCGCGACCGCGGCGATGTGGGCGCCCGTCCAGGACACGTGGCGCGGCGGCGTTGGCTGAGGCGGGCGGCTGGGTGGAGCGGACGCTGTCCGGCGCGGGCCGGACACGTCCGTCGGCGGGGGAGGAAGGAGATCTGTTTTTTTTAGGGTTTCGGGTTGAGGGAGAGATCCGAAAACGGAGAGGTGTATATATAGGCATAGAGGGAGCTAGGAGAGTCCAAAAGAGGTGCGGTTTTCGCCCACACGATCGTGATCGAACGCTCTAGGACATGGAGCAGAGTTTGGTGGGTTTTGGGCCAAATTTGGGGGGTGTTGGGCTGCAACACACACGAGGCCTTTTCGGTCCCTCGGTTAACCGTTGGAGTATCAAACGAAGTCCAAATGACCCGAAACTTGACAGGCGGTCTACCGGTAGTAAACCAAGACCGCTTGGCAAGACTCGGTCCAATCCGGAAATGTTTAAACCCCACACAAGAAAGAAAGGTAGAAATGACCACCGGAGGAGAACGAAACGCCGGAATGCAAAACGGACAACGGGGAAAAATGCTCGAATGCATGAGATGAACATGTATGCAAATGCAATGCACGTGATGACATGATAAGAGATGCACGAAAAAGAAAACAACACACGGAGACAAAGACCCAAACCCGAGAAATAAATATAACTTAGCGCCAGGGACGGCAAGAGTTGGATACCAATATGGAAAGTATATCTGGGGCGTTACAACACTCCACCACTATGAAAAGATCTCGTCCCGAGATCTAGGACTGAAAGAACTCCGGGTACTCAGAACGGAGGTGATCCTCGCGTTCCCAGGTAGCTTCACGGTCGGAATGGTGTGACCACTTGACTTTGAGAAATTTGATTGACTTGTTGCGAGTCTTGCGTTCAGTCTCTTCAAGAATAGCAACTGGGTGCTCACGATAGGAGAGATCTTCTTGGAGCTCAATGTCCTCAAAGTTGACGGTGCGGTCAGGAGTCTTGAAGCACTTTCGAAGCTGAGAGACATGGAACACATCATGAACATTTGCAAAGTTTGAAGGAAGCTCGAGTTGATAGGCGAGGTCGCCTCTCTTGCTGACAATCTTGAAAGGTCCCACGTATCTAGGGGCAAGCTTCCCTTTGATACCGAAGCGACGAGTACCTTTCATGGGAGAGACGCGGAGGTAAACATGATCCCCGATCTCGAAAGCCAGATCACGGTGCTTACTATCATAGTAGCTCTTCTGGCGGGACTGGGCTGCTTTGAGGTTATCACGAATGACTTTGCACATTTCTTCTGCTTCTGTGATTAAGTCATTACCCAGCAGCTGACGTTCTCCGGTTTCAGACCAGTTGAGAGGGGTACGGCACTTCCTGCCATATAGAATTTCAAAAGGGGCCTTGCCCGAACTTGCTTGAAAGCTGTTGTTGTATGAGAATTCAGCATAAGGAAGACAATCCTCCCACTTCATGCCGAAGGAGATTACACAAGCCCTGAGCATATCTTCAAGAATTTGGTTGACACGCTCGACTTGACCGCTTGTTTGAGGATGGAAAGCTGTGCTGAAGCGGATGTTGGTGCCCATGGCGTTCTGAAAAGAATCCCAAAACTTGGAGGTAAAGATGCTGCCACGGTCTGAAGATATCACTTGAGGAATACCGTGCAGAGAGACAATGCGAGAGGTATAGAGTTCCGCCAATTGAGCTGCAGTGATTGACTCTTTGATAGGCAGAAAATGAGCCACTTTGGTGAGCTTGTCGATGACGACAAATATAGCATCATTGCCACGCTTGGACTTTGGAAACCCAGTCACGAAGTCCATTTCGATGTGGTCAAACTTCCATTCTGGAATGGCAAGAGGTTGGAGGAGACCAGCTGGCCTTTGGTGTTCTGCCTTCACTCTTCTGCAGACATCACACTCGTTCACAAATTGAGCGATTTCACGCTTCATTCGAGTCCACCAATAAGCTTGCTTGAGGTCCTGATACATCTTCGTACTACCAGGGTGGATGGAGAGGAGAGAGTTGTGAGCCTCGTTCATGATCACCTTACGGAGTTCACCTTTGGGCACAACAATTCGATCCTCGAAAAAGAGAGTGTCCTTGTCATCAAGTCGGTAGCACTTGTACTTGGACTGACTCTTTGCAATACCAATCTTCACCTTCTTCACCATAGCATCAAGAAGTTGGGCTTGGCGAATCTGGTCTTCTAAGGTAGGAGAGACTTGAAGGTTGGCGAGGAAACCTTGAGGAACAACTTGCAGATTAAGTTTGCGGAAAGCTTCACAAAGCTCGGGTTGATAAGGCTTGAGAATCAGACTGTTGCAATATGCTTTTCTGCTCAAAGCGTCAGCAATCACATTAGCCTTGCCTGGAGTATACTCGATACTCGGATTGTACTCTTGAATCATTTCGACCCAACGAGTCTGCCTGAGGTTGAGATTAGGCTGAGTGAAGATGTACTTGAGACTCTTGTGATCAGTGAAAATATCCACTTTCCTTCCCAATAGAAGATGTCTCCAAGTCAACAAAGCGTGCACAACTGCCGCCAACTCGAGATCATGAGTGGGGTAGTTCTTCTCATTAGGTTTCAACTGGCGAGGGGTATAAGCAACAACTTTCTTCTCTTGCATCAGTACAGCACCGAGACCTTGGAGAGAGGCATCACAAAAGACCTCGTACGGCTTGGTTTCATCAGGCGGAGTCAGAACTGGAGCAGTGATCAATTTCTCTTTCAAAGTGTTGAAAGCAATATCACACTCTGGAGACCAAACGTACTTGACGTGCTTCTGAAGAAGATTTGAGAGAGGCTTGGCGATCTTAGAAAAGTTTTCAACGAATCTTCTGCAATAGCTTGCGAGACCGAGAAAACTGCGGAGTTGCTTTACGTTCTGAGGAGGTTCCCAATTCACAATTGCGGACACCTTCTCAGGATTCACGGAAATGCCCTTGGCAGAGATGATATGACCAAGATAAAGAACTTCATCGAGCCAAAATTCACACTTGGAGAACTTGGCGTAAAACTGATGTTCTCTGAGCTTGTCAAGAACCAAACGCAAGTGCTTGGCATGATCTTTCTTGTTCTTCGAGAAAACCAGAATGTCGTCGAGATAGACCAAAACGAATTCATTGGTGTAGGGATTGAAGATGAAGTTCATCATACGAGAGAACGTCGGAGGAGCGTTGGCGAGGCCAAAAGACATGACGGTGTATTCATAAGAACCAAAGCTTGTTCTGAACGCCGTCTTGGGAATATCTTGCTCACGAATACGAATCTGATGATAACCCATACGGAGATCAAGCTTGGAGAATACTTGAGCACCTTTGAGTTGTTCGAACAGCTCATTGATGTTGGGAAGTGGGTATTTGTTCTTGATGGTCTTCTTGTTTACTGGACGGTAATCAACACAAAGTCGACTCGATCCATCCTTCTTCTTCACAAAAAGAACACCACAACCCCACGGAGAAGTACTAGGCCGAATGAGACCCAATCTTTCTTGCTCATCGAGTTGTTTCTTCAACTCCTTCAACTCTTCGGGGCCGAGCTTGTAAGGACGTTCGCACACAGGTTCCGTGCCAGGCTCAAGTTCAATAACAAATTCAACTGGCCGGTGCGGAGGCATCCCTGGAAGTTCTTCTGGAAAGACGTCTTGATATTCGCAAACGACAGGAATCTGCGAAATAGCATCCAATTCACCCTTCTCATTGAGAGAAAACAACCGGATGGTATTATCCCGAGCGGCAAAGACAATAACATCCTCAGACGAATGAGTCAGTTGAATCTGCCTGGCTGCACAATCAAGCTGAGCTCTATGCTTAGAGAGCCAGTCCATCCCGAGAATAAGATCGATATCCGAGTTGCCAAGAACCGTAGGAGAAGCCAAGAACTTGTAGTCACCCAGAGTGATAGAAACATCCGGAACGATGGAGTTAGCCTGCATGCGCTTACCGGGAGAGACAACTGCTAAAGGACTAGGCAAAATTTGTGAAGGCAACCCATGCTTAGATGAAAAAGGTCTCGAGATGAAACAATGCGATGCACCCGTGTCAAAAAGAACATTTGCAGGAATATCATTAACAGGAAGGTTACCCATGATCACATCTGACGAGTCCTCTGCCTGAGCTGCATTCATCAAGTTGACCTTGGCGGACTTGGGGTTATGCTTGACCACCGCTGTACTTGCCGATCTGACAGGAGGAGGAGGAGGAAGACGCCTCTGGTTGGTACACTTGTTGTCATAGTGACCCTTCTGTTGGCACTTGTTGCACGTGACCTCTGAAAGCGGACGGTGATACGAAGCACTCGATCTTGGAGCTTGAGACGAAGCCTTGTTCTGAAAGCCTGGGTTGGGTGGGTGGGAGAAACCACCGCCACCTTTGCTCTTCTGCTGATACGGCTGACGGAACGGAGGAGGAGGAAGCCAATACTTCTGCTGCTTGACCACTTGAGTAGAGGAAGACGGAGTAGCATCTCTGGCACGCTTCCTGGAAGCATCACATCTCATATGAGCAGCCTCTTGCTTCAGTGCCATGTTGTAGAACTCATCGTATCTCAACGGCTCAAAGAGGACAAGAGCGAGCTGAATTTCCTCACGAACACCACCCCTGAACTGATAGATCATACTCTTCTCATCAGGAACATCCTGCTTGGCAAAACGGGCGAGCTTCTGGAACAACTTGTTGTAGTCATAGACAGACAAAGAGCCTTGCTTCAGATTGCGGAATTCCTGACGCTTACTCTCAACCACACTTTGAGGGATGTGATGAGCGCGGAAATCTTGACGGAAATCGTCCCAAGTGATCAGACGTCCACCTCTGGAATCCTTGTACTGCTGGAACCACTCTGCAGCCTGATCTTTGAGCTGGAAAGAAGCGAACTTGACGAAATCTTCAGGCCTGACGTTGCTGCATTCAAAATGCTTGCCCAGATCCACTAGCCAATCGTCAGCATCGGTAGCCTCAACACAACTGCTGAACGTCTTTGGGCCATTAGCAAGGAACTGGTTCAGAGTAGCAAAGTGGTGCTGATTATGGCCTTGATTCCCTTGACTGCCTTGATTGCGCTCTTGAAGGATTTGCATGATCAACTGTGTGTTTGCATTAGTAGCGGCCATCACAGCTTGCCATGCTTCCGGAGGAGGCGGAGGTGGAGGCGGATTAGGATTCGGAGTCGTGCGCGTTGGAGGAGCCATCCTGAAGAGGTTGACCACCATTAGCACATAGATAGACAACAATATAGAAGCTGAATCCAACGGAATGAAAATTGCAACATATAGTCTTCACATCCGAACGAAATGAACGAATGCATTCCTCTTCAAATGGTCACATATCCATAAATTGAGAAGCCACGAAGAATTAAGGTAGAGAAATAAATCAACAAGGTACGGATCAAGAACGAATAATCGGTTAGAAATCCCAATCTCAAACCAATATCCGTGGAAGAAGAACTAGAGCTACTAGAATTCCCACCTATGAAACTCCCGAACCTTTCCGGTTATGCAATCAGGTGTTGGGGATACAGGGGAAGCACAATATCTCACCCAAACTAGCAAATCCTACATCCAGCTGTATCCATCCTTCAACACATAACCAGGAAAACTTCGGAAACCATCTACCTCAACCTTCGAAAAGCATCCGTTATACCAGTTATGGCGATACTCCCGAACTCCCGCCCCAGTACTGGGTGGCGTCGAGGTTATCTCACCAACGAACTGCATAAAAGAGATTTTCGATGTCGGCGAACATATCTCAAGTATACCAGAATTGCAACGATGAAATTGTGACGACAACACCTCGGAGCTCAACTCCCCGGGACACTGCCACAACCCCTAAAGACAGGAGGCACCAAGAACAATGTTCTCGTCACAAAACCATCGGAACAAAACCAAGATACTCGCGAGATCCTAAAAAAAATTTAGTGAAATTTGAGAAGAGAAGAGTCAAAACTCTACGCCAAGATGCCTTACCAGAGCGATGAGGAGACTGGGAAGTAAAAAGAATTCCTAAGCTCTCCGATATATAATTCCTAAGGACTCAAAACATTTTTCTAGACACAACTCGGCTGCTAAAAACGATCAAGCAATGGGGCTCCTAAGGTCAGGGATGGCTCTGATACCAACTTGTAACGCCCTCGATGCGGCTATAGCTCCCACGTGTCGAGGCACGACTTAGAGGCATAACCGCATTGAAAGCAATGTCGCAAGTCAGGCAATCATTACAACATCCCATGTAATACATAATAAAAGGGGGAGATAACATAGTTGGCTTACACTCGCCACGTCACATCAGAGTACATAAATAACATCCATCAAACAAACACTCATGGCCCGACTACGGCGCCAAAATAAAAAAGACCCCCAACATGCGACAAGGTCCTGAATCGATAACCCCAACTAGGCACCACTACTGATCATCCGGAAAGGACACGTAGTATCGCTGAGAGTCCTCGTCGAACTCCAACCTGAGCTCGTAATCGTCAACTGGAGCAGTATCACCTGGACCTGCATCTGGAGTTGTAGTATCTGTGAGCCACAGGGACTCAGCAATCTCACACCCACGCGATCAAAACTATTTAAGCTCATAGGAAATGGATAAGGCTAATATATGTGGAGCTGCAGCAAGCGACTAGCATATGTGGTGGCTAACTTATACGCAAAAGAGAGCGAGAAGAGAAGGCGAAGCACGAGCGAGAAGCTAAAAGAACATCCTGCGCAAGCATAACTCCAACACCGTGTCCACTTCCCGGACTCCGCCGAGAAGGGGCCATCACGGTAACACACACGGTTGATTCATTTTAATTAAGTTTAGATCAAGTCATCTACAACCGGACGTTAACAAATTCCCATCTGCCCATAACCGCGGGCACGGCTTTCGAAAGTTCAATCCCTGCAGGGGGGTCCCAACTTAGCCCATAACAAGCTCTCACGGTCAACGAAGGAATAGACCTCCACCCAAGACACACCGATCAGACTCGGTATCTTGGTACAACAAGATGATTCGACAGGTTAAAACAAGTCCAGCAACACCGCCCGAATGTGCCGACAATCCCGATAGGAGCTGCACATATCTCTTTCTCAGGGCACACTCAGATTGTCTTAGGTACGGGTAGGCCAGCCCAGAGTTGCCCCTGGTAGCCACCGGTAGCTGACAGGTGGACCAACACTCAGAGAAGCACTGGCCCGGGGGGGGGGGGGTAAAATAAGATGACCCTCGGGCTCCGGAAACCCAAGGGAAAAAGAGGCTAGGTGGCAAATGGTAAAACCAATGTTGGGTATTGCTGGAAAATCTTTAATCAAGGCGAACTATCAAGGGGTTCCCATTATAGCCCAACCGCGTAAGGGACGCACAATCCGGGAACATAACACCGATATGACGGAAACTAGGGCGGCAAGAGTGGAACAAAACACTAGGCGAGAGGCCGAGCCTTCCACCCTTTACCAAGTGTATAGATGCATTAATATAACATAACAATATAATGATATCCCAACAAGTAAATAAATGTTCCCACGAGGAACGGCTCCAATCTTCACCTGCAACTAACAACGCTATAAGAAGGGCTGAGCAAAGCGGTAACATAGCCAATCAACGGTTTGCTAGGACAATGGTGGGTTAGGGATTCAACATGGCAATTGGGAGGCTGACAGGCAAAAGGTAGGCATCGTAGCAGTGGCAAAGCAAAAGAGCGAGCAAACTAGCATAGCAAAGATAGTAGTGATTTCGAGGGTATGATCATCTTGCCTGCACAGTTGTCAGAGTTGACTGGATCCTCACAAGCAAACTCAACGGTCTCCTCGGCAGCGAACTCGTCTCCCGGCTCTACCCAACAAGACAAACAAGCAACAAGGATACAATCAACCACGGGCAAGTCCAAGCAATATGATGAAATGACGATATGCTATGTGGGATGCGATGCGGGATGCAAAATGCAAGATATGACAGGAAATGCATGAACCTGGCATCAACTTGGAAAACCAAGTGTGCCACTGGATAGAGGGGATGAAATCGCTTGAATACGATATAAATATCATAGGATTCGGAGCTACGGTTTAGAAATGGCAAGCGTTTTAAGATATGACACCGGTCTGCGATTTACAGCAAGTAGGCATCTAAATGCAACGAAATGAACATGCTACAGCCACCAAACATGAAAACAAAATACATGGCAGTGATGTACACAAGATGGTTGACAAAACACTAGCACTGAGCCATAGGCAAATTCATCCATTAAGAGGTTCAAACAAGCATGGCTAAAACGCAAATGCAAAACAGATTTCAGACTTAGTGAAATTAACACTAGTCTGAAATTTCAGATCACGATGCTCTCTTCGGAGCAGCAAAACAACATGATAGAAACCCTGAACATGACAAGTAAGAACATGGCATGGAGCTACTCAACAAGCTTAATAAAACACCCAAAGTGACCTGGGGCCAAAAGGGTTCACAAAATACTCTACCGAGCTCACGAACATCGCTCGAACACAATCAGTTTTCAGACGTAGTGAAAACTGAGACATGCTGAAATTTAACTCACGAAGGCATGTAAACGAGCTCGATGCACTCACTACGGTGCAAGTCATGGCAAGGAAAGCATATAACCAGCAAGAAGGCACAAAGTCAGCTACTCATGGCAAGAACGAAGGCATAGCATGCATGGAACGCTAACGGTAGCATCGGCGAAATCGCAAACAAGTTGACGATCTGCCCAGATTAACAACGAAGCAAAAGTTGAGCTCGATTGAGTCAACCTAGAGCACTCCACAAATGCCAACAAAGACATGGATGGATAGAGCATGACATAAATATCACAACTCCCTTACTGATCATCCTCAAAAGAGGCACGGATCGCTAAGACACAAGCTGGACATATAGCATCATGAACTAAAATATCCCAGACTTAGTGAAAATCACTGTCCCTGAAATCTGCAATCTCAGGTACCTATCTTCGCAAGCTTGCACAAGACAACACACACATCCTAAAAATGCATGGGTGGCACCTCTGGAAAGAAGACAAAATGCTTCACAATACATCCCAAAGGGGCACAGGCATATCATGCACGGATTATTCATAGCAAAAATGACAAAAGTGCATGATGAACTAACGGTTCTGCAATTTAACTCACGAAGCTTCCTTCTAACAGCATTTTGGGTATCAAGATGACCTCAAATGCAAATGATGCAATGGAATGAAATGATGTACATGTCGAGACGAAGATTTTGATATATCATATGCCCAAAACGGATCTACGGTTGCGGAGATACGAGCAGTCAAACATCGCATAAAAATTAGGGTTACGGGGATGAAAAATCAACCTAGAGGATTAGATCTCAGATCTGGCGCGGTTTACGGAGTTCGCCGGAAACACTGTAGCTGCTCGCCGGAGTTGCGCCGGAGAGGCCCAGGAGCTCGCTGGAGCTCGGGGAAGAGGCCGGGGAGGTCGGGGTCGCCGGATCCGGCACTCCCGCGGCCGGATCTGGCCGGAGACGCGGCGAGGAGGCGGCAG
>NC_041393.1:539781037-539842693 GCF_002162155.2 Triticum dicoccoides | reverse complement strand
GGCGCGACCGCGGCGATGTGGGCGCCCGTCCAGGACACGTGGCGCGGCGGCGTTGGCTGAGGCGGGCGGCTGGGTGGAGCGGACGCTGTCCGGCGCGGGCCGGACACGTCCGTCGGCGGCGGAGGATGGAGATCTGTTTTTTTTTAGGGTTTCGGGGAGAGGGAGAGATCCGAAAACGGAGGGGTGTATATATGGGCATAGAGGGAGCTAGGAGAGTCCAAAAGAGGTGCGGTTTTCGCCCACACGATCGTGATCGAACGCTCTAGGACATGGAGCAGAGTTTGGTGGGTTTTGGGCCAAATTTGGGGGGTGTTGGGCTGCAACACACACGAGGCCTTTTCGGTCCCTCGGTTAACCGTTGGAGTATCAAACAAAGTCCAAATGACCCGAAACTTGACAGGCGGTCTACCGGTAGTAAACCAAGACCGCTTGGCAAGACTCGGTCCAATCCGGAAATGTTTAAACCCCACACAAGAAAGAAAGGTAGAAATGACCACCGGAGGAGAACGAAACGCCGGAATGCAAAACGGACAACGGGGAAAAATGCTCGAATGCATGAGATGAACATGTATGCAAATGCAATGCACGTGATGACATGATAAGAGATGCACGAAAAAGAAAACAACACACGGAGACAAAGACCCAAACCCGAGAAATAAATATAACTTAGCGCCAGGGACGGCAAGAGTTGGATACCAATATGGAAAGTATATCTGGGGCGTTACAACAATATATAAGCAGCTTCACCGAGGTCTTTCATTGAAAAACTCTTATTCAAGTATCCTTTTATGCTATCCAGAAATTCTATATCATTTCCAATCAGCAATATGTCATCCACATATAATATTAGAAATGCTACAGAGCTCCCACTCACTTTCTTGTAAATACAGGCTTCTCCAAAAGTGTGTATAAAACCATATGCTTTGTTCACGTCATCAAAGTGTATATTCCAACTCCGAGATGCTTGCACCAGTCCATAAATGGATCGCTGGAGCTTGCACACTTTGTTAGCACCTTTAGGATCGACAAAACCTTCTGGTTGCATTATATACAACTCTTCTTTAAGAAATCCATTAAGGAATGTAGTTTTGACGTCCATTTGCCAGATTTCGTAATCATAAAATGCGGTAATTGCTAACATGATTCAGACAGACTTAAGCATCGCTACGAGTGAGATAATCTCATCATATTCAACACCTTGAACTTGTCGAAAACCTTTTGCGGCAACTTGAGTTTTGTAGATAGTAACACTACTATCAATGTCTGTCCTCCTCTTGAAGATCCATTTATTCTCAATGGCTTACTGATCATTGGGAAAGTCCACCAAAGTCCATACTTTGTTCTCATACATGGATCCTATCTCAGATTTCATGGCCTCAAGTCATTTGTCGGAATCTAGGCTCGCCATCGGTTCTTCATAGTTCGTAGGTTCTTCATGGTCTAGTAACATGACTTCCAAAACAGGATTACCGTACCACTCAGGTGCGGAACATGCTCTGGTTGACCTACGAGGTACAGTAGTAACTTGATCTGAAGTTTCATGATCATTATCATTAGCTTCCTTTCTAGTTGGTGTAGACATCACTAGAACTAATTTCTATGATGAGCTATTTTCCAATTCGAGAGAAGATACAATTACCTCATCAAGTTCTACTTTCCTCCCACTCACTTCTTTCGAGAGAAACTCCTTCTCTAGAAAGGATCCATTCTTAGCAACAAAGATCCTGCCTTTGGATCTGTGATAGAAGGTGTACCCAACAGTTTCTTTTGGGTATCCTATGAAGACACACTTCTTCGATTTGGGTTCGAGCTTATCAGGTTGAAGCTTTTTCACATAAGCATCGCAACCCCAAACTTTAAGAAACGACAGCTTAGGTTTCTTGCCAAACCACAGTTCATACGGTGTCGTCTCAACGGATTTATATGGTGCCCTATTTAAAGTGAATGAAACTGTATCTAATGCGTAACCCCAAAATTATAGTGGTAAATCGGTAAGAGACACCATAGATCACACCATATCTAATAAAGTACGGTTACAACGTTCGGACACACCATTATGTTGTGGTGTTCCAGGTGGCATGAGTTGTGAAACTATTCCACATTGTTTTAATGAAAGCCAAACTCATAACTCAAATATTCGCCTCCGCAATCAGATAGTAGTAACTTTATTTTCTTGTTACGATGATTCTCCACTTCACTCTAAAATTCTTTGAACTTTTCAAATGTTTCAGACTTGTGTTTCATCAAGTAGATATACCCATATCTGCTCAAATCATATGTGAAGTTCAGAAAATAACGATACCGGCTGCAAGCCTCAACACTCATTGGACTGCATACATCAGTATGTATTATTTCCAATAAGTCCGTGGCTCACTCCATTGTTCTGGAGAACAAAGTCTTAGTCATCTTGCCCATGAGGCATGGTTCGCAAGTATCAAATGATTCATAATCAAGTGATTCCAAAAATCCATCTGTCTGGAGTTTCTTCATGCACTTTACACCAATATGACCTAAACGGTAGTGCCACAAGTATGTTGCACTATCATTATTAACTTTGCATCTTTTGGCATCAATATTATGAATATGTGTATCACTACGACCAAGATTAAATAAACCATTCTCCTTGGGTGTATGACCACAAAAGGTTTTATTCATGTAAATAGAACAACAATTATTCTACGACTTAAATGAATAATTGCATTGCAATAAACATGATCTAATCATATTCATGCTTAACGCAAACACCAAATAACATTTATTTTAGGGTAAACACTAATCCCGAAGGTAGAGGGAGTGTGCCATGGTGATCGTATCAACCTTGGAATCACTTCCAACACACATCGTCACCTCACCCTTAACTAGTCTATGTTCATTCTGCAACTCCTGTTTCGAGTTACTAATCTTTAGCAACTGAACCGGTATCAAATACCCAGGGGCTACTACAAACACTAGTAAGGTACACATCAATAATCTGTATATCAAATATACCTTTGTTCTCAATGCCATCCTTCTCATCCGCCAAGTATTTGGGGTAGTTCCGCTTTCGGAGACCATTCCCTTTGCAGTAGAAGCACTCAATTCCAGGCTTAGGTCTAGCTTTGGGCTTCTTCATGGGAGTGGCAACTTGCTTGTCAATCTTCTCGAAGTTCCCTTTCTTTCCCTTTGCCATCTTCTCGAAACTAGTGGTCTTGTTAGCCATCAACAATTGATGCTCTTTCTTGATTTCTACCTTCATCAATTTCAGCATCACAAAGAGCTCGGGAATCGTTTTCGTCATCCCTTGTATATTATAGTTCATCACGAAGTTCAAGTAGCTTGGTGATAGTGACTAGAGAACTCTGTCAATAACTATCTTATCTGGAAGATTAACTCCCACTTGATTCAAGCGATTGTAGTACTCAGACATTCTGAGCACATGCTCACTGGTTGAGCTATTCTCCTCCATTTTGTAGGCAAAGTACTTGTCAGAGGTCTCATACCTCTCGACATGGGCATGAGTCTGAAATACCGATTTCAACTCTTGGAACATCTCATATGCTCTGTGGTGTTCAAAATGGTTTTGAAGTCCCGGTTCTAAGCCATAAAGCATGTCGCACTAAACTATCAAGTAGTCATCATATCGAGCTTGCCAAACATTCATCGCTGCTCCTGTAATAGGTCTGTCACCTAGCGGTGCATCAAGAACATAATTCTTCTGTGCAGCAATGAGGATAAGCCTCAGATCGCGGACCCAGTCCGCATCATTGCTACTATCATTTTTCATCTTATTTTTCTCTAGGAACATATCAAGAAACATAGGGAGCTATAACGCGAGCTATTGATCTACAACATAATTTGTAAATGCTATTAGGACTAAGTTCATGATAAATTAAAGTTCAGTTAATCAAATTACTTAAGAACTCCCACTTAGATAGACATCCCTCGAGTCATCTAAATGATCACATGATCCAAATGAGCGAAACCATGTCCGATCATCACGTGAGATGGAGTAGTTTTCAATGGTGAATATCTCTATGTTGATCATATCTACTATATGATTCATGTTCGACCTTTCGGTCTCTAGTGTTACGAGGCCATGTCTGTACATGCTAGGCTCGTCAAGTTTAACTCGAGCATTCCACATGTGCAAAATTGTCTTGCACCCGTTGTATGTGAACGTAGGGCTTATCACACCCGATCATCACGTGGTGTCTCGGCACGACGAACTGTCGCAATGGTGCATACTCAGGAGAACACTTATACCTTGAAATTTTAGTGAGGGATCATCTTATAATGCTACCTCCATACTAAGAAAACTAAGATGCATAAAAGATAAACATCACATGCAATCAAAATATGTGACATGATATAGACATCATCATGTTGTGCCTTTGATCTCCATCTCCAAAGCACCATTATGATTTCCATCGTCACCGTCTTGACACCTTGATCTCCATCATAGCGTCGTTGTCGTCTCGCCAACTATTGCTTCTACAACTATCGCTAACGCATAGTGATAAAGTAAAGCTATTACATGTCGTTTGCATTTCATACAATAAAGCGAAAACCATAAGGCTCCTGCCAGTTGCCGATAACTTTTACAAAACATGATCATCATACAATAACGTATATCATATCATGTCTTGACAATATCACATCACAACATGCCCTGCAAAAACAAGTTAGACATCCTCTACTTTGTTGTTGCAAGTTTTACGTGGCTGCTACAGTCTTCTAGTAAGAACCGTTCTTACCTATGGCACAAAACCACAACGGTGTTTCGTCAAGTTTTCTGTTTTAACCTTCAACAAGGACCGGCCGCAGTCAAATCCGATTCAACTAAAGTTGGAGAAACAGACACCCACCAGCCACCTTTATGCAAAACTAGTTGCATGTCTATCGGTGGAACTGGTCTCATGAATGTGGTCATGTAAGGTTGGTCCTTGCCGCTTCATCCAACAATACCATTGAATCAAAATAAGACATTGGTGGTAAGCAGTATGACTATCACCACCCACAACTCTTTGTGTTCTACTCATGCATATCATCTAAGCATAGACCTGGCTCGGATGCCACTATTGGGAAATATAGCATGCAATTTCAAAAAAATTCCTACGCTCACGCAAGATCTATCTAGGAGATGCATAGCAACAAGAGGGGGAGAGTGTGTCCATGTATCCTCATAGACCGAAAGCGGAAGCGTTTGCTTAACGCGGTTGATGTAGTCGAACGTCTTCTTGTTCCGACCAATCAAGTACCGAACGTATGACACTTCCGAGTTCTGTACACGTTTAGCGCGATGACGTCCCTCAAGCTCTTGATCCAGCAAAGTGTCAAGGAAGTAGACGAGTTCCGTCAGCACGATGGTGTGATGATGGTGATGGTGATGCGGTCCATGCAGGGCTTTGCCTAAGAACTGTGAGAATATGACCGGAGGCGTAAACCGTGGAGGGGGGCGCCGCACATGGCTAGAAACAACTGATGTGTGTTCTAGCCCCCCCCCCCCGTATATAAAGGAGGGAGGGAGAGGAGGCCGGCCCTAGGCACGCCCCAAGTAGGAGGAGTCCTACTTGGGGTCCTAGTATATAGGATTCGGCCCCCCTTTCTTTTACCCGAGAGGGAAAGGGGGAAGGAGAGAGAGGGGAAAAAGGAAAGGGGGGCTTCGCCCCCTCCCCTTGTCCAATTCGGACTCCCCCCTGGTGGGGGATGTGCCACCCCTATGTGTGGTGGTGTGCCTCCCTCCTATGGCCCATATCTTCCCCCAGGGAGTTTCCGTAACCCCCCCTCGGGTACTCCGATATGTACCCGATACACTCCGGAACACTTCCGGTGTACGAACACTATCATCCAATATATCAATATTTACCTCTTAACCATTTCGATACTCCTCGTCATATCTGTGATCTCATCCGAGACTCCAAACAACATTCAGTTACCAAATCACATAACTCATATAATACAAATCGTCATCAAACGTTAAGTGTGCGGACCCTATGGGTTCGAGAAATATGTAGACATGACCGAGACACCTCTCCGGTCAATAACCAATAGCAGAACCTAGATGCTCATATTGGCTCCCACATATTCTACGAAGATCTTTATCGATCAAACCATAATGACAACATACATTATTCCCTTTATCATCGGTATGTTACTTGCCCGAGATTCGATCGTCGGTATCTTCATACCTAGTTCAATCTCGTTACCGTCAAGTCTCTTTACTCGTTCCGTAATGCATCATCCTGCAACTAACTTATTAGTCACATTGCTTGCAGGGCTTCATATGATGTGCATTGCCGAGAGGGCCCAGAGATACCTATCCAATACTCGGAGTGACAAATCCTAATCTCGATCTATGCCAACCCAACAAACACCTTCAGAGATACCTATAGAGCATCTTTATTATCACCCAATTATGTTGTGACGTTTGATAGCACACAAGGCATTCCTCCGGTATCTGGGAGTTGCATAATCACATAGTCGGAGGAATATGTATTTAACATGAAGAAAGCAGTAGCAATAAAACTGAACGATCATTATCCTAAGCTAACGGATGGGTCTTGTCCATCACATCATTCTCCTAATGATTTTATCTCACTCATCAAATGACAACACATGTCAATGGCTAGGAAACTTAACCATCTTTGATCAACGAGCTAGTCTAGTAGAGGCATACTAGGGACACAGTGTTTTGTCTATGTATTCACACATGTATCAAGTTTCCGATTAATACAATTCTAGCATGAATAATAAACACTTATCATGAATAAGGAAATATAAAATAACAACTTTATTATTGCCTCTAGGGCATATTTCCTTTAGAGGCATAGGGAATGACTTTCATTCTCTCTATATCTTCTGCCGTGGTCAGGATTCGAGTCTTCCTCAACTTCATACCTTACTATACAGGCTAGGACTCCTTTGACTGGTCCATTTTGAACTCCTTCAAAATCTTGTCAAGGTATGTACTCACTGAAAAATCTTATCAAGCGTCTTGATCTATCTCTATAGATCTTGATGCCCAATATGTAAGCGGCTTCACCGAGGTCTTTTGTTGAATTTTTTTATTCAAGTATCCTTTTATGCTATCCAGAGATTCTATATTATTTCCGATCAACAATATGTCATCCACATATAATATTAGAAATGCTACAGAGCTCCCACTCACTTTCTTGTAAATACAGGCTTGTCCGAAAGTCTGTATAAAACCATATGCTTTGATCACCTCATCAAAGCGTATATTCCAACTCCCAGATGCTTGCACCAGTCCATAAATGGATCGCTGGAGCTTGCACCCTTTGTTAGCACCTTTAAGATCGAAAAAACCTTCTGATTGCATCATATACAACTCTTCTTTAAGGAATCCATTAAGGAATGCAGTTTTGACGTCCATTTGCGAGATTTCATAACCATAAAATGCGGCAATTTCTAACATGATTCGGATAGGCTTAAGCATCGCTATAGGTGGGAAGGTCTCATTGTAGTCAACTCCTTGAACTTGTTGAAAACCTTTCGCGGCAAGTCGAGCTTTGTAGACAATAACATTACCATCAACGTCAGTGTTCTTCTTAAAGATCCATGTATTCTCTATGGCCCGCCGATCATCGGTCAAGTCAACCAAAGTCCATACTTTGTTCTCATACATGGATCCTATCTCAGATTTCATGGCCTCAAGCCATTTATCGGAATCTGGGCTCATCATCGCTTCTTCATAGTTCGTAGGACCCTCATGGTCTAGTAACATGACCTCCAGAACAAGACCACCATACCATTCTGGTATGGAACATGCTCTGGTTGACCTACGAGGTTCGGTAGTAACTTGATCTGATGTTTCATGATCATCATCATTAGCTTCCTCTCTAGTTGGTGTATGCATCACGGGAACGGTTTCTTGTGATGAGTTACTTTCCAATTCGAGAGAAGGTACAATTACCTCATCAAGTTCTACTTTCGTCCCACTCACTTCTTTCGAGAGAAACTCCTTCTCTAGAAAGGATCCATTCTTAGCAACAAAGATCTTGCCTTCGGATAGGTGATAGAAGGTGGACCTAATAGTTTCTTTTGGGTATCCTATGAAGACACACTTCTCCGGTTTGGGTCTGAGCTTATCAGGCTAAAGCTTTTTCACATAAGCATCACAATCCCAAACTTTAAATAATGACATCTTAGGTTTCTTGCCAAATCACAATTCATACGGTGTCGCCTCAACGGATTTAGACGGTGCCCTATTTAATGTGAATGCAGCTGTCTCTAATGCATAACCCCAAAAAATAGTGGTAAATCGGTAAGAGATAGCATAGATCGCACCATATCTAATAAAGTACGGTTACGATATGTTCAGACATACCATTACAGTGTGGTGTTCTAGGTGGCCTGAGTTGTGAAACTATTCCACATTGTTTGAAATGAAGGCCAAACTCGTAACTCAAATATTCGCCTCCACGATCAGATCGTAGAAACTTTATTTTCTTGTTACGATGATTCTCCATTTCCACTCTGAAATTCTTTGAACTTTTGAAATGTTTTAGACTTGTGTTTCATCTAGTAGATATACCCATATCTGCTCAAATCATCTATGAAGGTAAGAAAATAACGATACCCCTCGCGAGCCTCAACACTCATCAGACCTCATACATTGGTATGTATTATTTCTAGTAAGTCATTAGCTCGCTCCATTGTTCCGGAGAATGGAGTTTTAGTCATCTTGCCAATGAGGCATGGTTCACCAGTATCAAATGATTCATAATCAAGTGATTCCAAAAGCCCATCTGCATGGAGTTTCTTCATGCGCTTTACACCAATATGACCTAAACGGCAGTGCCACAAATATGTTGCACTATCATTATCAACTTTGCATCTTTTGGCATCAATATCATGAATATGTGTATCACTACGATCGAGATTCAATAAACCATTTACATTGGGTGTATGACCATAAAAGGTCTTATTCATGTAAACAGAACAACAATTACTCTTTGACTTAAGTGAATAACTGTATCACGGTAAACATGATCCAATCATACTCATGCTCAACGCAAACACCAAATAACATTTATTTAGGTCCAACACTAATCCCGAAGGTAGATGGAGTGTGCGATGGTGATCTTATCAACCTTGGAATCACTTCCAACACACATTGTCACCTCACCCTTAACTAGTCTCTGTTCATTTTGCAACTCCTATTTCGAGTTACTGATCTTAGCAACCAAACCGGTATCAAATACCCTGGGGTTACTATGAACACTAGTAAAGTACACATCAATAACATGTATATCAAATATACCTTTGTTCACATTGCCATCCTTCTTATCCGCCAAGTATTTGGGGTAGTTCCGCTTTCGGAGACCATTCCCTTTGCAGTAGAAGCACTCAATTTCAGGCTTAGGTCTAGCTTTGGCCTTCTTCATGGGAGTGGCAACTTGCTTGTCAATCTTCTCGAAGTTCCCTTTCTTTCCCTTTGCCATCTTCTTGAAACTAGTGGTCTTGTTAGCCATCAACAATTGATGCTCTTTCTTGATTTCTACCTTTGTCAATTTCAGCATCACGAAGAGCTCGGGAATCGTTTTCGTCATCCCTTGCATATTATAGTTCATCACGAAGTTCAAGTTACTTGGTGATAGTGACTAGAGAACTCTGTCAATAACTATCTTATCTGGAAGATTAACTCCCACTTGATTCAAGCGATTGTAGTACTCAGACATTCTGAGCACATGCTCACTGGTTGAGCTATTCTCCTCCATTTTGTAGGCAAAGTACTTGTCAGAGGTATCATACCTCTTGACTCGGGCATGAGTCTTAAATACCAATTCCAACTCTTGGAACATCTCATATGTTCTGTGGCGTTCAAAATGTTTTTGAAGTCCTGGTTCTAGGCCGTAAAGCATGGCGCACTAAACTATCAAGTAGTTATCATATCGAGCTTGTCAAACGTTCATAACGTCTACATCTGCTCCTGCAATAGGTCTGTCACCTAGCGGTGCATCAAGGACATAATTTGTCTGCGCAACAACGAGGATAATCCTCGGACATGGACCTAGTCCGCATCATTGCTACTATCATCTTTCAACTTATTTTTATCTAGGAACATATCAAAAATAAATAGGAGCTACATTGCGAGCTATTGATCTCCAACATAATTTGCAAATACTATCAGGACGAAGTTCATGATAAATTAAAGTTCAATTAATCAAATTACTTAAGAACTCCAACTTAGATAGACAACCCTCTAGTCATCTAAATGATCACGTGATCCAAATCAACTAAACCATGTCCGATCATCACGTGAGTACGAGTAGTCTTCAACGGTGAACATCTCTATGTTGATCATATCTACTATATGATTCACGTTTGACCTTTCAGTCTCCAGTGTTCCAAGGCCATGTCAGTACATGCTAGGCTCGTCAAGTTTAACCTGAGTATTCCGCATGTGCAAAACTGTCTTGCACCCGTTTTATGTGAACGTAGAGCCTATCACGCCCGATTATCACGTGGTGTCTCAACACGAAGAACTTTCGCAATGGTGCATACTCAGGGAGAACACTTATACCTTGAAATTTTGTTAAGGGATCATCTTATTATGCTACCGCCGTACTAAGCAAACTAAGATGCATATAAAAGATAAACATCACATGGAATCAAAATATGTGACATGATATGGCCATCATCATCTTGTGCTTTTGATATGCATCTCCAAACCATCATTATGATCTCCATCGTCACCGGCTCGACACCTTGATCTCCATCGTTGCGTCATGGTCGTCTCGCCAACTATTTCTTCTACCACTATCGCTAACGCATAGTGATAAAGTAAAGCATTACATGGCGTTTGCGTTCCATACAATAAAGCGACAACCATAAGACTCCTGCCAGTTGCCGATAATTTTTTACAAAAGATGATCATCTCATACAATAACATATATCACATCATGTCTTGACCATATCACATCACAACAAGCCCTGAAAAAACAAGTTAGACGTCCTCTACTTTGTTGTTGCAAGTTTTATGTGGCTGCTACGGGCTTCTAGTAAGAACAGTCTTACATATGCATCAAAACCACAACGGTGTTTTGGCAAGTTTGATGTTTTAACCTTCAACAAGGACCGGCCGCAGTCAAATTTGATTCAACTAAAGTTGGAGAAACAGACACCCGCCAACTACCTTTATGCAAAACTAGTTGCATGTGTGTCGGTCGAACCGGTCTCATGAACGTGGTCATGTAAGGTTGGTCTGGGCCGCTTCATCGAACAATACCGCCAAATCAAAATAAGAAGCTGGTGGTAAGCAGTATGCCTATCACCGCTCACAATTCTTTGTGTTCTACTCGTGCATATCATCTACGCATAGACATGGCTCTGATACCACTATTGGGAAATGTAGCATGCAATTTCAAAAAAATTCCTATGCTCATGCAAAATCTATCTAGGAGATGCATAGTAAGGAGCGGGGAAGAGTGTGTCCACGTACCCTCGTAGACCGAAAGCGGAAGCGTTTGTTAACGCGGTTGATGTAGTCGAATTTCTTATCGTTCTGACCGATAAAACACCGAACGTACGGCACCTACGAGTTCTGCACACGTCCAGCTCAATGACGTCCCTCAAACTCTTGATCCAGCAAAGTGTCGAGAGATAGTTCTATCAGCACGACAGTGTGGTGATGGTGATGGTGAAGTGATCCGCCCAGGGCTTTGCCTAAGCACTACGAAGATATGACCAGAGGTGTAAATTATGGAGGGGGGCGCCGCACATGGCTAACAATTGTTGGTATGTGTTCTAGCGGTGCCCCCCTCATATATATAGGTTGGAGGGGAGGAGAGGCAGCCAAGGGGGCGCCCCAAGTAGGAGGAATACCACTTGGGAACTGATACGTCCATTTTGCGTCATGCTTTTATGATAATATTTATTGCATTATGGGCTGTTATTTCATGTTATGTCACGATACTTATGGCTATTCTCTCTTATTTTACAAGGTTTACATGAAGAGGGAGAATGCCGGCAGCTGGAATTCTGGGCTGGAAAAGGAGCAAATATTGGAGGACTATTCTACGCAACTCCAAAAGTCCTGAAACTCCACGGAATACCTTGAAATAAATAAAGAAAAATCGTCGCCAAAGATGAAGGCCAGGGGGGCCACACCCTGCTCACGAGGGTGGGGGCCCCCCTGGGCGCGCCCCCCTACCTCGTGGGCCCCCTGGTGGCTCTCCGACGCCCATCTTCTCCAATATGAAGTCTCTCGATGAGCAAAAAAATCAGAGAGAACCTTTCGGGACGAGACTCCGCCGCCACGAGGCGGAACCTTGGCGGAACCAATCTAGGGCTCCTGCAGAGCTCTTCTGCCGGGGACACTTCCCTCCGGGAGGGGGAAATCATCACCGTCGTCATCACCAACGCTCCTCTCATCAGGAGAGGGCAATCTCCATCAACATCTTCACCAGCACCATCTCATCTCCAAACCCTAGTTCATCTCTTGTATCCAATTCTTGTCTCCAAGTCCAGGATTGGTGCTAGTATGTTGCTAGTAGTGTTGATTACTCCTTGTAGTTGATGCTAGTTGGTTTATTTGGTGGAAGATCATATGTTCATATCCTATATGCACATTATTACCCCTCTGATTATGAACATGAATATGCTTTGTGAGTAGTTACGTTTGTTCCTGAGGACAAGGGAGAAGTCTTGCTATTAGTAGTCATGTGAATTTGGTATTCGTTCAATATTTTGATATGATGTATGTTGTCTAACCTCTAGTGATGTTATGTGAATGTCGACTACATAACACTTCACCATTATTTGGGCCTAGAGGAAGGCATTGGGAAGTAATAAGTAGATGATGGGTTGCTAGAGTGACAGAAGCTTAAACCCTAGTTTATGCGTTGCTTCGTAAGGGGCTCATTTGGATCCACATGTTTCATGATATGGTTAGGTTTACCTTAATACTTTTGTTGTAGTTGCGGATGCTTCCAATAGAGGTTAATAATAAGTGGGATGCTTGTCGAAGTAAGGGCAGTACCCAAGCACCGGTCCACCCACATATCAAATTATCAAAGTACCGAACGCGAATCATATGAGCGTGATGAAAACTAGCTTGACGATATTCCCATGTGTCCTCGGGAGCGCTTTTCCTATCATAAGAGTTTGTCCAGGCTTGTCCTTTGCTACAAAAAGGATTGGGCCACCTTGCTGCACCTTATTTACTTTTATTACTTGTTGCTCGTTACAATTTATCTTATCGCAAAACTATCTGTTACCACTTATTTCAGTACTTGCAGAGAATACCTTGCTGAAAACCGCTTATCATTTCCTTCTGCTCCTCGTTGGGTTCGACATTCTTACTTATCTAAAGGACTACGATAGATCCCCTATACTTGTGAGTCATCAAGACTCTTTTCTGGCGCCGTTGCCGGGGAGTGAAGCGCCTTTGGTAGGTGGAATTTGGTAAGGAAAAATTTATTTAGTGTGCTGAAATTTTCTGTCACTTGTTACTATGGAAAGTAATTGTCTGAGGGGCTTGTTCGGGGTATCTTCAACCCGTTCGGTTGAGCCAAGAGTTGCTCCTCAACCTATTCAACCTACTGAACCTATTGAAAATGAAACTCCTTTTGAGATTCCTTCGGGTTTGATGGAAAAACTGCTAGCTAACACTTTTACAGGAGAGGGAACAAAGCATCCTGACGAACATCTACGCTTTGTGGATGATATTTGTGGACTATTTAAGCTTGCAGGTATACCCGATGATGTTGTTAAGAAGAAGGCTTTCCCTTTATCTTTGGAGGGAGACGCATTGACATGGTATAGGCTATGTGATGATACGAGATCATGGAACTATAAAAGAGTGAAATTGGAATTTCATCAAAAGTATTACTCTATGCATCTTGTTCATCGTGATCGCAATTATATATATAATTTTTGGCCTCGTGAAGGAGAAAGCATCGCTCAAGATTGGGGGAGGCTTAAATCAATGTTATATTCATGCCCCAATCATGAGCTCTCAAAATTGACAATTCTCCAGAATTTTTATGCTTGGCTTTCTGATAACAATCGCACCATGCTCGATACTTCTTGTGCTGGCTCTTTTATGATGAATCCTATTGAATTTGGATGGAATTTATTGGATAGAATTAAACGCAACTCTGAAGATTGGGACCTCGACGAAGGTAAGGAGTCAGGTATGACACCTAAGTTTGATTGTGTTAAATCTTTTATGGATACCGATATTTTCCGTAAGTTTAGCACCAAATATGGACTTGACTCTGAGATAGTAGCTTCTTTTTGTGAATCTTTTGCTACTTATGTTGATCTCCCCAAGGAGAAGTGGTTTAAATATCATCCTCCCATAGAAGTAAAAGTAGCTGCACCTATCAAAGTTGAAGAAAAGATTGTCACTTATAATGATCTTATTGTTCCTACTTCTTATGTTGAGAAACCCCCTTTCCCTGTTAGAATGAAGGATCATGCTAAAGCTTCAACTGTTGTTCATAAAAGCAATATTAGGACTTATACAACTCCTGAGCAACTCAAAGTAGAACAGAATATTGCTATTGTTAAAGATCTCTTGTCTGACAATATTGATGGGCATGTTATTCAATTTTGTGGTGAAACTGCTAGAATTGCTAAACCTTGTGATAAAGATAACCATAGACCTGTGGTAGGTGTGCTTGTTATTTCTGTTAAAATAGGAGATCATTGTTGTCATGGCTTGTGTGATATGGGTGCTAGTGCTAGTGCTATACCCATTGACTTATACAAGGAAATTATGCATGATATTGCACCTGCTGAGTTAGAAGGTATTGATGTTACAATTAAACTTGCCAATAGAGATACTATATCTCCAATGGGATTGTTAGAGATGTTGAAGTCTTGTGTGGGAAAACCAAATATCCTGCTGATTTTCTTGTTCTTGGTTCCCCACAAGATAGCTTTTGTCCCATTATATTTGGTAGACCCTTCTTGAATACTGTTAATGCTAAAATAGATTGCAAAAAGAATGTTGTTACTATTGGCTTGGATGATATGGTTCATGAGTTTAATTTCTCTAAATTTAGTAAACAACATCGTGAGGAAGAATTGCCTAGTAAGGATGAAATTATTGGTCTTGCTTCTATTGCTGTACCTCCTAGTGATCCCTTAGAACACTATTTGCTAGACCATGAAAATGACATGTTCATGAATGAAAGAAGGGAAATAGATGAAGTATTCTTTAAACAGGAACCTATTCTGCAACACAATTTGCCTGTTGAAATTCTAGGGGATCCTCCTCCACCCAAGGGTGATCCCGTATTTGAGCTTAAACCGTTGCCTGATGATCTTAAATATGCTTGTCTTGATGAAAAGAAAATATATCCTGTCATTATTAGCGCTAACCTTTCAAAGCATGAAGAGGAAAGGTTATTAAAAACTCTGAAGAAGCATC
This sequence comes from Triticum dicoccoides, assembly GCF_002162155.2. Taxonomy (NCBI): domain Eukaryota; kingdom Viridiplantae; phylum Streptophyta; class Magnoliopsida; order Poales; family Poaceae; genus Triticum; species Triticum dicoccoides. The sequence continues at coordinate 539,827,311 of NC_041393.1, read as the reverse complement.
GTGCTGCTATTGGATATACTCTGGATGATCTTAAGGGCATTAGTCCCACTCTATGTCAACATAAAATAAATTTGGAAGCTGATGCCAAACCAGTTCGTGATCCTCAACGACGTTTGAATCCTAAAATGAAAGAAGTGGTAAGAAAAGAAATACTCAAGCTTCTGGAGGCAGGTATAATTTATCCTGTTGCTGATAGTCAGTGGGTAAGTCCTGTCCATTGTGTTCCTAAGAAGGGAGGTATTACAGTTGTCCCTAATGATAAAGATGAACTGATCCCTCAAAGAATTATCACAGGCTATAGGATGGTAATTTATTTCCGTAAATTAAATAAAGCTACTAAGAAAGATCATTACCCCTTACCTTTCATTGATCAAATGCTAGAAAGGTTATGCAAACATACACATTATTGCTTTCTAGATGGTTATTCTGGTTTCTCTCAAATACCTGTGTCGGCTAAAGATCAATCAAAGACTACTTTTACATGCCCTTTTGGTACTTTTGCTTATAGACGTATGCCTTTTGGTTTATGTAATGCACCTGCTACCTTTCAAAGATGCATGATGGCTATATTCTCTGACTTTTGCAAAAAGATTTGTGAGGTTTTCATGGATGACATTTCCGTCTACGGTTCCTCTTTTGATGAATGCTTAAGCAATCTTGATCGAATTTTGCAGAGATGTAAAGAAACTAATCTTGTCTTGAAATGGGAAAAGTGCCACTTTATGGTTAATGAAGGTATTGTGTTGGGACACAAGGTCTCTGAAAGAGGTATTGAAGTTGATAAAGCTAAGGTTGATGCTATTGAAAAGATGCCATGTCCAAGGGACATCAAAGGTATAAGAAGTTTCCTTGGTCACGCCGGATTTTATAGGAGGTTCATTAAGGACTTCTCAAAAATCTCTCGGCCTCTCACTAATTTATTACAAAAAGATGTACCATTTGTTTTCATGATGATTGTGTAGAAGCATTTGAAATACTTAAGAAAGCATTAGTCTCTGCACCTGTTGTTCAGCCACCTGATTGGAATTTACCCTTTGAAATTATGTGTGATGCTAGTGATTATGCTGTAGGTGCTGTTCTAGGGCAGAGAGTTGATAAGAAATTAAATGTTATCCATTATGCTAGTAAGACTCTAGACAGTGCTCAAAGAAATTACGCTACTACTGAAAAGGAATTTTTAGCAGTGGTGTTTGCTTGTGATAAGTTTAGACCTTATATTGTTGATTACAAAGTTACTATTCACACTGATCATGCTGCTATTAAATATCTTATGGAAAAGAAGGATGCAAAACCTAGACTTATTAGATGGGTTCTCCTGCTTCAAGAATTTGATTTACATATTGTTGATAGAAAGGGAGTTGAGAACCCTGTTGCAGACAACTTGTCTAGGTTAGAGAATGTTCTTGATGACCCACTACCTATTGATGATAGCTTTCCTGATGAGAAATTAAATGTCATAAGTACTTCTCATAGCACTCCATGGTATGCTGATTATGCTAATTATATTGTTGCTAAATTTATACCGCCTAGCTTCACATACCAACAAAAGAATTTTTTTTCTATGACTTGCGACATTACTTTTGGGATGACCCACATCCTTATAAAGAAGGAGTAGATGGTGTTATTAGACATTGTGTACCTGAGCATGAACAGGAACAGATCCTATGCAAGTGTCACTTCGAAGCTTATGGAGGACATCATGTCGGAGATAGAACTGCACATAAGGTATTGCAATCCGGGTTTTATTGGCCTACTCTCTTCAAAGATGCCCGTAAGTTTGTCTTGTCTTGCCATGAATGTCAAAGAATTGGTAATATTAGTAGACGTCAAGAAATGCCTATGAATTATTCACTTGTTATTGAGCCATTTGATGTTTGGGGCTTTGATTATATGGGACCTTTTCCTGCCTCTAATGGATACACACATATTTTAGTTGCTGTTGATTACGTTACTAAGTGGGTGGAAGCTATTCCAACCAGTAGTGCTGATCATAACACATCTATTAAAATGCTTAAGGAAGTTATTTTTCCAAGGTTTGGAGTCCCTAGATATTTAATGACTGATGGTGGTTCACACTTCATTCATGGTGCTTTCCGTAAGATGCTTGCTAAATATGACGTTAATCATAGGATTGCATCTCCATATCACCCTCAGTCTAGTGGTCAAGTAGAATTGAGCAATAGGGAGCTCAAATTAATTTTGCAAAAGACTGTCAATAGGTCTAGAAAGAATTGGTCCAAGAAACTTGATGATGCATTATGGGCCTATAGAACTGCTTATAAAAATCCTATGGGTATGTCTCCGTACAAAATGGTCTATGGAAAAGCTTGTCACTTACCTCTCGAACTAGAACATAAGGCATATTGGGCTATTAAAGAGCTCAACTATGATTTCAAACTTGCCGGTGAGAAGAGGTTATTTGATATTAGCTCACTTGATGAATGGAGAGCCCAAGCTTACGAAAATGCCAAGTTGTTTAAAGAAAAAGTTAAAAGATGGCATGCCAAAAGGATACAAAAGCGTGAGTTTAATGTAGGTGATTATGTACTGCTATACAACTCTCGTTTAAGATTTTTTACAGGAAAACTTCTCTCTAAATGGGAAGGTCCCTACGTTATCGAGGAGGTCTATCGTTCCGGTGCCATAAAAATCAACAACTTCGCAGGCACAAATCCGAAGGTGGTAAACGGTCAAAGGATCAAACACTATATCTCAGGAAATCCTGTAAATGTTGAAACTAATATTATTGAAACCGTGACCCCGGAGGAGTACATAAAGGACACTTTCCAAAACGTTCCAGACTCCGAAAAGGAATAGGTATGTGGTAGGTAAGTAAACCGACTCCAAAACAATTTTTAAGGCAATATTTCTCCGTTTTGGAATTATTAGAAAAATAGAAAAATAAGTAGCAGTCCGGGGAGGACACGAGGCCTCCACGAGGGTGGAGGGCGCGCCCTACCCCCTTGGGCGCCCCCCCTACCTCGTGAGCACCTCGTGTGCCCTTCGGACTCCGTTTCATTGCCCGATACGTATTTTGGTCGGTAAAAATTCATTATATATACTCCCGAAGGTTTTGACTCTCGTATCATGCAAATATCTTCTGTTTTCGTTTTGAGCGGTTGCTGCTGCAGATTAAAGCAAGATGTCTTCTCAAGAGTCAGTCGGAGAAAGCTGGGTATCTAACCCGGCATCGAGACCAACGGTAAACAGCGACGCTGACCACTTTGGGCCGGCAACGGATTAAGATATGGAGGCTGACCTGATGAGAGTAATTGCCATGGAAGATCAAGAAGTCACCTCTCGCCTCCGAGCTGGATTTACAATGGGGGAACTACAGAGCTCAGCTATTCCACACTCGGTTACCACTTCCAATGTTAAATTTCTTTCCTATGAAAATATGAGGATGAGTGTCTCTTGTTCTCCCGTAGCTATGCAACACCCTTGGGTGCAAGGAGCTTTAGCCGTTACAGGAAAGCTTCACAAGGAAATAATGGACCTCAAGCAGCAAGTCAATAAACTCGAGGAGGATAACCGTATTCCGAGGGGAATCATTGCCAAGAATATTACACCTACAACAAAGAAGGAGAAATAATCACATGGGTATGGGCACTCCCCTTGGCAACTGCCAAGCTTGGGGGAGGTGCCCTGGTATCATATCACCATCACAACTCCTATCTTTACAGTTTTTCTTAGTTCGATCCTATTAGTAGTATCTTGATTTAGTAGAATAAAGTCGTGGCATGATCTAGTTTTGAGTTTTTCTTTATGATCCTTCTTTGTAATCGAGTCCGTGAGCTATATAATAAAGATTAGTGTTGAGTCAAGGGCTTGATTGTTTTGCCATGATCTTGGGTAAGTAGAAGAAAAGAATAAAAAGAATCAAGGAGCTCATATTGATCTTATTGAAAGTAATGACTTCACATAGAAAGAGTATGATGATTAAAAGTTGTTGGGAGTTGGCAAATATAGCTTTGGTTATCGTTGCAATTAATAGGAAGTAATAAGGAAAGAGATGTTTCACATATAGATATATTATCATTGACATCTTTTATGGTTGGGAGCACTCATTAAAATATGACATGCTAAAGAGTTGAGGTTGGACAAGGAAGACACCATAATGAGTTATGTTTTCTTACATTCGAGATAAAGTATGTTGTCATGGATCCTCTACCGTGTTGAGCTTGCCTTTCCCCCTCATGCTAGCCAAATTCTTAGCACCAAGTAGAAATACTACTTGTGCTTCCAAACACCCATAAACCAGTTTTGCCATGAGAGTCCACCATATCTACCTACGGATTGAGTAAGATCCTTCAAGTAAGTTGTCATCGGTGCAAGCAATAAAAATTGCTCTCTAAATATGCATGACTTATTAATGTAGAGAAATAAGCTTTGTACGAACTTGTTGTGGATGCAATAAAAGCGACGGACTGCATAATAAAGGTTCACATGCAAGGGGCAATATAAAGTGATGTTCTTTTGCATTAAGATTTTGTGCATCAACTTTAAACGCGCATGAAAACCTCTGCTTCCCTTTGCGAAGGGCCTATATTTTATTATTATCCTCTACCTTACAAGAGTCTCGGTGATCCTCACCATTCCTTTTTCATTTTATCCTTTGGCAAGCTCAGCATGTTGGAAAGAGTATGATATACATATCTAATTGGATGTGGGGGAGCATGAATTGTTATTGTTGACATTACCCTTGAGGTAAAAGGTTTTGGGGCAAAACTATAAGCCCCTATCTTTCTCTGTGTCTGATTAAAACTCCGTAACCACAAGTATCGCGTGAGTGCTAGCAATTATGAAGGACTAAATGATAGTTGAGTATGTGGACTTGCTTTTAAGCTCTGACATAGACTCTTTCCGATGTTATGATAAATTGCAATTGCTCCAATGGCTGAGATTATAATTGTTAGTGCCCAATAATGTTTCTGATTCATGCTTTGGCTTTGTGAATAGATCACTACTTGAACATGAGTAATCATATGACAAAATCTATTTATGTTGCTGTTATGAAATAATCATGATGCCTTCATGTCCATATTTTATTTTTATCGATGCCTCTACCTCTAAACATGAGGACATATTTATTGTTATCGGCTTTTCTCTTGAGGACAGGTGAGGTCTAAGCTTGGGGGAGTTGATACGTCCATTTTTCATCATGCTTTTATGATAATATTTATTGCATTATGGGCTGTTATTTCACGTTATGTCACGATACTTATGGCTATTCTCTCTTATTTACAAGGTTTACATGAAGAGGGAGAATGCCAGCAGCTGGAATTCTGGGCTGGAAAAGGAGCAAATATTGGAGGCCTATTCTATGCAACTCCAAAAGTTCTGAAACTCCATGGAATACCTTGAAATAAATAAAGAAAAATCGTCGCCAAAGAAGAAGGCCAGGGGGTTCATACCCTGCTCACGAGGGTGGGGGGCACCCCCCTGGGCGCGCCCCCCTACCTCGTGGGCCCCTGGTGGCTCTCCGACACCCATCTTCTCCTATATGAAGTCTTTCGATGAGAAAAAATCAGAGAGAACCTTTCGGGACGAGACTCCGCCGCCACGAGGCAGAACCTTGGCGGAACCAATCTAGGGCTCCTGCAGAGCTCTTCTGCCGGGGATACTTCCCTCCTGGAGGGGGAAATCATCACCGTCGTCATCACCAACGCTCCTCTCATCGGGAGAGGGCAATCTCCATCAACATCTTCACCAACACCATCTCATCTCCAAACCCTAGTTCATCTCTTGTATCCAATTCTTGTCTCCAAGTCCGGGATTGGTGCTAGTAGGTTGCTAGTAGTGTTGATTACTCTTTGTAGTTGATGCTAGTTGGTTTATTTGGTGGAAGATCATATGTTCAGATCCTATATGCACATTATTACCCCTCTGATTATGAACATGAATATGCTTTGTGAGTAGTTACATTTGTTCCTAAGGACAAGGGAGAATTCTTGCTATTAGTAGTCATGTGAATTTGGTATTCATTCAATATTTTGATAAGATATATGTTGTCTAACCTCTAGTGGTGTTATCTGAACATCGACTACATAACACTTCACCATTATTTGGGCCTAGAGGAAGGCATTGGGAAGTAATAAGTAGATGATGGGTTGCTAGAGTGACAGAAGCATAAACCGTAGTTTATGCGTTGCTTCGTAAGGGGCTGATTTGGATCCACATGTTTCATGCTATGGTTAGGTTTACCTTAATACTTTTGTTGTAGTTGCGGATGCTTGCAATAGAGGTTAATCATAAGTGGGATGCTTGTCCAAGTAACGGCAGTACCCAAGCACCGGTCCACCCACATATCAAATTATCAAAGTACCGAACGCGAATCATATGAGCGTGATGAAAACTATCTTGACGATATTCCCATGTGTCCTCGGGAGCGCTTTTCCTATCATAAGAGTTTGTCCAGGCTTGTCCTTTGCTACAAAAAGGATTGGGCCACCTTGCTGCACCTTATTTACTTTTATTACTTGTTGCTCGTTACAATTTATCTTATCACAAAACTATCTGTTACCACTTACTTCAGTACTTGCAGAGAATACCTTGCTGAAAACCGCTTATCATTTCCTTCTGCTCCTTGTTGGGTTCGACATTCTTACTTATCGAAAGGACTGCGATAGATCCCCTATACTTGTGGGTCATCAGGAACCTCCCAATTCGGCCTCCCCCCTTCATATTCCTATTCGGAGTAGGAAGGGAAGAGGGGAAGGGGGAATCCTATTCCTTTTTTCCTTTCCTCCTTCCCCTTTCCTTCTCCAATTTGGCCAGCCCATATGGGGGGCGCACTAGCCCCTTTGTGGCTGGTGTGTCTCCCTTGTTGGCCCACAAGGCCCATATCTTTTGCCGGGGGGGCCTAATGTCTACTACACAACCTTCTTCTTGTAGACGGTGTTGGGCCTCCGAGTGCAGAGGTTTGTAGAGCAGTAGCAAATTTCCCTCAAGTGGATGACCTAAGGTTTATCAATCTGTGGGAGGCGTAGGATGAAGATGGTCTCTCTAAGCAACCCTGCAACCAAATAACAAAGAATCTCTTGTGTCCCCAACACATCCAATACATTGGTAAATTGTATAGGTGCACTAGTTCGGCGAAGAGATACTACAAAAAAAATACACTTCCGTGATGATACGTGTTTGTCACAGTAGGTCGCGTTTTTTGTCATGCATGTACATCCATGACAAATTTATGATAGAATCAAGATAGTCATACCTGTGCTGTCGTAGAAGTGTTCCATGACATTACCAAAATTATCATCACGGAAGTGTCCACTTCCATGACGATAAATCACGTGTCACAGAAGTGCTTTCGTCAAGGGTGACCGACACGTGGCATCTACCATAACTGAATGCCGTTAAGCTATCGGGTCGGGTTTTGGATCCGATAACCCGTTAACAGCCCCGACCAATGGGGATTTTCCACGTGTAAAATCATCATTGGCTGGAGGAAACACGTGTCAGCTCGTTGTTGGGACAGATGTCATCCACTGATTGGACAAAAGGCGCCTATGATACGTCGACACATGGCACGGCCCAACAGAGGCCCATTCCTGTGAAAAGGCCGGCCCGTTTGACTTGGTCAAACGGTGACGGGCCGGCCCATGGAAAGCCTGTTAACGGCCTGTTCGCATATAGCCCATTTACAGCCCGCTAACCCAAGGCCCGTTACGCCCTATCCGAATTAGGCCCAGTAGCGTCATCTGGGCCATCCAATATGATTCCAGCCCATTTTCACTTGTGGCCCATGTATGGCCCATGACGTATTTCGGCCCATATGAGGCCCTATGTAACTCTTGGCCTATTAATGGCTCGTGGTGAAACTGGCCCGCAATGAACAGTGTATCACTTTAGACCCATTAACGGCCCGTGGTGAAACTGGCCCGTAATGAACAGTGTATCACTTTATACCCATTAAGGGCCCGTTATTCAGTTGGGCCGTTTCCAGCCCATGTTATCTTTCGGCCTTGTCAGAGCCCGTTTATTCTTGGGCTCATTTCGAGCATTCATTTACTTACGGCCCGTTACTGTCATTTTCTGCTTGTGGGACAAATTCAGCCCGTGGTTATAGTTGGCCCGTTTGTGGTCCGTTAATACATTGGGCCGTTTTCATAGCGTCATCAAATACAGCCTATTAACGATGGCCCATTATGGTCGGCCCATGAATGGACGATTCCTACTCTAGCCCGTTTACGGCCATAATGTGGCCTGTTATTGGCCCATGTTTGGTCGATCGATCATACGGCCCATATAAGGCCCATTGATGATATGGCCCATAGAAGGCCCATTGTTTCTATGGCCCGTAGAAGGCCCAATGGTTCTACGGTCCGTAGAAGGCCTACTATTTCTATGGCCCGTGGAAGGCCCACTGTTTCTACGGCCCGTAGGAGGCCCAGTGTCACTACAGTAAATTTTAGCCCATGGTTATTGTGGCCTAGTTTTAAAAAATAGGTTATTGCAGCCACTAGCAAATCGCGGAAAAAGAACTGCACTGACTACAAGCAAACAAATAAACAAGACAACAAGGAAATAAATAAGCAAGCAACTTATGCTAGGCTATCACGGCTATTACACATATTACATCCACTGGGCATCAAAGTTCACCACCAGTGCAAATATAGGGAACACAGCAGCATATAAACGCCGCAGCAAGACAAGTCCAGAACTGAAACCACTTCAGAAGAGCTCAAGAAACAATATCCTGGGTACCCATAATGCTGGCAAGATGCTTAGCAAGCTTATTAACTTTGTCTTGTTTGGCACTTAAATCCTCCAGCGCTTGCTGTTGCACAAGAAAGTACGCATCTGAATTCTGCAGGGACTTCCTCAGTCCTTCGGCTTCTTGCCGTAGCATAGCTAACTGATGCCTTTCAGCTTGTAGCTGAGACTTTAGAAGCCGAAGTGATTCAGGCAGCGAGTTCGAAGAGCTTGTGGCAGCGGTACTGGCTAGTAACTCGAACACTACATCAACGCAGGACTGTGGGGTTTTCTCACTATCTACAAGATCGTTTTTATCACCTTTCTTGGAGACTAATAGGGTTGTCTCACTATCTTGAACCTTATCTGCATTGCTTTCTCTACCATTGCATAGTGGGGTGCTCTTCTCCAATATTCTGTTTGCATACTACAAGAGAAACAAGCAGACACATCACATGTTTAGCTTGTAGTATACCAAACTCATTTTGGTAAACCGGTTCGGTAGTAAGGTGGACAGGATAATAGCATGAAACAAACATATATCTATGTACTATGGACACTGTATTGTCCATATCATTCTAGTTTATGTTCCCTAATCAAGATAGAGACACAGTTCAACTCATATATTTTTAAGACACAGCAGCATAGACAGAATATAAGTGTTAGAAACTACACAACATTGGCAGCACTTGTAATGTGCATCACATGAGAACATAACTTTTTATACAACTTAAACTGAAATCAACATAGAGCAAGAAATTAGAACAGCAATCCAGTTAAAGCAATAGGTTTAAAACATACCCGTTGCGCCATTGGAGTTTCAATTGGATCCTTCAAATTCGAAAGTAGTTGGTATGAGTAAATACAGTGATGCAACAGCAAAGGAGTATGGACTATAGCTATGGAATCTGACCTGAGAACAGTTGCTCTTCTACTTTAAACGTGGAGTTTGGGTTAGCTGTGGTGGTCTTCATGCTTTGGGCACTGCAGTAGCTTTACAAACTGCTCGTGTGGGGGTACTCTGTGGTGGACATGGTGCTTTGTCAACTATAAGTGGGTTACTATCCGTTGGGGTTGCGGTTAGATGGGTTGTAGGTGGTTCTCTGCCCAATGGTGTAAGTGTGCAATCTGGAAGAGTCTCGATTATGTGTGGTGGGGCTAGTTTGTGGGCCAGTACAACCATGGTTCTATCTGCATCGACGGGTAGCACTGTCTTTTGTGAAGAACTGGTTTTTTCTCCCTTAGATACTGCCATCACCCCCTCCAATTCAAATGGATGATAAACAAGAAAAGAAATTGAACGTACAAACATTGTATGATGGACAGATGTGGTAATTCACATATATGTTGTCTAACCAAACAGGACAACATGACACAATTTCACATATATGATGCCTAACTAAACAGGATAGCATGACACACTTTCAGATATATGATGGATAACTTAACAGGATATAATGGCATAATTCAACATATGATGCGTACCTAAACAAGATGACATGACAAAACTATATGATGTCTTTCTAAAATAGGTTGGGATTAAATAATTCACATACATGTTGTCTAAGTATACATGATGGCATGATATAATTGACATAATTGATTCATATACTAAGCAGCTGGCACTCGCATGTATGATCTCTAAACTAAGCAGATAGAATTCAATATTGTGCATATGATGTCTAAACTAAGCAATGCAAGACAGCATATGCATCATATGAGAAATATAGACATTGCAACTTAGAGCATACACCTCAGGTGGGATATAGGACTGGTCATCTGTCTCTAAATCCTCCTCCGAGGAGCTCCCTGTAACCATCAAGATATATGCTTCAACAGGTACCATTGCCTGCTCTGAAGACCTTGTTTTCACTCCAGATTTTTCCATAACCGGCTCAAATGGCTGATACACATGAAGAGTAGTTCAATATACACAGATTGTTGACAAATGGAATACATAATGAAAAAAAAGATGGCATGAGATAATTCACATATATGATGCCTGGCTCCATGGCGGTGCATAATCACATATATGATAACTGGCTGAAAAACATGGCATTGCATAATTCACATATTTGATATAGAAAGCAAACAGGAGGCATTCACACAAAGCATGTCTAATCTAAGCAGATGGCATGGCAATGCAAGACACCATATGCATGATATGAGCAATATAACCCAGCCAAGTTAGAGCATGCACCTCGGGGGGGGGGATACGACTGGTATCTCTCTCCGAATCCTCCTCTGAGGAGCTATTTGTAACCAGCAAGAAATCTGCATCGACATGTAGCACTGATTGCTCAGAAGACCTTGTTTTCACTCCAGATTTTCCCATGACCAACTCAAATGGCTGATGCACAGGAAGAGTAGATGAATGTATAAACATTGTTGACAAATGGAATACATTATGGAAAAAATATGGCACGATACAATTCACATATACGATGACTGGCTAAACAGGATGGCATTGCATGATTCACGTATATGATGCCTGGCTAAAGAAGATGGCATTGCATAATTCCCATATACTCCCTCCATTCCTAAATATTTGTCTTTTTAGAGATTTCAAATGGACAACCACATACGGATGTATATAGACATATTTTAGAGTGTAGATTCACTCATTTATTTCCGTATGTAGTCACTTGTTGAAATCTCTAAAAAGACAAATATTTAGGAATGGTGAGAGTATGATATAGAAACCAAATAGGTGGCATTCACACAAAGCAAATCTGAACTAAGCTGATGACATATAAGATGTATAATGTAAGCAATGCAAGGCGCCATATGCATGATATGACCAACATCAGCATGCCAGGTTAGACCAAACACCTCAGGTGGTAAACAGGCATGGTCGGCTCCTTCTGAATCTCCATATGAACAGTTATCTTCCTCTGGAATACAATCTGGAAATGTAGGAGAGGGGAGGGCACTTCGCCCACCATGGAGCAGCGTCTGCATGACATTATATTCGCACGCAACGGTCTTCTCTTTTTCTCTACATGTTCAGTACGATTGTGTACAATATCTGACATGCATAATAAAAAAATAGTTAGATTTTGTAAGGCCTAAGGGGTGCATGCAAAAATCAAGACTGATGGTAGCAAACGAGTGGATGTATCCAAAACTAATGATAGCAGGTAGATTATAGCTTCAGTTTAAAAAGATAGACAATGGATCATCTATTGTTTGTTGTCCACCCAACATGAAACACATAGAAGACCCCAGATGAACCAGATAGTAGACAGATACTATTCGTTGCTGGCTCGATATGAGACCCATGGGCAATTCAAAACTCAAGATTGAACGATAAAGAAGCAGGTAATAATAACGATGTATAACGTAAGCAAACACGAAAGACTGCGACCTCTCTTCCGGAACTGTGTAGTCCTCCGGTTCATCTGCTCAGTCGATGATGGTAATGCAGTTGGCGTGGCTGCCGGCAATGTGTTATGTCTGCAGGGGGATCTCTGCTGCAGTGAACGCTTCTGTCGATGGTGCACCTCAGGTGGGGTGGATGACGGCACGGCAGGAGCAGGACATAACACAGTGTTTTCTTTGACGCCAATCTGAAAATGAAGTAAATCTGTAAGGGCTCCTTAGAATTGGAGGATTCTATAAACGCAGGGACAGGAAAAACACAAGAATAGGATAGTAATGCACGTGTAAAACAGAGCATTTGGAAACATAGCATTTTAGTCAACCTGGGTGTTTGGCTCACATGAATTGGAAGAACAGAGGAATGGAGAAACAAAGTGATGCGACGACTGTACAACCTCTTTGGCATAGCCTTGTGGACCTCAGCATCATTGGGTTGGACGTGGAGGATGGTGATGATGCTGGTGTGACTGTCGGAGGTGGGGAAGAAGATCCGAGGCCTCTGGAAACGGCGCTGAGGGTACTGCTCCGCTGTGATGGACGGTTCCGTCGTTGGAGCAGCTCCGCTAAGGTGTACGGCGATGAGGCTGAAGCATGACAAGACAAACAACTTTAATCTGAAGTGGTACCCTAATATCATCTGCAATAGATGATGTAAAATACATCACCAAAAAGTGCTAGATGGAAACGCATCAGCCACGCCACGGCCGCTCCAACAGATGTTGTAAGTACTGTTCACTCTGAACTTAACTGAAGAAAATGAACTTCACAATCGAAACTGAATTTTACTGTCGAAACTGATTGAACTAATAACAGAGCATTGCAATAGATGTTTAGGGCGTTCGAGCACTAGTAGCAGAGAACTAGTGATCTAAATCAGCAGACGCTCGAGCAGAAAACGCACTAGCAGAGAGTAAGTCGTGTAGTAGCACCGCGAGCGAGTGCTAAAGCAGCAACTCCTATAGCTGCCGGAGGTCGTGCATCAGCAGCAGCAGCGCAAGCGAGAGCAAGAGCAGAGCAGCATCACGAACGAAAGTAGGAGCAGTGCAACAACATGACCGACAGCAAGAACAAAGCCGCAGCATGAGCGAGAGCTGGAGCAGCTGCAGCTAGTGCCGTTGTGGAAGTCGCCGCCGAGGAAGCAACGACATGGGGGAGAGACGTCGTGGATGATGTGGCCGGCGACGGCGCCGTCGATGGAGACGCCATGTCTGCTCGGTATCGAGCACCAGCAGCCCCGTGAGATCGAATAAAAGATAAAATGCAGCGGTGAGTGCAGAACCTCCTTGGTGGCGCCGAGTTGGCCTCGGCTTCATCAGAGGAATTGGTGAGGGTGCTGCGGTTCCGGTGGGGCAGGTCAAGACGGCGCTGTGGGGATTGAGGTGGCGCGATAGACATGGCAAACATCGGGGCAGCTCCTTGGAGGTGGAGGACGGGGCGGCTGATCCGGCGGGACGACGATATCGATAACAGATCCTCATCCGGTGCGGTGGATGAGGGACGGCGAGCTGTTGCGGTGGACGACGTAGTCGGGGAAGAGTCTCCGGCTGGGCGGCGATCGCGAGGCCGACGAAGGAGCGTGGGGTTTCGTGGGTTTTGGCGGTTTTGGCGGCCTCGATGTACGAAGGGGGGGGGCCGAAGGGGTAGGGGGGAGCCAAGCTTAGGGACGCGCTTGTCAGAAATGTAGGGTAAGTTACGAGCGTACCCCCACCGGTTTTGACACAGCGACGTGGAGCTTCATTTCCGACTGAGGGGTAGAAGGGGGATTTCGCGTGTCTGGGCTGCGGGAGCGATTTCGGATGAGGAGGGAGTTCTCGCGCGCGTCCAAATTTCGGGATAACAAGGTGCGGCGCGGGTTGAAGAAGCGGGAGTTTCAAAGCAGGTGAGACAAAAGATAGTCGAGCTTGAAAATTTTGGGATAACAAGGTGCGGATTCCTTGTTCGGCAGAACAAACTTAACATGTAAAAAAAATCATACAAGACACAAGAGAGTCATGTCCCCTTTTACTATATTGCTATAGATGCCATTGAAAAAACTTCAAGAAAAATGTAAAAAAATCGGGAGAACAAGATTACCCTGCACAGTACCAAATCGATTCACACTTCCCCACAACAACAACAACAAAAAACAAATCAATTCCCACCAAAGAAAGAGTAATGTCCCTTTTTATATGATTACAGATGCCATGATCTCGAAGTTCAATTTTCGAATCCACGTTATGTTGAATTCGAATATATCATTAGGTGACCTTGCAGTTTATAATTGATGTAGTCATACATTTTGATCTTCCATCATATATGAACATTTTACTCCACCATGTGAACATATATATTGTCGTCTACCATACGGACTAAATTTGAATCAATTTTCCTTATTTGAATACGATTGTTGTCAAGTTATACAATAATTTAAATATTATCTTGATAACAAAAAGACATGCATATAGCAGTAATCATATTTCACTATGAACTACATGTACCATACGCTCTCCAATTCAAATATCTGTATCCATTTTATGTTGAATTCAAATCATAGTACATTATTGGTCTAGGTAGCGAGATGTTCGGGATAATCTAAACCCTGTTTTCATACGTATAATTTTTGGCTGAATTGGGACAAGTTTTGGTATAAGCCTCTTGCAAAACCGGAGATTCTCTCAACAAGCCTCGTGGTTCCGAGAGGGGTTGTGTCACCTTTGTTTGCGACATGATATACGTTGCCTCCCCCTGATTTTATTTACAGAGGCAATATGAGTGCCCTGTTAAATTTTGGAATTATTTCGGGTTCATTTGGCCTTTTTATAGATTAATTGAGTTTCTGGACTTTTAATGTGCATAATCTAAATATGAATTGCATGCACATGCTCTGGTGCACCAAAGTGGGTTGAAAAATCACATGTGTGTCCTTGGTTGAATTTCTAGGTCCCATGGAAGAAATAAGAATGAAATTCAAACGTCTGGGCATCATGACTCTGCCAAGAGCATCGAGAAACTTAGATTTTAAATTCATGTAAATCCAAAACTCGTCTGGAAATCATGAAACTTGGCATGGTGTCATGTCATGGCACTAACATGTTGTGGTAAAAAAATGGGCCGATTTGGAAGCTCGTGGTTCTAAGAGGGAATGTGTCACCTTTGGTCATTTAATGTGCATAAGTCAAATTTGAACTACAAGCACATGCTCTCGTGCACCAAAGTTGGTTGAAAAATCACATTTGTGTCCTCAGGTGAATTTCTAGGTCCCATGCAAGAAATGAGAATAAAATTAAAACATCTAGGCATCATGGCTCGGCCGAGAACATTGAGAAACTTGGTTTTAAAATTCTTGTAAATCCAAAACACATATGAAAATCATGAAACTTGGCATGGATGTCATGACGTGGTACTACCATGTTGTGGTAAAAAATGGCCGAATAGGAACAAATTTTCGTATAAGCTTCTTGCAAAGCGAAGCTTCTCTCAAGAAGGCTCGTGGTTCTGAGAGGGAACATGTCACCTTTGAGTGCGAAAAGATATACGTTGTCCCCCTTGAGTTTATATACAAAGGCAACATAGAACTACATGAGTGCCCTGTTAAATTTTGGAACTATTCTGGCTTCGTTTGGCCTTATTTACACATTAATTGAGTTTTTGGTCATTTAATGTGCATAATTCAAATTTGAACTACAATTGCGTGCTCCCGTGCACCAAAGTTGGTTGAAAAATCACATTTGTGTCCTCGGGTGAATTTCTACTCCCATGCAAAAAATGAGAATAAGATTCAAACATCTAGGCACCGTGGCTCGGTCGAGAACATTGATAAACTTAGTTTTAAAATCATGAAACTTGGCATGGTGTCATGTCATGGTAGTACCATGCCGTGGTAAAAAAAATTGGCTGAATAGGAACAAATTTTGGTATAAGCTTCTTGCAAATCGGAGCTTCTCTCAAGAAGGCTCGTGGTTCTGGGAGGGAACGTATCACCTTTGTGTGCATAATTCAAATTTGAAATACAAGCACATTTTCCAGTGCACCAAAGTTGGTTGAAAAATCACATGTGTGTCCTCGGGTAAATTTCTAGGTTCCATGCAAGAAATGGGAATGAAATTCAAAATTATGGGCGTCGTGGCTGGGTTGGAAACATTGAGAAACTTAGTTTTTTAATTCCTATAAATCCAAAACACGCATGAAAATAATGAAACTTGGCTTGGTGCCATGACATGGAAGCAACATGATGTGGTAGATTGCAGTCCGATTTGCGAAGGCGCAAACATTAACAATCAACAAAGTCATTTTGGAACAAGTGCTGTCACGTTACAATCAGAAACATGAGTATTATTGAAACCGTGGGCATTCTACTTACTAGTACCAGTTACGTGCCGCCACGCGTCCCCATTTTTTACTAGCTAGGAGGCGCCATGCAGGGTAGCTATTTGAGTACGAGAGGCGTGCGATCAGACCCCTGCGCGTGCTTATCAGGAGGAGATCCCTTTGACCTCCATCTGCCGTCCACCTCTCTCCCAAGGTCTCCATTAATGGCGCCCGAGCCTCTGTTTAATGGCGTGGCTATGTTTCACTCGACTGAGATTTAAGAGAGAAAAAAGAAAATATGAAAGCACGGATCTTGATGTAAGATCGGACGGACCTATATAGCATCTACTGCGACTTATAGCAAGACTGATGAATATATAAGGACAATTTTTTTGATCAAGGAAGGGCTTGCCCCTTCCGATTTTCATTACTGAAAACCAGCACAATTCACAAGAAGTGCAGCACAACTCCAACCTAAAGGACTAAAAGCTACTCCCTCCGTCCCATAATATAAGACGCTTTTTGACACTAGTATAGTGTCAAAAAACGTCTTACATTATGAGACGGAGGGAGTACCAGATTGAAATCGTAACATCCCAAGAGGCAAACAAAGGCCAAACATCCGCGCTAGAACCCAACATTTCACAACCGACGACACAATCCACATCCTAAACCGATTATTACATCAAAAGAAACCAGGAAACTGAAGGAAGCCCAGCAACACCTAGAAGAACAACAACGCCAGGGTTGCCACAGCAAGAGTTTTCTTCATTCCAGCCTCGCAACATTGATCTTCCACAGAAAGATAAGGATGATTAATTGTCTTACATAATTAGAAAGATAATTAAAAAAGCCACATGCGGCTACGCCCGAAATACACAAGGGTAAAAAAGAAGGAAGATAAGGATCTGGCTCGCTGATCTCTACTTTCTTGATGCGTTGCTGCAGGCCGCGGGAACTAGTCTCCGCGGCGAGCGGCGATGAGCTCTTTCATGTCCTCAAGACACTGCTTGAGAACGTCCACAGATTCCTCCACCTGCCTTTGGCGCTCGTTGCGGAGCATGCCATTCTCGTCCATAAGTTTCTTGACGATGACGCCGGTCCTCTTCAATAAGGCACTGGTCTCCTCCTGCTGGTCTGCACTTCAGACGATCTTCTCCCTCAGCAGGCCCGCTCGGCCCGGAGCCTCTCATTGCCCTTCCTTAGTTTCCGGATGACACCGGTAGCCTGTTCAAACGAGGCTTTCACGTCGTCCTGCAACCTCGCCAAGCCGGAGATCTGATCCATCTGGCTATGGACGATCGCATGCATGCGCTTGTAACAGTCGTCGCCTGCCCGCGAGAAATTTTCCCAGGCCGCCGCGACGCGGCGGGACATCTTTGCTGCATTCGGGGCGCGGCGGGACATCTCTGCTGCTTCGCGGCGTGGCCGGACCAGTCTACTGCATCGACAGCGCGGTGGGACCTCTGTGCTGCTACTTCCATGCGGTGGGACATGTCGGCTGCTCTCGCAGTGAGGCGGGACATCTCTCGTGCTTCCGCTTCCATGCTCGCCTCTCCCTGCTGGCAATCTCTCGACCCAGAACTCACGCTGGCCATGGCAGACGCAAGGGAAGGATGCTAAATGACTTGTTTGTTTTTGTGGATGAGGAGTTGAGGAGGAATGTGCAGTCATCTTGGCATACTAGTATTTATAACCGAATACTAATACGCTCCTAAGTGGGAAACCGTTTAGGTTGTGATCGGTGTGAACAGGTTTGGAATTCAATATAGCGTGGTACTAATACGCTCCTAAGTGTCAGACCTTTAGGTTGTGATCGGTGTGAACAGGTCTGCAATATAGCGTGGAGTAATTTGGAATGTGACAAGACGCAAGCTCAAAATTTATAAATACCCGCGTGGCGAGCTCTAGGCTAGTCCTTTTTTCAGACGCATTAAACCTATCTCTCGGGACTTCTCGCACGCACCATTGTGCCACCCACAAAAACTTGTACTCTGAGTGTAGTAGTACGTTATACAGGAAGAGAAGAGGTGCACGCATGCACTCGTCCTCTCACACACGCATCTATTTTTTCTCGAAAAGGAGGATGATGACCCCCGGCCTCTGCATCTGGGAGTCACACACGCATCTATAGCTATGAATTGTAGTGTTCTCAACCATCCAATTGGCTCTATCATGGATGTACCTAAATACTAAAACATGTCTAGATACATCTATATTTTGACAAATGGAAGGCATGTATTGTGGAACGGAGGGAGTGCTTGTCATCAGAATGGATAAAAATGGACGTATCTAGAACTAAAATACGTCTACATACATCTCCTTTTATCCATTTTGATGACAAGTAGTACTTCTCACCCAAAGGAACTTTATATCCAACAGACACAAAATATCCGTTCGACTATTGGAAATTACTGATCTGATGTCGAAGTAATTGCTGCATCGCCACCAAAACCCACCATTTCTTAAGCTAAAGTAGACCAAGGTAATCCCTATATTAGCATATTACTAAGATAAACAGAAGGCACTGTCAAAACATTTAGGACGTGAGATTGTCAATCTGAATGTGGAGGGACACAAGCTTAGCCCCGGCCAGCAGCTTGGGAGGAACTGTCAAGAAGGTCAGCTCCTGCACGTCGACATCGCCGGGATCCTTGCTACTTGTCACCTCCATTTCCACATCGATGGCGTCGCTCGTGCCTTTGGGCTCCCCCGGCGGGCCGTTCACCCACAGCTTGGCCCAGTAGTGCGGCAGTGGGGACGCCCCCTCTCTGATGCAGATGGCCGACACGGTGATAGGCGCGCTGATGTCGAGCACGCCGCCGACCAAGAAAAACACGCGACGGTCCTCCTCCGCGAACGGCAAGAGCCGTGGCTCCAAAAGTGGCACTTGCAGCTGGATCACCTTGTCGTACTAGATCATGTGCACGGGCATGAGATGCGCGTTGCTGATGTGGTGGTAGAGCGCTGGTGGCGGGCCTTCGGAGCCGCAGACGGGCACGGGGCATTTGCACGGCGCGAGCGGACACACGCTCTGGTGATCGGCGAGCTTGTGGTAAGTGACGTAGAGCCCACAACCTTCATGCGGGCACTCCACCCTCCGCGACGAAACGACTGCGTCCACTGCCGTGTTCCGCACGTCGAAGCCACCGCCGCGCTCGCACTTCTGGCACTGCCGCTGGTTCCTGGGGTGCTCGATGCGGCAGTCCGCGCAGGCCAGGTGCCCTCCCTTGCACTGCAGTAATCAATCGAACATCACATCAATCAAGAAACCTGCACCTTGCTCAATCAGCCGAATGGACAAGGTGTATTCGAACCTCATACACTGGAGGCGTCAAGGGGCGGAGGCACAAGGGGCAGTGGAGCACGGTGAGGTCCATCGAGACCTTAGTGAGCTCCCTCGTCGGTTCCTGTTCCGTCTGCATGATCTCGCCCTCCTCGTGCACAACCATCTCTCGCTTGGGCCGGGGCATTACAAAGCTTTACCGTCACATATTTTATACTCTGCGCATAACTATCCTCCCGCATTCCAAGGAAGGCAGTAGTTTGAGTTTTCTGGACAAATTTGCCCCTACGCATGAGTAAGCTGCATAAATATCGACAGTAAATGCGCATGCAGTGGTTGGCTGGTCCTCCTTCCTTTTCGCTTGAGTTGGATTCCCCATGCGGCAAGCCGCATCCGGCGTTGCACGCATTTTCCTGTAGCCATTTTTTGCTTTGGAAACTGGCACGATTAATGGGGGCAGAACTAATCGAGCGGGGCACAAATGGAAACCAACACGGATGCGCAGACTAATCTGAGAAAAACAAGAAAAAGTTATACGCAAAGTAAAAGGAATCGGAGGGAGTACTACTTCAAGGTGCATTAAATAAACACATGCAAGTATCAAAAGGAGAGTCACGACATGCATGCATGCGTTGTAATTAATGCATCGGTAACCCTAAATTATTGAAATATATCGAGTGCAGTGCTTTGATGTGTCGCGTCAACTCGTACATCAACGAGAAGTTTGATTATCCTCTCCCTCGCGGACTTAACTGCACCTGCCTTTGGCTGTATGACAGGTTGGCCACACACCTGTCGGGCCCACCTGTCATACACGCAAAGGCAGGAGCGTCCCTCCCTTGCCCATGAGCGTGGTGGCTGGCAAGACTAGGAGAAGCTTTCGCTACACGCTCTCCCTCCCGCACGCGGTGGACATGCAGTAGTTCAATCGGTGTCAGATGGCCAGAAGCATACTGTAGTACTCCTCCAGTGCAGTAGTACACCATCATTGTCCAACTTCCCTAAGAGGCGAAGATCCAAGCGCAGCCCGGACGCTCACGTGGCAGTTTCATGTGTAGAGTAGTCTAGATAGTGTGTACCGTGCATGTAAGCTTAAAGTCGTTGGGGTCGCCTCCATGCTATGTAGCCGTCTCGAAGTTTTTTTTTAAAAATTAAAATAGTCTTCTGGCCCTACCTATCACCCTGGTTATTGTAGTTTGCACGCTCACCTGGTCAAGACAGGAATATATATATTTTAATTAGTTTTTTTTCCGAAAAGGGGGGACTCCCCGGCCTCTGCATCAGAATGATGCATACGGCCACATATATTTTAATTTGTGGCGGGTAAATGTTAGAGGTTGCAGCAAATATATTGTATACTTCGGGTCTTTCAGCCAAGTTTAGAGGCAAGCATGTGGGGCCAGTGCTATGATGTGTCGTGTCAACTCATAGAACGAGGAGAAGCTTGATTTTACTACACGCCTTCTCCCTCGCCCATGCACGCTATTGCTCGCAAACGAGGACAGACTTTTGCTTAGTAGTACTTCTACTACAAGCTATCCGCCCCGCTCGCGGTGGACGGATATGCAGCAGTGGATTCGACACTGTAGAAGCAGTAGTAGTAACATCATTGTTCGTCTTCTCGAAGAGGCGAAGAGCCAAGCGCAAACCGAACGTTGGAGCACGCATATAGCCAGGCTCTTGCATGACACAAAATTGCTATGTGAGCCCACTATTGTATTAGTACGTACAACTACTTGCTAGTATAGCCCTGTAAACCAGAAAGGAGTATTTGCCCTTCTAGAGATTTCAACAAGTGACTAGACTACACCGAGACGGAGTACATATGGAGCAAAGTGAGTGAATCTGCACCGTAAATAAATACGTACTAGTTCTATCATTTTCCTCTCCGAGGTGCACAATATTGAGTATACTGACTAGTCTCTTTTTGCCATGCATTTACGGTTTTTTTGACACAGTACACACGCAAGCGCTCATATACACGTGCATACGCTCACCCCTATGAACGCACACACGCACGGCAGTATCATCTTGGAATTTACGAAGTCACCAGGCACCTCATCGTTGATGGGTCCATAGGTGCTTGAATGCCAAGGAGGAAGAGGGTAGCGGTTCCCGAGACGTTGAACGGTCAATGATGCATCCTCAATTACATGCAGAGGGAATTAATTGGAGAAGCAGACTAGAGCCAGCATGATGTGAATGCAACAAAGTTTGGACTCTCATATAATAAAGGTGCCCCACCACTCCAATCCATCTACTCCCAAGTCTCTGCGCAACACTGCTCACTCCAATCCAAGACCAAGTGACTAGAAGCCACAAGCACCTATGGAGGCGATGGACGCGAGCGGCAGTCGGCTGTGCCAAATCGTCCAAGGCGCCGACCTATGGCCCCACACCACGCAGCGTTTCCAGATGGTGCTGGCGACCGCAGGTATCGTAGCCCTCGCCAACGCCGGCTTCGCCTCTCGCATGGACGACATGATGGTCAACTCCATCCGCAAGTTCACCGCCGTCAAGAAGCGTGCGGACGACCTTGCCGTACTGCTCCAGCCCGCGCGCCCAGGCTCCTCATTGCCTTCCACCCTCATTGGCCTACATGGTGACGAACTCTTTCAAGCCCTGGTGGCCCTGCAGGTGCCGGAGGTCGCGACGAAGAATGTGCACCTCGAGGCCGCGCTCGCCGCGCAGCGCCTCACCATGCAAGAAACCGTCAACCTGCAGATCCACGTCTATAAGGAAATCGTCTACATAGGCCACTACAAGGCAAGCGAGGACAGAAAGACGTTGGCCTTCTTCCAGTGGCTGGAATCTTTGGACGCCATTGTTCAGAAGCATGTCGACCTGGCCACGAAAGCCGCTGCTACTTAGGCACCGTTCGGTGGGATGGCGCCCTGAGTCGAGGAGGTGGACATCGTCGATGGATGCATCTCTTCTTCTTGCCTCCTGTAACCAGCACTGCATCGCCTCATGGCCTTAATGTTTTATTAGTATAGTACTCCCTCTGTTCCCAAATATAAGTCTTTCTAAAGATTCCAGCAAGTGACTGCTACATACGGAGCAAAATGAGTGAATCTACACTCTAAACTATGTCTTCATACATCTGTATGCTATATTCCATTTGAACTAGTATCTAAAACGGCTTATATTTATGAACGGAGGGAGTATATGGCATTTTTTATTCCAGTCATAACGTTTTCACTGTGAGGTGGGGCTGCAGTTGAGAAAACCCACCCCACCCACCGGGCGTCCGCCGAGTTTAGAATTTGAAGAGAGAAACGAGGGAGGAGAGCTAGCTGTAGCACGGACGCTGTTGTCAGATGGGACTCGTGTTTATAGAATAGGAGTACTGAGCACTCGTGCCTCTTTTTTTAGGGAAAAATTAGTCGTATGTCTAGTACCACTAGTTGGGTGCGTGCGACCTATAGCTGTCATCACTTTAGGTCTCCTTTTTGAACCGCGGCTACACTTCACAGTACATATTTTTTCACGCATTTATCCTCCTATATGTATCCCTAGGCTATTTCCACATGCTCCCATTCACTGACATGTGGGACATAGAGCATCTGGGTCGTAGTGCATGCACGACTCGGAGCATATGCCGGGGTACTTTACATTTCAGACCTCACGAATTACATGCAAACCCCCCGCAGAAGAATAAATAAATCAATGAATTACTACATGAAACCGGATTATTTTCGTGGAAACCGGAGCACGTTTATAAAAAATGACCGGACCTAAACCAGTCTAAGGGCCTCATTGATTTTTCCCAAATAAAAAAAGGGCCTCTATGATTCGCAGGATACTGAAAACACAAGAATGGGGAAAGTATGATGGCGATGAACCGAGACGAGGAGAACTCTAACTCAGTTAGAGGTTAGAGTTAGATTCTAACCCTGAACTAACTCTAAACCAAAGAGGTGTATGGATAGTAGGGTTAGATTGACAATAAATTCTCTATCTCAATCATTTGACTACTTTGGACCCTATTTTTAGTCAGACTAAAATAAGTCCCTTGGATCCAAGCACCCTCTTGGTGTGGCCGGCTCTTCTGTGGCCTCCTCCCGCTCACAATTGACATAAACGAACAATCTATACAAATCAAGCATGCAAAACATGATAATTTTTGCTTTGTCCATACAAATGAGATATCCCACTTAAACATACAAGTCGTTAATCAAGCTTCACAAAATAAAAAAACACTTCATGAAACAAAGAATGAGCTAACTCATCATGGAAGTCGTTCACGATAGGGAGGGAGCCCGGAGCCCCTCACGCACCGAGGGAGGATCTCGCCATCGTTGCTCTTGAGGAAGGCTCTATAGAGTCCAAGCCCCGGGAACCCCTCCGACGCCGGCCCTTGCGAGTTGAGGTCGACACCGGCATGGGTAGCAGGGCCGCTTGCCGCCGACTGGGAACTTAATCTTTGGGCCTCTAGAAATAATGCAAGCCTGTAACTAAAATACCTAGAAAGGTGAACTGAATCTTTGGGCCTCTAGAAATAATGCAAGCCTGAAACTGAAATACCTAGAAAGGTGAACTGAATCTTTGGGCCTCTAGAAATAATGCAAGCCTAAAACTTAAATACCTAGAAAGGTGAACTGAATCTTTGGGCCTCTAGAAATAATGCAAGCCTGAAACTGAAATACCTAGAAAGGTGAACTGAATCTTTTGGCCTCTAGAAATAATGCAAGCCTAAAACTGAAATACCTAGAAAGGTGAACTGAATCTTTGGGCCTCTAGAAATAATGCAAGCCTGAAACTCAAATACCTAGAACGGTGAACTGAATCTTTGGGCCTCTAGAAACAATGCAAGCCTGAAATTGAAATACCTAGAAAGGTGAACTGAATCTTTGGGCCTCTACAAATAATGCAAGCCTGAAACTGAAATACCTAGAAAGGTGACCTGAATCTTTGGGCCTCTAGAAAGATTTATTACCTCCTCAAGCAGCATCAAACAATTCCATGCGTGCACCGCAAATCTATAGCAAGTTTGATCAGGATCTACTTTTCCAAATCAGAATTAGCGCTAGAGCAAGCAAGATCAATGATATGGCTGTGAGATAGAGAAGGAACGAACAAACTCACCCCTCTCGCGACCTTCCTGGTAGATGCGCCACCGCCATGCATGACAGAGGGAGAAAAACGACTGGTGAAGGGGGAGCGGGGCGACCTTCAAAGGTCGGAGGGAGAGGGCGGCTGGAGTAGGGCAGTGGAGGCTGGAAGGAGAGGGCGGCCTAAGGAGAGAGAGGGCGAGCGGCGCTTGGGCGGGCGGCCCTATGGGGAACAGAGAGGAGTCGTGCGAGAGGGCGGGGGGAGCGATCTGGTGCGGGCAGGTGAGATTTTTTTAGGGGTGCGATCTGGTACGGGCAGGTGAGATTTTTTTAGTTCTCTTTTAGTGGGCCCGAGGATAACTAACCCAATTAGAACCTCTCCACCGGGCTAGTTTTTTTAGCTAGGTTAGAGCAAACTAGCTCAAACTAACCCCTCTTGTTTCGATAATTTGAGGCTATTTCAACCCAAACTAGCTCTAACTCAGGGATCCAAACAAAGAGGAGTGTTACTGTACATGCTACAGTGTGGACTGTAGCACATTGTTTTTTATGGCCATATCACCACATTGTTTTCTACTGCTGGTTCACTGGGCTACTGTGGTTCGCACGGCTGGTTCACTGGGCTGCCGTGGTTCGCACTCCTCGGACCTGAGTAGTACTCCCTCCGTTCCTAAATACTTCCTCCGTTCCTAAATGTAAGTCTTTGTAGAGATTTCACTATGGACTACATACGGAGTAAAATGAATGAATCTACACTCAAAATGCATCTACATACATTCGTATGTGGTTCATAGTGGAATCTCTTCAAAGACTTATATTTAGGAACGGAGGGAGTATAAGTCTTCATAGATATTTCACTGTGGACCACATACGGATGTATATAGATGCATTTTATGTGTAGATTCACTCATTTTTCTCCGTATGTGGTCCATAGTGAAATCTCTGCAAAGACTTATATTTAGGAACGGAGGGAGTAGTATAGTACTAGTATATACCGCATCATTCTTTGCTCCTTCTTACTACTCTGACATGTGGGAGAGCCAGCATCCGGGTCGACGTGTCATGCACCAGATTAGAGCACGGAACGGAAGGGGGGCATCACCCCGTCCCGGTTGGAGCGCCCGTAATTCATGACTATAGTGAGTGGTCATATCACAGGTCTTTCCAGCAGTAACGCGCCGTCAAATTGCACAGCCCCACTCGCTCACCCTCCTCGCCTCTCTGTCAAACCGCCTACCTGAAAACTGCCGCGCGTACTGCCCGGGAAAAGCCCCACCTTCAACTTTTAACTACGCGAAAATAGTTCGAGCTTGTTCGTTCTATATAAATACAGTACTTACTGTATGTTTATTCACCCGTGGGGTTGTTCAGTGAATGGAGGGGCGGGGAGCACAAGTGAACAATACTGTAGTAGTAAGTAGGAGTCGTAGAGGAGTCACCTTAAATAGAGAGTTTCTTTTCTTTAATACCACGTACACAAATTGAAAAGCTTGTTGTGGAGATAAAAAAGATAATCACTCCACTATATATGGATGCAGGGGCCTGAGCGCTTGCTTTACTAGGGTTGCTCTCTTCATTCTCTCATCCTCTCCAGATATAAACAAGACAGCGGTAGCGACATTTTCTCTCTGCTCACCGCTGGTCACAGATCCGGCCGGATCCCTTCAGCCGGTGTGTGTAAAGGACTAAAAGGTGCATCGTTCACGCGGTCATCGCCGCCGAGGGAGGAAACCCACAGCTGCCGGAGGGGCCCGATCCTCTGCCCGTGCCGTTCTCTCCGACATAGCGCCGGCTCGGGAGGTCCTCCGACCCTTCTTCCTCCTTGCCGTATTATACACAGATCCAACCTATCGCCGCCGACATCCCAGCGACCCTGAGGTATAAGTTCTTTGAAAGCGTCCTTGCTCTACTGCCCTAGCTCCCCACGTGTCTGCATGTGCATCTTTTTCTACTCCCATCAGCTCTTCCAAAGCCACCTAAATTTTTAGTATTATTAGAGGTAAAGCTACTTCATGCATTCGAATCTAGGGCTTTGTTTAAACAACGAAGAAAGGGGGTAAGTTGTAGCATGAATCTAGGACTTGATTCAAAGAGGAAATAATATAGTGAAAGTAGTAGAGACCGGATACCCAACCGGTCTCTTGGTTGAAAAGGGAAATCATGGGAAAACGCAGTACAAACTGGATAAGGAACAGATCTATTATTGGTTGAAAAAAGGATAGAAAGTGGCGGCTGGTGGACAAGTCAACATAGTATGTCCAGGATTAGATTTGCTGCCATCACATAGTAAAAGGTCTCCAGGATTAGATTTGCTGCCCTCACATAGTAAAAGGTCTCAGGATTATATTTGCTGCCCTCACATAGTAAAAGGTCTCAGGATTAGATTTGCTGCCCTCACATAGTAAAAGGTCTCAGGATTAGATTTGCTGCCCTCACATAGTAAAAGGTCTCAGGATTAGATTTGCTGCCCTCACATAGTAAAAGGTCTCCAGGATTAGATTTGCTGCCCTCACATAGTAAAGTTCTCCAGGATTTGGTTTGCTGTCCTCGCATAGCCTGAACAAGCTCGGCATCACCACTTTATGCCTCCTTGTAGGTACATTGTGTTGATGCGTCCACTGTCGCATGTCCTTATACCAACCTTTTGCTGTTGTTAATGTAAGGGCGCATGTAAAATGAAGCGATCACACTGTTACCTTAGGGACATGTCTAACCAGGGTTATTGTTAATCTAATGCCTCCAGTGATAAGATGCAATTAAACTGTGTTACAAATGGCACTCCTGCTGTTTTCCCCAGTATGATAAGTAAGTTGCTCCTTTACGCTGCTGAGTGTCCTGGTGTCCCCATGGTCCCATGCCCTTAAACCAACTCTTTAGCGGCTGTTGATTTTCTGTGTCTAGTAAACAAGCAATGCCACCATTAAAGTAATCCCATACCTGAGGAATCTCATTGTTGATCGTAATGCTTCTGGTAACATGAAGCATTGCTGACGTTTTAAAGTTTCTACTGTCCTTGCGTGATTGCCATGAACATAATTAAGATGCTTCTTTTCATTTTGTATATGTTTCGTATATTCTTATTGGCCAGCAACTGTTTACTTTCTATCATTTTGTGCAGATAGGGATATCCATTTCACCTTGTTGCTATTGTGACCTTTTGGTGAACTGCACAAAACACTTTTTTTTGGAACGAGTGTCTTGTGCAGTTCAACTAAAATGTCACGTGGGCAACATCTCCCAATTTTGGTGGAACTGCACAAAATGTTGATTGGAGTTTCCAAAATCTCCGTCAAGTTCTGCAGGTAATCTCGTGCAACATTTTATTAGCCTTTGCAAGATGGAGCCGTCACTGTCACCACAATGGCACTTTATTTTAGTGGAACTGCACAAAAGGATAAGAAAATTATAGTTGCACCTTACATGAGCCGGACAACCAACCTTAATGTTCCTCAATTTTAGTGCAACTACTAAAGAAGAACCTGCCAGCTCACAAGAGCAAGTACTTCTTGCTAGCTGAATGATGCAATCTTTGCTTCATTTTAGGTGAACCGCAGAAAAAGGCGCATGAATTGAATCATGGAACTCCAGGCAGACCTCATCCTAGTGGACCTGGAGGTTGAGTTCAAGGAGGCCGCTATTAAAGTGAAATCATGCTTTCTTGTCTCCTTGTTTGTGCTGTGCAAACATGCTGTGCAAACGGGAATACTCAACTAAAGATGTTGTGACGGTAAAGAGCATTCGCCAAGTTCTTCGATTGTATGACATGGCTAGCCAAGATGGATTTAATCCCGATATTCACTTTATCAAAAGGCTCCAATGGGTTGGTTCTGAATCTTGCAAGCTGGGAATCAATGAGATGTGTAGGCATCTTTGTTGTACTTCTTATTTGAATCTTATTTGTTGGTTCTGAATCTTGCAAGCTGGGAATCAATGAGATGTGTAGGCATCTTTGTTGTACTTCTTATTTGAATCTTATTTGTTGGTTCTGAATCTTGCAAGCTGGGAATCAATGAGATGTGTAGGCATCTCTGTTGTACTTATTATTTTGATCTTATTTGTTGGTTCTGAATCTTGCAAGCTGGGAATCAATGAGATGTGTAGGAATCTTTGTTGTACTTATTATTTGGATCTTATTTGTTGGTTCTGAATCTTGCAAGCTGGGAAACACGGCATGATGATGCAGAGGACAACAACCATAACAAACAGTTCAAACTTGGTAGTATTATCTTTGTGAAAGTGTGACAAATGTGCTGATCGTGTGCGTCCTGAGAATAATAATTCTAATTGTTGTGCATGTTGATCCCGTGGCACTGATAGAAAGAGCCAATGCATTGCTTGTTTTAAGTATAAATTTCTACTAAAGCTAATTAAATTTAAGTAAAGTGACCACCAACTCCTGTTATTACAGTACAAATACAGACCCGCTCGTGAACCGACGTGTGGCCGGAGTAGGTTTCTTAATGGAGGCGTTTGAATGCGCTGAGGGTGCATCTTCTGTCGGGCGTGCAGCGGATGAGGGAGGGGTAGTAACTGTTGTCGCCTGTACACACTCAGCTTAGACTAGCCACAATGGGTAGTAACATACACTAGTAACATACACATATCCCTATACTATGTTACTAGTATCTCCATAGTGGGTAGTAACATAAATATGGTAACATGCAAAGCTTCATTTATTAGGTTATAGACTCATATTGCATTGGGACATGTGATGTTACAGTAACTAGCTAAGTTACTATAACTATCTCTCTCCTCATTAACTCACTGCCACATAAGTAAATTTGCTGAGTTGGACTCGATGTTACTACTGAAGTTACTCCCACTGTGGCTAGTCTTACTTTTGAATCCAGTTCCCCAAGAGCTGAAAAACGAACTGCTGCGGCCGCCTACACACTCGTTCACTCAAAAATACTCCAATGGCGATCCAAGGGGTGAGCCTGCTGGATATGGACTTCAGCAAGGAGTTAGTTCGCCGTTCAGTCCTATGGCTGCACCAAGTTGAATGTGATGTACACCAACGATACGGACTCGGTGAAACTCTGCCTCGCCTCAGTCCTATGGCTGAACCAGGTTCTGGAGCATTCACCCGTTTCATCGGCAGCGCCGACTGCACCTTCACTACAGTGGAGAGAAGGAAGAACGCGATGATTCGGCCATCTGGTGCAACAAGCTTGTCGACATCCAGAAGCAATACAAGATCATCAGCAACGGGCAGGAAAAGGACTCCGTGGTTGACCTCGCTGAGACTATCATCGACCCCTGATACGCCAACATGAAAGAAGATGACATGAACACGTGGGAGGTACCTCTGAATCTAGCCTACATAACCTACGCGGCCAAGGACGCATACGCATGCTACGGCATGTACAGGCAGATCTTGGACATGAGGGCGTGTCTGCTTCCTGTAACCGACGAGTACACGGACAGCCGCAGCGTCATGATCAAGCGTGCCAGGAAGGTCTAGATGTTGTACTTTATCTGTTTATAAGCACCTTTATCATCTGAGTGTTTCATGCATTAGCCTATGTGTCATAATTATCTGTTTTGTCCAAAATATTTCCTTTAAGAACCCACTAACCTAATTGCTTTTTTAGTGGCTATTTGCTTATGTATGTAAAAAAGAAGTTCACTTGTCCATAAAAAAACTAGTTCACTCGGCTGCCGTGCTTTGAATCTCCTTCCTCCCAACATATTCCTCTCCTCAGGTGGACCCAGCAGGTCTCTGAATTTTCTCCCACTTTCTTTTTCGATGTAAACTGAGTTTTCTCCCAGTACTTTCCCCTAGAACCAACTCAACTGTCCCACGTCTAGCCTAAAAAATAATATGTACTATTAACTCATCAAATTAAAATGATATTTTTATTTCATAAGTTGAAAGTTCTTACAAAATAATAATAATAATTGTTTATATATAACTTGCCAAGTTAACTCCTAGTGATTGCATACATAAGCTTGCAAAGATTTTACTGACGTGCAATCATGTGTTTATGTTTTTATAATATTTCTCTGTCTAGCCCAACATGATATTTTCACCCAGCCCAGCAAGTCTGTGGATTTCGAGAAAAATGCAAATGGGATTTAAACGGGCTGCATAGATGCTACATCATTGTTTCACCCAGCCCACCAAATGGACTAAAAAAACAAATGGACTGGCTAACATGTGGTCCAGTAGGTCGAAGCCTAAGAAGGCGTTGGATTTACATCCAACGGTCGGCATTCTTCGTCAATCTCTCGTCTTCTTCCCCCAGCGCTACCGGAACCGCCTGCTCCAGCCTTTGGTGTCCAGCGGCGTTGTTTTGCACTCCTCAGCGAAACGCTACCCCGCCGACGGCCAGGCCATCCCTCCACTCCGCACCTCCTGTTATTCTCTGCCAAGTGTAGGCCCACCCCACACCCAAACCAGTCAAGTTTCCCACTCCTCTCCGTCTGCGACTCCACTGTCGCATCTTCCCCATCTCCGGGTCGTTCCGGTCTGGGGCCTTGCTGTCGTCCACCGCCTCGGTGCGCTCGGTGCGGCGTGGTCAACATACGAGAGTCATCGGAAGAGGACTGTACGTGGAGAGCCTGACGGCTGGGACCCACGAGGTCCACGGTCACACGCAAGGAAAGTTCCTCCTTATTACACACTGTACGTGGGAAGGGCTTCTGTATTTCGTGAAAAAAACGTTCCCCCCGCTGACAGGTCGGGCCCACCAGCTATATCTTCGCATGCAAGGAAGTGCCTCCTTATTACGCACCAAAAAATGAACACCCCCTGCTAGCTGGGACCACCATAGTGGGTGGCTGACTTGTGGGCCTACTAAGTTGACGAGGACGGAGGGCTTTGTCAACTTAGTCAATATGAACAATTCTAGCTCCAGTGACCGTACGATGTCCATACAACGGCCATAGTGCTTTTTCAACCTCTGGTCTTCTTGCTCCAGCCGCCCAAAGCAGCGCCGGTCATGCCGCGTACTCCTGCCTCTCGTGGCCAGCTGTGATGCCGCGGAGGCCTCACGGCCCCCTACTACTCCCATCGCTGACCCAGGGTATCCCTCTACTCACCCACACCCCCTGTTATTCTGCGGCGACAGCAGCCTCACGCCGCAACCGAACCAGTGAACCCTCATACTCCTCTCTGTGTGGGCATCCACTGCCGCGTCTTCCCTGGCTCCGTGTCGTCCCCTTCCTAATCCTCGCTGTCATCCACCGCCTTGGTGCTCTCGACGCGGCGTGGTCAATGTGGTCATCGACCGACTTCCATTGGAAGAGTACTGTACGTGGAGAGGCTGACAACTGGGTCCAAGGCCACAGCCCAGTTTTTTTGTGATTTGCCAAGTAAGTCGCTTTGTCAGGCCTGTTGGGCTGCAAATCTTTCAAGACGAGGAGAGCTTCATTCGGCTCGCCGAGAAAATGGCCTATCAGTAATGAGAAATGGGTTGTACATTTTTAAAACACATCAAACCGGCAATTAGTTTCAAATATCTTTTTTTCATTTCGAGATTTTAAATTACATTAAATTTTATGCGTGGAGAATTTGTTGGATTTTATATTGATATACATTTATTTTTAAAATTAGTTTGAATGTGAGTCGAAATTTCGGGATTAAAAATAGTTCGGACCGCACCGAAATATGCAAAATTTCGTATAATTTTTTAACCGTGGCCACAATATGGGCTGTAATGCTAACAAAAAGAATATGGGCTCCAAAAAACCATAAGAATTAGCAAATGGGCTGTAAATTATTAGAAATAATGGCAGATGGGCTATATGCTGTTTTCCACAGATTTGAGGCTTTCCTAAAAAAAAGGTTGACGCACAAGCAGTGACTGTTGGATGTCCATCCAACGGCCGTCGTGCTTCTTCAATCTCTGCTCTTCCTGCTCCAGCCTCTCAAACAAGCGCCGGTGGGACTGCCTGCTCCCTCCTCCTCGCGGCCAGCTGTGCTGCCGGGCAGGCCTCACCGCCCCACCGTACTCCCATCGCTGGCCTAGCCATCCCTCTACTCACCCACACCTGCTGTTATTCTCCGGCGACAGCAGACGAACCAGTAAACCCTCGTACAGTCGTACTCCCCTCCGCGTGGGAAACAATTGCCGAGTCTTCCCTGCATCCGTGTCGTTCCCTTCCTAGGCCTCGCCATCGTCCACCGCCCTGGTGCTCTCGGCGCGGCCTGGTCAACATGGTCAACGACTAACATGCATATGAAGTGGACTGTACGTGGAGAGGCCGACAGCTGGGTCCACGGCCGCACGCAAGGAAATGCCTCCTTATTATGTGCAAAATAATGATTCCTCCACCTGACATCAGGGACCCACTGAAAGGGCCTCTGTATTTCGCGAAAAAAACGTTACCGCCGCTGACAGCTCGGACCCCTCTGTATTTCACACACGAGGAAGCAAAAAAAATGAATACTCCCCCTGTTAGCTGGGACCCAGTATAGTGGCAGGCTGACTTGTGGGCCTACTAACTTGACGGGGACGGAGGGCTTTGTCAACTTAGTCAATATGCACGATTCTAGCTCCAGTGACCGTACGATGTCCATCCAACGGCCGTAGTGCTTCTTCAACCTCTGGTCTTCTTGCTCCAGCCGCCCAAACCAGTGCCGGTCGTGCCTCGTGCTCCTGCCTCTCATGGCCGGCTGCGATGCGGCGGAGGCCTCACCGCCCCCTACTACTCCCACCGCTGGCTAGGCCATACCTCTACTCACCCACACCCCCTGTTATTCTACGGCGATAGCAGCCCCACACCGCAGTGAACCAGTGAACCCTCGTACTCCTCTACGCGTGGGCATCCACTGTCGCGTCTTCCCCAGCTCCGCGTCGCCCCTTCCTAGGCCTCGCCGTCGTCCACCGCCCTGGTGCTCTCGGCGCAGCATGGTCAACATGGTCACGGAACGGCTTCCATCGGATGTGGACTGTACATGGAGAGGCTGACAGCAGGGTCCACGGCCGGAGCAAGGAAGTGCCTCCTTATTACGCGCAAAAATAATTATTCCTCCACCTAACAGCGGGGACCCACCGTAAGGGCCACCGTATTTCGTGAAAAAAACGTTTCCCCCTGACTGCTGGAACCCACCAGCTACATCTTCGCACGGAAGGAAGTGCGTCCGGGCAAAAAAAAAACGATTCGCCCCCCTGACTGCTGGGACCCACCAGCTACATCTTCGCAGGCAAGGAAGTGCGTGACAGTCGGGACCCACCTAGTCGACGCGTACGTAGGGTTGTCATTCTGGTCGTGAACGTGTACGTACATACTGGTCGTTGTAGAGGCGCGCATGTGTCATAGTAGAGGTGCGCACGGAGCATGTACACGTATGTACAGCGGCGAGGGTTCAAGAAAGAAAATACGTCCACGTACGTACATACGAGCAGGGTCTCAAACGCCTACTCGCGCATATGTACATGGCTGGGTCAGAACGGAGAAACATCGTCGTCATCATGTTCATGGGGAGCCAACCGGCTGGGTCGGAACGGAATGCGTGGTCGTGTTCATCGGGAGGGCTTGGACGGAACAGGCGATGGAAATGAGGCTTGGCGTAAGGAAACATACCTCCTACATTCGGAACGGGGTCCTGTTGATCGGGAGGGGTGTGGCGTACCGCAAAACGGAGGAAACGGACCTCCTATAGTCGAAACGGGGGTCCTGTTGATCGGGAGGGGTGTGGCGTACCGCAAAATGGACGAAATGGACCTCCTACGGTCTAAACGGGGGTCCTGTTGATCGGGAGGGGTGTGGCGTACCGCAAAACGGAGGAAATGGACCTCCTACGGTCGAAACGGGGGTCCTGTTGATCGGGAGGGGTGTGGCGTACCGCAAAGTGGGACTCCACGGGATACTGTTCATCTCCACCATCGACCTCCTCTAGCCTCCACAGGCTACCATCGACCTCCTCCAGCCTCCACGGGCTCCTGTTCATCCAGCCTCCACCGCGCGCTACTCCACCGGCTGCTGTTCAACCATCCCTCCATGGGCACCCCTCCACCATCTATTGTTCATCGAGCCCTCCACACCACGGGGTCCTGTTCAACCACCCCTCCACGGCCACCCCTCCATCGTCTACTGTTCATCCAGCCCTCCACAACACGGGGTCCTGTTCATCCTGAGGCAACGCCACTGCTCACTGTTCATCCACCCCCCCCACAACGCTCACTGTTCATCCAATCGATCGGCTTCAGTTAGTAGCAGTAGCGAAGGAATCGCTCCATCGGGTTCAGTTAACAGCCATCGACCGATCGCTCGGGTTCAGTAACGCGTAGCCTGCAGTGCAATCGCTCGGGTTCAGTTAGAGCCCAATGCCTCGCTCGGGTTCAGTTAGAGCCCAATGCCTCGCTCGGGTTCAGTTAGAGCCAACACCTCGCACACACACGCGTACGTGTACGAGAGAAACGTGCATCGCTCGGCCCCCGACCGCCCACCGTAACAGGGAACTCCCCGAAATTTTCCTCGCCCTCGCTTCTACCACGGTTTTTTTTCCGTCATGGACAGCCCAAAGAATGTCATGCAACTGCGTCTCCGGCCCGCCCAGGACGAAAAGCCCATTTTCTGTCATGATTTTTTTTCATAGAAGTAGGACCCCACCACATCTATGATGATACCGGGTTTTGTCACAATTATCGTCATAGAAGTGTCATATGTATGACAGAAAAAAAATTGTTCGGCCCAAAATGTCACGGATGTGTCTTTTTTTGTAGTGAGATGGTGATACAAGTGCAATATGGATGGTAGATGTAGGTTTTTGTAATCTGAAATTATAAAAACGGCAAGGTAACAAGTGATAAAAGTGAGCAAAAACGGTATTTCAATGCTTCGAAACAAGGCCTAGGGTTCATACTTTCTCTAGTTCAAGTTCTCTCAACAATAATAACATAATTAGATCATATAACAATCCCTCGACATGCAACAAAGAGTCACTCCAAAGTCACTAATAGAAGAGAACAAATGAAGAGATTAGTGTAGGGTATGAAACCACCTCAAAGTTATTCTTTCCGATCAATCCATTGGGCTATTCCTATAAGTGTCGCAAACAAACCTAGAGTTCGTAGTAAAATAACACCTTAAGACACACATCAACCAAAACCCTAATGTCACCTAGATACTCCAATGTCACCACAAGTATGCGCGAGTATGATTATATGATATGCATCACACAATCTCAGATTCATCTATTCAAACCAACACGAAGAACTTCAAAGAGTGCCCCAAAGTTTCTACCGGAGAGTCAAGACGAAAACATGTGCCAACCCCTATGCATAGATTCCCAAGGTCACGGAACCCACAAGTTGATCACCAAAACATACATCAAGTGAATCAATAGAATACCCCATTGTCACCACGGGTATCCCACGCAAGACATACATCAAGTGTTCTCAAATCATTAAAGACTCAGTCCGATAAGATAACTTGAAACGGAAAACCCAATCCATTACAAGAAGGTAGAGGGGGAGAAACATCTTAAGATCCAACTATAATAGCGAAGCTCGTGATACATCAAGATTGTGCCAAATCAAGAACACAAGAGAGAGAGAGAGGGATCAAACACATAGCTACTGGTACATACGCTCAGCCCCGAGGGTGAACTACCCCCTCCTCGTCATGGAGAGCGCCGGGATGATGAAGATGGAGACCAGTGATGGACCCCCTCCGACAGGGTGCCGGAACAGGGTCCCGATTGGTTTTTGGTGGCTACAAAGGCTTGCGGCGGCGGAACTCCCGGTCTAGGTTATGTTCTGGAGGTTTGGGGATTTATAGGAGAGGTTGGCATCGAGAACAAGTCAGGGGGCCCACGGAGAGTCCACGAGGCAGGGGGCATGCCTAGGGGGGAACCCTCCACCCTCGCCGGACCCATGGGACTCCCCTCCAGTAACTCTTCATTCCAGTATTGTTTATATTTTCTAGAAAAAATCTTTGTTGATTTCCAGCGCATTCCAAGAACTTTTATTTCTGCACAAAAACAATACCACGGTAGTTCTGCTGAAAACAACGTCAGTCCGGGTTATTTCTAACCAAATCATACAAAAATCATGTAAAAATATTATAAACATGGCATTAATACATAAAAAATTATAGATATGTTGGAGACGTATCAGTGCCCGGAACCCCTTCCGGTGACCCGATAAGTACCCGATGCTTCTCGGAACACTTCCGGTGTCCGAATACCATCGTCCTATTGGCTCCCACATATATATAGAGATCACGGATATGATGAGGAGTCCCGAATAAGACACGTTTCCGGTCAATAACCAATCGCGGAACCTGGATGCTCATATTGGCTCCCACATATTCTACGAAGATCTTTATCGGTCAAACCGCATAACAACATACGCTATTCCCTTTGTCATCGGTATGTTACTTGCCCGAGATTCGATCGTTGGTATCTTCATACCTAGTTCAATCTCATTATCGACAAGTCTCTTTACTCGTTCCATAATACATCACCCCGCAACTAACTCATTAGTCACATTTCTTTCAAGGCTTCTTACGATGTGTATTACCTAGAGGGCCTAGAGATACCTCCCCTATACTCGGAGTGACAAATCCTAATCTCGATCTATGCCAACCCAATAAACATCTTCGGAGATACCTGTAGAGCATCTTTATAATCACCCAGTTACGTTGTCATGTTTGATAGCACACAAGGTATTCCTCTGGTATTCGGGAGGTGCATAATCTCATAGTCAAAGGAATATGTATATGACATGAAGAAAGCAATGATACGTCTACAACGTATCTATAAATTTTTATTGTTCCATGCTATTATATTATCCATCTTGGATGTTTTATATGCATTTATATGCTATTTTATATGATTTTTGGGACTAACCTATTAACCCAGAGCCCTGCACCAGTTTTTGTTTTTTTCCTTCTTTTTGAGTTCTACAGAAAAAGGAATACCAAACGGAGTCCAGTTGACCTAAAAATTCACGGAGATTTTTTTTGGATCATAAGAAGCCCACGGAGCATCGGAGATGGACCAGAAGAGTCCCAAGGCCACCACAAGGTTGGAGGGTGCGCCCTACACCCCTGGGCATGCCCTCCTAGCTCGTGGCTGCCTCGTGGACCCCCTGACTTGCCCCCGACGCCAAAACCTCTTATATATTCTCAAACTTCCAGAACAGAACCAAGAACGGGAGTTCCGCCGCTGCAAGCCTCTGTAGCCACCAAAAACCAATCGGGACCCTGTTTTGGCACCCTATCGGAGGGGGATCCATCACCGGTGGCCATCTTCATCATCCCGGCACTCTCCATGACAAGGAGGGAGTAGTTAACCCTTGAGGATGAGGGTATGTACCAATAGCTATGTGTTTGATCTCTCTCTCTCTCTCGTATTCTTGATTTGCCACGATCTTGATGTATCGTGGGGTTTGCTATTATAGTTGGATCATATGATGTTTCTTCCCCTCTACCTTCTTGTAATGGATTGAGTTTTCCCTTTGAAGTTATCTTATCGGATTGAGTCTTTAAGGATTTGAGAACACTTGATGTATGTCTTGCATGTGCTTATCTGAGGTGACAATGGGATATTCACGTGATTCACTTGATGTATGTTTTGGTGATCAACTTGCGGGTTCTGTGACCTTGTGAACTTATGCATAGGGGTTGGCACACGTTTTCGTCTTGAATCTCCGGTAGAAACTTTGGGGCACTCTTTGAAGTTCTTCGTGTTGGTTTGAAACATTGAATAGATGAATCCGAGATTGTGTGATGCATATCTATAATCAAACCCACGAATACTTGTGGTGACATTGGAGTATCTAGGTGACATTAGGGTTTTGGTTGATTTGTGTCTTAAGGTGTTATTTTACTACGAACTCTAGGGTTGTTTGTGACACTTATAGGAATATCCCAATGGATTGATCGAAAAGAATATCTTTGAGGTGGTTTTGTACCCTACAATAATCTCTTCATTTGTTCTCCGCTATTAGTGACTTTGGAGTGACTCTTTGTTGCATGTTGAAGGATTGTTATATGATCTAATTATGTTATCATTGTTGAGAGAACTTGCACTAGTGAAAGTATGAACCCTAGGCCTTGTTTCAAAGCATTGAAATACTATTTTCGCTCACTTTTATTACTTGTTACCTTGATGTTTTTATAATTTCAGATTACAAAAACCTATATCTACCATCCATATTGCACTTGTATCACCATATCTTCACCGAACTAGTGCACCTATACAATTTACCATTGTATTGGGTGTGTTGGGGACACAAGGGACTCTTTGTTATTTGGTTGCAGGGTTATTTGAGAGAGACCATCTTCATCCTATGTCTCCCACGGATTGATAAACCTTAGGTCATTCACTTGAGGGAAATTTGCTACTGTCCTACAAACCTCTGCACTTGGAGGCCCAACAACGTCTACAAGAAGAAGGTTGCGTAGTAGACATCAAGCTTTTTTCTGGCGCTGTTGCCAGGGAGGTTAGTGCTTGAAGGTATATCTTTTAGATCTTGCAATCGAATATTATAGTTTCTTGTTTTATCACTAGTTTAGTTTATAAAAGAAAACTAAAAAAATGGAATTGAGATTACCTCACATGCTTCATCTTTTTAATGTCTTTCGAGAAAATAAGGATTCCGATAATTGTGCCGAAGTGTTAGAAGAAGAATGCAATAAAATGTTTGGCATAAAATCTTTGTATGATGAGCATGATTGCAATGTTGTTAGTATGAGTTCCTTGAATATCCATGATGCTAATGATATGCAAAGCTACAAGCTTGGGGATGCTATGTTTGATGAAGATGATATTTTTAGTCCCCCAAGTTTTGATGACAAAATATATTATGATGATAGCATGCCTCCTATCTATGATGATTATTGTCATGACATTTATTCTATAAAGAGTAATGATATCCATGAAGCTTTTCATCATGATTTTAATGCTCAAATTGATTATGTGAAGAAAGTATCACATGATAGTTATTTCGTTGAGTTTGCTCCCACTACTATTCAAGAGAAGAAATTTACTTATGTGGAGAGTAATAAAAATTCTATGCTTATGCATCATGAAAAGAGTGCTTTATGTGATGGTTATATTATTGAATTCATTCGTGATGCTACTGAAAACTACTGTGAGGGAGGAATATATGCTTGCAGGAGTTGCAATAATATCAAGTTTCCCCTCTATGTGCTTAAAGTTTTGAAGTCCTGCTTGTTTTGCCTTCCTATGCTAGTTGATTCTTGTTCCCATAAGTTGTTTGCTCACAAATCCCTTTCATAAGTAGTGGGTTAGACTTAAATGTGCTTGTCATATGCTTCATGATGCTCCCATTATGTTCCAATTCTTATCTTTTCTGTGAGCATCATTGAAATCATCATGCCTAGCTAAGGGCGTTAAACAACATCGCTTGTTGGGAGGCAACCCAATTTATTTTTGTTATTTGCTTTTTTTACTGTTTAGTTATAAACAATTCATTTAGCCTCTTGTTAGCTGTGGTTTTATGTTTTAATTAGTTTTTGTGCCAAGTTGAACCTTTAGGATAGCTTACGGTGGTAGTTGTGTTGATCCTGCTGAAAATCAGAAACTTTTGTGCCTAGTAAATTAATTTTGATAATTCACAGAAACGTGATTTTGATCTTATTCTTTTTTTCTATGGATTGGTACACAAATTGATCAGGTTTTCGTAATTTTGATGGATTTTTGGAGTTACATAAGTATTCGCTAGCTACAGATTACTACCGATTGTTCTGTTTTTGACAGATTCTGTTTTCTATGTGTGTTTTGCTTATTTTGATGAATCTATGAGTAGTATCTGAGGGTATGAACCATGGAGAAGTTGGAATACAGTAGATATAACACCAATATGAATTTATAATGAGTTCATAACAGTACCTAAGTGGTGATTTATTTTCTTATACTAACGGAGCTTACAAGTTTTCTGTTGAGTTTTGTGTTGTGAAGTTTTGATGGACTATGGAATAAGGAGTGGCAAGAGCCTAAGATTGGGGATGCCTAAGGCACCCCAAGGTAATATTCAAGGACAACCAAGAGCCTAAGCTTGGGGATGCCCAAGCCACCCCAAGGTAATATTCAAGGACAACTAAGAGCCTAAGCTTGGGGATGCCCCGGAAGGCATCCCCTCTTTTGTCTTCATCTATCGGTAACTTTACTTGATGCTATATTTTTATTCACCACATGATATGTGTTTTGCTTAGAGCGTCTTGTATGATTTGAGTCTTTGTTTTTAGTTTACCACAATCATCCTTGCTGTACACACCTTTTGGGAGAGACACACATGAATCGTGATTTATCAGAATACTCTATGTGCTTCACTTATATCTTTTGAGCTAGGCAATATTGCTCTGGTACTTCAATTATACCTTTTTAGAAACGATGGTGGCTTTATTTTATAGAAATTGTTGAACTCTCATGCTTCACTTATATTATTTTGAGAGTCTTTTAGAACATCATGGTAATTTGCTTTGGTTATAATTTAGTCCTAATATGATGGGCATCCAAGAGGGATATAGTAAAAACTTTCATATGAAGTGCATTGAATACTATGAGAAGTTTGATTCTTTATGATTGTTTTGAGATATCAAGATGATAATATTAGAGTCATGCTAGTGGAGTAGTGGTGAATAAGAGAGATACTTGTGTTAAAGTTTGTGATTCCCGTAGCATGCACGTATGGTGAACCGTTATCTGATGAAGTTGGAGCATGATTTATTTATTGATTGTCTTCCTTATGAGTGGCGGTCGGGGACGAGAGATGGTATTTTCCTACCAATCTACTCCCCTAGGAGCATGCACGTAGTAATTAGTTTTGATAACTAATAGATTTTTGCAATAAGTATGTGAGTTCTTTATGACTAATGTTGAGTCCATGGATTATACGCACTTCACCCTTCCACCATTGCTAGCATCTCTTGTACCGCACAACTTTCGCCGGTACCATACACCCACCATATACCTTCCTCAAAACAGCCACCATACCTACCTATTATGGCATTTCCATAGCCATTCCGAGATATATTGCCACGCAACTTTCCACCATTTCATTTATTATGACACGCTCCATCATTGTCATATTGCTTTGCATGATCATGTAGTTGACATCGTATTTGTGGCAAAGCCACCGTTCATAATTCTTTCATACATGTCACTCTTGATTCATTGCACATCCCGGTACACCGCCGGAGGCATTCATATAGAGTCATATTTTGTTCTAATTCTCGAGTTATAAGTAAATAAAAGTGTGATGATCTTCATTATTAGAGCATTGTCCCAACGAGGAAATGATGATGGAGATTATAATTCCCCCACAAGTCGGGATGAGACTCCAGACGAAAAATAATAAAAAAGAGGCCAAAAAAAGAGAAGGCCCCAAAAAAGAGAAGGGGCAATGCCACTATCCTTTTACCACACTTGTGCTTCAAAGTAGCACCATGATTTTCATGATAGAGAATCTCCTATGTTGTCACTTTCATATACTAGTGGGAACTTTTCATTGTAGAACTTGGCTTGTATATTCCAATGATGGGCTTCCTCAAATTTCCCTAGGTCTTCATGAGCAAGCAAGTTGGATGGACACAATCTTAGTTTTTTTGAGCTTTCATACACTTATAGCTCTAGTGCATCCGTTGCATGGCAATCCCTACTCACTCACATTGATATCTATTGGTGGGCATCTCCATAGCCCGTTGATACACCTAGTTGATGTGAGACTATCTCCTTCTTTTTGTCTTCTCCACAACCACCATATTCTATTCCACCATAGTGCTATATCCAGGGCTCATGCTCATCTATTGCGTGAAAGTTGAAAAAGTTTGAGAACATCAAAAGTATGAAACAATTGCTTGGCTTGTCATTAGGGTTGTGCATGATTTGAATATTTGTGTGGTGAAGATGGAGCATAGTGTCACGCCCAATATGCGATACTATCCTAAAGAGACTCGGAGGTCCCACCAAGGATAGAACCGCATATTGATACGCTTTTGCAAGGTGGATATCATTACATCAACCTTACATAATAGATGGATAGATGGGGATACATACAAAAGGCATACAATGCCACATGAATACAACATCACAATACATAAGAGCAACATCCGACTACGGATGAAACACAAACAGAAACTCAAAGGACATCCACCCTGCTAGCCCAGGCTGCCGACCTGGAACCTATCCCTTGAACGAAGAAGAAGCAGAAGAAGAACTCCAAAACAAGCAAACATCGCTCTCGCGTCATGATCATCGCATAACCTGTACCTGCAACTGTTGTTGTAGTAATCTGTGAGCCACGAGGACTCAGCAATCCCATTACCATGGGTATATGGACTAGCAAAGCTTAATGGGAAAGGAAGAGGTAAAGAGATGAGGTTGCAGCAGCGACTAAGCATATATGGTGGCTAACATACGCAAATGAGAGCGAGAAGAGAAGCAAAAGGAACGGTCGTGAAGCTAGCAATGATCAAGAGGTGATCCTGAACTCCTACTTACGTCAAACATAACCCAAAACTGTGTTCACTTCCCGGACTCCGCCAAAAAGAGACCATCACGGCTACACACACGGTTGATGTGTTTTAATTCGAATTAGGTGTCAAGTTATCTACAACCGGACATTAACAAATTTCCATCTGCCACATAACCGTGGGCATGGCTCTCGAAAGTTTATACGCTGCAGGGGTGTCCCAACTTAGCCCATGATAAGCTCTCGCGATCAACAAAGGATATTCCTTCTCCCAGGAAGACCTGATCAGGCTCGGAATCCCGGTTTACAAGACATTTCGACAATGGTAAAACAAGACCAGCAAAGCCGCCTGAATGTGCCTAAAAATCCTGATAGGAGCTGCACATATCTCGTTCTCAGGGCACACCAGATTGTCCAAACTTCCGGTAGGCCAGCCCAGAGTTGCCCCTGGTGACCACCGGCGGCTGACAGGTTGGATCAACACTCACGACGAGCACTGGCCTTGAGAGCGCGACTCCCAAGGGAAAAAGGGCTAGGTGAGGCAAATGGTAAAACCAAGGTTGGGCCTTGCTGGAGGAGTTTTATTCAAAGCGAACTGTCAAGGGGGTCCCATAAATCAGCCAACCGCGTAAGGAACGCAAAATCCGGGAACATAACACCGGTATGACGGAAACTAGGGCGGCAAGAGTGGAACAAAACACCAGGCATAAGGCCGAGTCTTCCACCCTTTACCAAGTATATAGATGCATTAATTAAATAAGAGATATTGTGATATCCCAACATAAACCTGTCCACCATGGAGCAATCTTCAACTTCACCTACAAATAACAACGCTATAAGAGGGGCTGAGCAAAGCGGTAACA
Source organism: Triticum dicoccoides (assembly GCF_002162155.2). Taxonomy (NCBI): domain Eukaryota; kingdom Viridiplantae; phylum Streptophyta; class Magnoliopsida; order Poales; family Poaceae; genus Triticum; species Triticum dicoccoides. The sequence continues at coordinate 539,783,351 of NC_041393.1, read as the reverse complement.
TAGGCAAGCAATGGTTTGCTAGGAAGGGTGAAAAGGTTAGAGGCTGACATGGCAATTTGGGAGGCTTGAAGAGCAAGTGATAGGTAGCGCAACATAGCGATAGAACGAAGCAACTAGCAATGATAGTAGTGAGATCCAAGGTGACGGTCATCTTGCCTGAAATCCCGCAAGGAAGAAGAACGAGTCCATGAAGAAGATGGACGAGAGTAGTCGAACGAATCCTCACAATCGCAACATTACCGGAACTAAGAAGCAACACCGGAAACAAACAAACAACATGGTAAATGCACAAGCATAAACATGGCATGATGCACAAACAAGTATGATGCATGTCCGGTTTAATGAGGCATGGCATGGCAAAGTGCAACAAACAATACTACAAGTTAAATGGAGCTCAATATGCAACGAGTTGCATATTGACGAAACACCACATTCAACTATTTAGTTAGCTCCCTTTTAGGTACCCAACAATATTAAATGTTGATTAACATGTCAAGAGGTGAAGCATAATAAAACTACGTATCTAGGCAAGTTTAAATGAGGCCGGAACAACAAACAACAATTCCGGAAAATCCCCATATGCAATATTATGAATTTGGTACTGTTCTGCCCTAAAACATATTTTATTGTTGTTAAACAGGAAAATAAAGTGCACCATGTTAAACTAAGCATTTTTTCACCCCATTTACATATAAAGTTTATTAAAATTGGAGCTACGGTTATTTAGTTATGAAATAAATCATTTTAGCATGGCATTTGAGCAAATTTAAACAAACAGCATTTTAAACATTTTAATCATGGATGAAAGTGGCATATTATGAAACTAAATGAAATTCTAAGGATTTTATATATATAAAACATTTTAATCCCATGCACGGTTTGTGAGATATAAATGCATGAACGTGAGGGTCTTTTCTGCAAATCTGTTAATTCACTGGATAATTGGAAAATACTCTGACGCTAAAAAAAACATACGCGGGCTAGAACTGGCTGGGCCAACAGTGAAAAAAAAGGAGGCGCTCGGGGTGGCCTCACCCATGGGCTCGGCCCAGATGGGAAGGCGGCCCATGGGAGGGCATGGTGGAGCAGGCCAGCGGGGCTGGCCGGGCGCGCTGGGCCTGCTACGGATCTGGGCCACGCGCAGGGCAGCGGTTCGACGCATGCGTGGTCGTGGGACTTGGCGCGGTCAACGCGAGCGATGCTCGTCCTGTCGCTAGAAGCAGAGGGCACAGCCGAGCGAGAAGGGCGCAGGTGGGGCTGCGGCGAGCAGTAGGGTGAGGAGAGGTTGGCGCAGGAGCTCGGTGGCGTCCGGATCCAAGAGCGGGATGTCTTCGATCCGGGTAGGAGGCGGCTGCTCGAACTCGGAGGCTGCTGCAGTTTCCTGAAGAAAGACAGAGTTTAGAGAGCTTGGGGAGCGACGGGAAAAGGAAGAAGACCGGAGATAAGAAAGAAGAGGAGCAGGGCAGCACTGCTGGGGTGCTCACCGTCGATGAGGCACCCGACGAAGTGGTGGCGGCGAGGGGCTGAAGCTGGAGGTCAAGCGGGGCGACGCACCAAGAAGAGGAGGTGCAGGCAGGCAACAGCGCAGCTGCACAGGGCTCCGGCGACGTGGAGGCTTGGCGTGGGACTTGGCGCAGGACGACGAAGGACGCCAACGAGCTTGCTCCGGGACGAGGCGGCCATGGTGGGGCATGCTCCTGTTCTCCCTGAAGAAAGAGAGAGAGAGGCCGCGGGGTGAGGGAGAGAGAAGAAACCAGCGGAAGAAGGAAAAGAGAAGGAGAGGCAGGGACGACGGGGTACTGGCCTGGCCGGCTTGGTCCAACGACGACGCTCACCAGCGACGAGGTAAGCAGGAGGACGGGGAGGCTGGGGATCGAACCCCTCTCGATCTGGATTGAGGAGGGAGCGGGAGGCGCGGCTGCAGCCTGTGGTGGAGATCGAGCATAGGAGGTATAGCCTCGGGCTCGAGGAGGAGCATGACGTGGAGGAGCTCCGGGGCTCGGGCGAGTAGATCGAGGGGCCTGGGGTTGGTTCAATGCTGAAAACGAGGGAGGCGGTCGGGGAAGATCCCGAGGTGGGAGGAGACGAGAGGAGTGGCGGTGGCGGCAGAATGGGAAGGATGGGACATTGCTCCTAAAATTTAGGGTTGGGTCAAGATGGACTAGGGTAGACTATATAAGGGAGGAAGGGGGTTTTTGAATCATCAGATTGGAATTGGACGGTCGAGAAAAATAGCCAAGGAGAATCCAAGTAAGAAAACGAAGATGTTTTATAGATGTTAGGGGATGATTCGGACCCATCGGTCATGACCGCA
>NC_041393.1:539768212-539780474 GCF_002162155.2 Triticum dicoccoides | reverse complement strand
GACAAGAGGGAAACAAAACCCCGGTTGGACACGGATCAGTCAATGACAGCAAGGGGGGAACGCGGCAACTACGAACGTATGCAAGTTTTATGAAAAACATGCGGATGCAATGCGCATGATGCTATGAGATGTGATGCATGTCAAGAACAAAATGCAAAACAAGAGACAAAAACCCAACCACGAAGGAAATATCATATCGCATCTCCGGGAAAAGGCAAGAGTTAGAGTTACGAATATGGAAAGTTGTATCCGGGGCGTTACAACACGCCACCTCTACGAGAGGATCTCGTCCCGAGATCTAGGATGGCACCGGAGGGAAAAGGAAGAGGAAGATAAGAGGTAAAGTAAGTTGCTTCTTCAACAAATGTGTGAAACCAAAGAACCTTGAGAGGTTGAAAAGTTAAAAGAAAAAAACACAACGGAGTTGAACACAATTGAGAGCACTGCGGTAGAGAATAGAAAGAAGGAACACCATGTGAACCTTGGAGGCTACAAAGCTACGAATGACGAGTACAAAGGACAAGAAGGAATTGGAACAACTCTAGTTGAAATGAGATAAACTAGGAACATGGAGGAGCAAATTCGGACAGCACTCCGGTTGAAAAGAGATGCAAGACTTGATAAGAGGGAAACAAAACCCCGGTTGGACATGGATCGGTCAACGACAGCAAGGGGGGAACGCGGCAACTACGAACTTATGCAAGTTTTATGAAAAACATGCGGATGCAATGCGCATGATGCTATGAGATGAGATGCATGACAAGAACAAAATGCAAAACAAGATACAAAAACCCTACCACGAAGTAAATATCATATCGCATCTCCGGAAAAAGGTAAGAGTTGGAGTTACGAATATGGAAAGTTGTATCCGGGGCATTACACATAGATAGACTATATGATTTTGTAGGGATAACTTGCTTTGTCCATGTTATTTTGAGAAGACATGATTGTTGTATTAGTATGCTTGAAGTATTATCATTTTTATGTCGATATTAAAATTTTGTTTTGAATCTTATGGATCTGAATATCCTTGCCACAATAGAGAAAATTACATTTATAAATATGTTAGGTAGAATTCCACATCAAAAATTATGTTTTTATCATTTACCTACTCGAGGACGAGCAGGAATTAAGCTTGGGGGTGCTTGATACGTCTTTAATGTATCTATAACTTTTGATTGTTCCATGCTATTATATTATCCATCTTGTCTGCTTTATATGCATTTATATGCTAGTTTATATGATTTTTGGGACTAACCTATTAACCTAGAGCCCAGTGTTAGTTTCTGTTTTTTCCTTGTTTTTGAGTTCTACAGAAAAGGAATACCAAATGGAGTCCAATTGTCCTGAAAATTCACGAAGATTGATTTTGGACCAGAAGAAGGCCACGAAGCATTGGAGATGGACCAGAAGAGTCCAGAGGCCACTACGAGGGTGGAGGGCGCGGCCTACCCCCTGGGAGCGCCCCCTTTCTCGCGAGTGCCTTGTGGACCCCCTGACTTGCCCCTGACGCCAAAACCTCTTATATATCGCCAAACTTCCAGAACATAATCAAGATCGGGAGTTCCACCACCGCAAGCCTCTGTAGCCACCAAAAACCAATTGGGACCCTGTTCGGGCACCCTGCCGGAGGGGGGATCCATCACCGGTGGCCATCTTCATCATCCCGCCGCTCTCCATGACAAGGAGGGAGTAGTTCACCCTCGAGGCTGAGGGTATGTACCAGTAGCTATGTGTTTGATTTCTCTCTCTCTCTCTCTCTCTGGTGTTCTTGATTTGGCACGATCTTGATGTACCGCGAGCTTTGCTATTATAGTTGGATCATATGATGTTTCTCCCCCTCTACCTTCTTGTAATAGATTGAGTTTTCCCTTTGAAGTTATCTTATAGGATTGAGTCTTTAAGGATTTGAGAACACTTGATGTATGTCTTGCATGTGCTTATCTGAGGTGACAATTGGATATTCACGTGATTCACTTGATGTATGTTTTGGTGATCAACTTGCGGGTTATGTGACCTTGTGAACTTATGCATAGGGGTTGGCACACGTTTTCGTCTTGACTCTTCGATAGAAAATTTGGGGCACTCTTTGAAGTTCTTTGTGTTGCTTTGAATAGATGAATTTGAGATTGTGTGATGCATATCGTATAATCGAACCCGCGAATACTTGTGGTGACATTGGAGTATCTAGGTGACATTAGGGTTTTGGTTGATTTGTGTCTTAAGGTGTTTTTTTAACTGCGAACTCTAGGGCTGCTTGTGACACTTATAGGAATAGCCCAATGGATTGATCAAAGAGAATAACTTTGAGGTGGTTTCGTACCCTACAATAATCTCGTCGTTTGTTCTCCGCTATTAGTGACTTTGGAGTGACTCTTTGTTGCATGTTGAGGGATTTTTATATGATCTAATTATGTTATCATTGTTGAGAGAACTTGCACTAGTGAAAGTATGAACCCTAGGCCTTGTTTCGAAGCATTGCAATACTGTTTTCTTTCACTTTTATTACTTGTTACCTTGATGTTTTTATAATTTCATATTACAAAGACCTATATCTACCATCAATATTGCGCTTGTATCACCATCTTTTCGCCGAACTAGTGCACCTATACTAGTGCACCGAAGGTAGAGGGGGAGAAACATCATATGATCCAACTATAATAGCAAAGCTTGCGGTACATCAAGATCATGCCAAATCAAGAACACGAGAGAGAGAGAGAGAGAGAGAGAGAGAGAGAGAGAGAGAGATCAAACACATAGCTACTGGTACATACCCTCAGCCCCGAGGGTGAACTACTCCCTCCTCGTCATGGAGAGCACCGGGATGATGAAGATGGCCACCGGTGAGGGATCCCCCCTCCGGCAGGGTGCCGGAACAGGGTCCCGACTGGTTTTTGGTGGCTACAGAGGCTTGCGGCGGCGGAACTCCCGATCTATTGTGCTCCTGGATGTTTTCGGAGTATATGGGTATATATAGGAGGAAGAAGTAGGTCGGTGGAGCTGCGAGGGGCCCATGAGGGTGGGGGCGCGTCTCCCTGCCTCGTGGCCTCCTCGCTTCTTTCTTGACGTCCACTCCAAGTCCTCTGGATCATGTTTGTTCCAAAAATAACTCTCCTGAAGGTTTCATTACGTTTGGACTCCGTTTGATATTCCTTTTCTGCGAAACACTGAAATAAGCAAAAAAAACAGCAATTTGGACTGGGCCTCCGGTTAATAGGTTAGTCCCAAAAATAATATAAAAGTGTATAATAAAGCCCAATAAACATCCAAAACAGATAATATAATAGCATGGACAATCAAAAATTATAGATACGTTGGAGACGTATCAAGCATCCAGAAGCTTAATTCCTACTCGTCCTTGAGTAGGTAAATGATAAAAATATAATTTTTGATGTGGAATGTTACCTAATTTAATTTTCAATGTAATTCTCTTTATTGTGGCGTGAATGTTTAGGTCCATAAGATTTAAGATAAAATTTTAATATTGACATAAAAATGATAATACTTCAAGCATACTAACAAAGCAATTATGTCTTCTCAAAATAGCATGGCCAAAGAAAGTTATCCCTACAAAATCATATAGTCTGGCTATGCTCTATCTTCATCACACAATGTATTTAATCATGCACAACCCCGGTTTCAGCCAAGCAATTGTTTCATACTTTAGTATTTTCAAACTTTTTCAACTTTCACGCAATACATGAGCGTGAGCCATGGACATAGCACCATAGTGGAATAGAATGGTGGTTGTGGAGAAGACAAAAAGGAGAAGATAGTCTCACATAAACTAGGCATATCAATGGGCTATGGAGATGCCCATTAATAGATATCAATGTGAGTGAGTAGGGATTGCCATTGTAACATCCCAAATTTTCAATTTGGAATGTTATATATTAGATCATCATTGCATATCATATTTTCATGCATTTTGGTTGATCCTAGAAATTCTAAGCAACTCAAGGACCCGCGGAGAGAGTTGGGGATTTCGTTATTTTCATATTTGAGTTTTCTTAAATTTTGAAAAGAGGATCATTTGGTTTTATTTATTTTTCTCTTTGTATATTTCAATATAAAATAAAAGAGAGGAGATAAAATGACTTCTCCAAAATAAAGAAATATTAGAGGAAAAATATTAAAATCAAATAAGAATTTTATTTGGAGTTTATTGCTATTTTATTTGAATTAGGAAAAAAATGCGTTTTTCAAAATTGCATTAGAGTCCTAGATAAAAGTTCACTTTGTCCGCTGTATTTTTAGAGGATGGCGAAATTTTATTTCAAGATTTTTGGAGTCCATTTAGTATTTCTTTTAATTGTTTTTCTGCGCGGAATTATTTAAAAAAAGTCAAACCGACCTACCGGGCAGTGTCCGCCCGGGACTCTGACCCAGCCGGCCTTATAAGCCGAGGCCGAGCCCCCCCTCAGCCCAAGTCACCCGCCGCCCCAAACCCTAGCCCGCGCCCCACTGCAGCCGCCGCCGCCCTCCGCCGCGCGAGCTACCATCATAGCCGCCCGCCGCCGCGCCGCTCGCGCTGCCCGCCGCCGCTGCCACGCCCCACCTCGCCGGAGCTGCCGCCTCGCCAGAGGGCGCCGCTGCCGCCGTCCCGTTCCATCGGGGTAGACGCCATTTTTTTAAAACTGATCGGTTTTATTTTGAAAACCCTAGTTTTGTTTTTTAGATCCGGTTCTTTTTTTCGGTTTAGTTAAATAGCGGACGTTCGTCCGTACGTTCGTTTTAACGAAATTGTTTGTCAGTTAGCCGCAGACAGTGAATGTTTGCTCGTTAGCCTGTTCGTTAGTTTTTCTTTTTCCAGGGTTTTTCCGCGATTATTTTCGATCGTGATTTGTGCCCAGATCTTCATTTTAGTTTATCTTTTCGCTCGTTTATCAGAATCAGGCGATTCAAGCGCCTAGATCTCCGTCTCGAAGCCCTCTTTCTGTTTAGCCAACTTGAACAAGATTTTGGTACTGTAAAATTTGACTTTAGTCCAGATTAGTAACCAGATCTAGTTTCTTTCATAGCACTAATGCAGAACCGGGCTATAGCACCGATTCGTAAGGGCCTTTAGTCCCGGTTCTGCAACCGGCACTAAAGGGTGGAGACTAAAGGTCCCCCTTTTTAGTACCGGTTCTGCACGAACCGGGGCCAAAGGCCCACCATATGGCACGAGCCCGCGCGGTGGTCTGTGGGACCTTTAGTACTGGTTGGTAACACCAACCGGTACTAAAGGATTTTTTTTTTCGGAAAAAATTTGATTTTTTTTATTTTCAAATTTCTGAATTATTTGTCGATTTTGTCTTTACTCACCGCTCATAATTGCTCTAATCACCCCTCATCATTCCAAATCGTCTAACTTCCTAGCCGGTCACCCATCCTCTCACTACTCCAGCCTGAGCACACTTAACTTCTGAGTTCTATTCCCCCTAGTTTCCAAGTCTGCACGTGTTGTTTACCTGATAATAGTAAGCTGCCAATCCTATTAACCCTCAGGAATTTAGTTTGAGCATGAAGTCACATATTTCACCGTTTTAGTTTGAAACTATTATTCCAAAAAATAATTATTATTTAGTAACAGAAATATTTCATGAATAAGAAGTTTGACCACAGTTTGACCAGATTTGACCATAGTTTGACCAAAAGTCAAAAAAACTAAAATAATTATTTATTAAAACTAATATTTCTTTAATAATTAGTTTGACCATAGTTTGACCACAATTTGACCAGATTTAACAAAAATAAAAAAAACTAAAATTTGAGCATATCTTTTTTCCTTTTAGAATTTGAGGATTCTAAAAAATTGCAAACAGGCCGTAGGCGGTTCAAATAGGATGCGGATTTTCGTGTTGATTTTTTTTGATATATTATGCTTTTTTCGACATCTTATGCAAAAGATATGGCTGTTTTACATTTTCATAACACATTTTTGCAAAACATGTCCAAATTTAAGTTTTTTAATTTTACTAACTAGTAAGTGTAGTAACATAACTACATCTCGAAGGGTTTTAATTTTTGAAGTTTTATCATTTTATTTTGCTTTTCACAAAACTGAAAAGGCGATCCATAGGGGGGACGGGGGAGGGGGGGGTAGAGTTTGAAAGTGGGCCCTTTAGTCCCGGTTTGTGTCTCCAACCGGGACTATAGGTCAGACCCCTTTAGTCTCGGTTCGTGGCACAAACTGGTACTAAAGGTTAGCCCTGTAGTGTCGGTTTGTACCACGAACCGGGACTAAAGGGGCTCGTGGGGCCCCGGCCCGACGCCAGCCTGCCAGCACCCCTTTAGTACCGATTCGTGGCACGAACCGGGACTAAAGGTTCAACACGAACCGGCATTAATGCATAGCCGTTCGAACCGGGACTAATGATACCATTATTACCGGGCCGAAATTGAACCGAGACTAATGTGGCGCACATTAGGTCCTTTTTCTACTAGTGTAGTTTGAGTTTTGTTTCTCCGTTTGGTTTGATTCTTTTTGCACACCGGGGTTCTTCAGTTGAACTTTTTGGTTAGATCTTCTTATTTGAGTTTTACTTGTGCATTTAGTTGAGTACTTATGTATGCTATTGTTTGATTGCGATAGAATTCCTGGAGTGCGAATGGTGCTACTACGAGTCTCTAGGTTTTGCGAATCATCAGCAAGGCAGGTGTCGGTGTCAAAACCGGCGGATCTCGGGTAGGGGGTCCCGATCTGTGCGTCTTAGGCTGATGGTAACAGGAAGCAAGGGACACAATGTTTACCCAGGTTCGGGCCCTCTCGATGGAGGTAAAACCCTACTTCCTGCTTGATTAATATTGAAGATATGTGGAATACAAGAGTAGATCTACCATGAGATCGTAGAGGCTAAACCCTAAGAGCTAGCCTATGATGGTATGATTGTAATTGTGATCGGCCTTCTAAGGACCATGCTCTCCGGTTTATATAGACACCGGAGAGCTAGGGTTTACATGGAGTCGGTTACAAGGAAGGAAACATAATATCTGGATCGCCAAGCCTGTCTTCCACACAAAGGAGAGTCCCATCCAGACACGAGCCGAAGTCTTGAGTCTTGTATCTTGACGCTTCTATAGTCCGGATGATGTATATAGTCAGGCTGTCCGGATACCCCCTTATCCAGGACACTCTCTGTAGCCCCTGAACCAGGCTTCAATGATGATGAGTCCGGCGCGCAGTCTTGTCTTCGGCATTGCAAGGCGGGTTCCTCCTCTGAATACTCCAAGTTTATTATCGAACACGTAGGTCGTGTCCAGATCTGCAAAATGATCTTCACATACCACTGTAGAGAAAATGATACTTTAGTTGACAACTTTTTAGACGACGGGATATGTCATTACGGTCAGGTTATCATCCGAACCGTTTTTCCCACAACCAGCCATAGCGTCTATTGCGAGGCGATTTCCTGAGCACGTCCTGTTGAAGTGAAGATCGTGTCCCCTTATCACGGGATTCTCATCAATACGGGTATGGGTAATCCAACCGTACCGCTAATCGCGGTGAGCGGGAGGCGAGCGGGTTCCACCAGGCAAGTGGGTTCCACCAGGCAAGTGGGGAGGCGCAAAAAGCTCTTACCTTCTCTTATAAAGAGATAGGGCATCTTCCCCTTTTACCCACGCCTTCTCCTTCTGCTAACTCACTTCCCTCTGCTCGAGCCCTAATGCCCGAGCGCCCGTCCTTTCCATCGAAGAAAGGGTTTCCAAAGATGTCCGAATCCGGAGTAGGAGGCAAATGGATGGCCTCTATCGTCCGGGAGAAGGATATCAAGAAGCTCCGGGAAGCTGGGTATCTGGCCAAGGAGATTGGCCACCGTCTCCCACCGGCGGGACAGGTTGTCCCTACTCCGGAGCCCCACGAGAGAGTCGTGTTCCTTCCCCATTTTGTCCGCGGGCTCGGGTTTACCCTCCAACCATTTGTACGTGGAGTCATGTATTACTATGGGGTTTATTTTCATGATCTTTCCCCCAACTCTTTTCTCAATATCTCGACGTTCTTCGTCGCATGCGAGGCTTTCCTCCGGATTCCGCCTCACTTCGGCCTGTGGTTGAAGATTTTCAATGTGAAGCCCAAGGTGGTGAGTGGCGAACACGCCGAGTGCGGAGGCGCCATAGTGAGCAAGATGCCCAAGGTCGTTTGGCCGAAGGGCACTTTTAACGACTTCGTCAAGGAATGGCAGCAGCAGTGGTTTTATATCACCGAACCACGCGGTGAAGAATGGGTAGCAGCTCCTGAGTTCAGATCCGGAGCTCCGCTGCGGCTTACGTCCTGGCCCAAGAAGGGCCCGAACTGGTGCTCGTCCGATGAGCTGTCACTGCTCCTGACGCGTGTTCGGAATATTGTCGACAAGGACGTCAAGCTTGTTGACGTGGTCCAGGTGATGCTAGTTCGCCTGGTTCTCCCTTGCTAGCGTCGAGCCTGTACTTTATGGGAATTCGACCCATCCGAGCACCAAACCCTCCAGGAGCTCCATGATTTCTCCCACGAGGATATCTGGAAGGTGCTCTTTAAGTCCAGCAAATCATGGCCGGACTCTTCTGAGGACCGGGGGTATCAATTATCCCATTCTGCAAGCCCGGTAAGTTATAGCCACGCCCCGTCCATCTAGGCTTCAGCCGGCATATCATGAGGGGGGCATTTTAATCATGCTTCATTGTGGCTTTTAGGGATGGACAAAAAGGGTGGAGCGGATACAATGTCCGGCCCCACTGCCGAAGGAACGGCCGGACCTCTTCTAATGAAGATGCTGGTCCCTGCACCTTACAAGGAGCCCAAGAAGGAGGCCCCCATGCAGGTCAAGAAGACCCGAAGTGGCCTTCATTGTCGCGAGGCTCCAGACACCTGGTCCGAAGGCTCTAGCAATGCTCCTTCTTCCGAAGACGAAGAGGATGAGGCGGAGGAGGACGAGCCTCGCTCTGCCGCGGGAAGAAGCGTGCAACTTCCCCGTCCCTGGAGGCCGAGTCACCCAAGAGAAGGCGAGGTTCCCCTCCAGAGGCATCCACCCCGGCTGCTGATAACAGCCCGGAGTGGGATCCCGAGGCCCAGCCCCTGGGAAAATCGTAAGTAACCGAAATTCGAATACGCCTATGTATCCAGGGTTGTCCGAGTATTGTAGTTTTAACTATCGCCATATCTCACACAGCCCGGCAAGGTCTCCTGCTGGACAATCGTCATCGGAGGATTCGTTGAGCTCGAACGGTGTAGCGAGCGAGATGCCTTCGGGGATTCCTTTTCCGAAGTCCGGGCGCGACACCGAGGTGTCGTCTCAAAGAGACTCGGGGCCGGATAAAGTTCTGGAGGCCCCTAAGGTTCCAGGATCGGGCCAGCGGCCATCCTCCATGGAGGGAGGTTTGCCTACTCCACCGTCCACCTCAATATACGTCGAGCTGTCGGGCGGTCTGTGGACAATGTTAAAGAATGCGTCCGTCGTTGATGAACATTGGACCCTTATGGGTGCGGTGGTTGGAAAGATTCAGGCTGCCCAAAGTGGGCTGAATGAGTCCTGTCTTGGCCTTATAAAGGCCTTTGAGGTATGGTTTCTAAGGAACCTTTAAAGAATTAGTATGATATGAGGAGTAGCCCCTGATACACTGTCCGGAAAAAAGAAAGCCGGGCAGGGGATCAAATCCTCAGTTGTAATGGGAACTTTTAATGCTGTATACCCATGATTTTGAAAAGAGGCGTCTGTCGAGAGGACGACCGCTCGTGATGCGGAAGTGTCCGAGCTGAAAGAGAGCCTGATACGGGCCGAAGGAGAACTTGGCCGTGTGAAGAAGCAATTGGAGGAGAGACACGGTATGTTTGGACATTGTCTTGCGTTGGGCACAAATCAATAAGTGTGCCTATTTGAAAAGTATTTATGTTATGCGCCCTAGGAGCGAGTGCCGAATATGAGGTGTTGAAGAAAGCGGCGGCTGATGCCCAAGAGAAGGCTTCCGCTGAACAAGCTCTGCGTGAAAACCACGAGGCCAGGGTCATCATAGCTGAGCGGGAGCTTCAGGATGCTGTGACGAAAAGCGAGAGCTTGGAGCAGAGTTTAGTAGGGAAAGAATCCGAACTTGCCCAAGCTCTCCAAGCCGCGGAAGATGCTCAGGAAGAAGCCCGAGGTGTTGTATGTGACATTCAGGAGGCCCGGAAAGTTGCGGCTGGTAAGGCCTGTTTGTATCTATGGCCGTTATGATGTTATAATATGGAGAACTCTAAGCAGCAAGCTGAATTCTTGATTTTACAGGGGTGTTTGCGGATCTGCCTCGTAGCATATCAGATGTGGCCCAATTTTACCGGTCCGAGGAGAGGGAGTCTGCAGGGAGGAACTTCTGGTCACAGTATCTAGCGCCAAACTATCCGGTGCCTTTTATCGATCAGCTGAAGCAGCTGGTCGAACTGCACCAGGTGGCCGAACTAGCCATGAAGGACTTGGTCATCCGGCTGTGGCCTGGAGAGCCAATTCCCAGCAGTTTCTTCGGACTCATCAAGCGGATTGTGGGCGCCTGTCCTCGGCTTGATATTAGCAAGCGATCAGTCTGTATAGAAGGTGCGCGAATGGCGCTTGCCCATGCAAAAGTGCATTGGGGGAAGCTTGACGCGGAAAAGTTGATAACTGAGGGGCCACCAGAGGGTAAGGAGCATCGCAAGCCCGAACTGTATTATGAAGGTGTAATGAAGGGTGCCCGTCTGGCGGCGGACAAGTGCACCAAAGACATTATATTTCCCTGAGGGCATTTTTGCCATCATTTGTAATATGCGATAATGACACTTTTATTATATATTGCCTATTTGGTTTGAACATGTGTTCTTCCTTTGCGGCTGTTTATTGTATATAAATTCTGAGAGTTGGCCAGTCGTCGGCTTCAGCCCCCACGAGAGAAATACGGGGGTGTTCAGGGTATTATGAACACTCTTTATCCCATTGTTGGGTCCTTATAAGGAGGCGTTTCTCACCACGAACCAGGCAATCGGACTATAGGGCTTTACTACTCTCACTTAGCCATAGGATTACGAGTATGGTCGGCGCAGCCCCTAGTGTCCGGAAGACCGGACTAGGGGCTCTATTAGCGCCTGATCGGTAGAATGATCCGTCGCAATCTGCATTTTATGGTGGCGTTATGCGGAATGAATCTTTAAGGATTTTGCAACCTCTCGAACAGCTGACCAGCTCTCGCCGCATCATGACAGTCGGTTTTCGGCTTTCTCTACTGAGGTGCTCGTCCGACAGATGCAGGACACAATTGCAGTAGTTCTCCCAGTGCTACCTTAGCCAACGGAACGGAATGTAAGGTACCAAAACATGGGAGCCGGGCAAACCCAACCAATGACCCAAGACATGATTCAGAGCTGATGCATATAGTGCTATAAGTTTGGGGTGCCGAGCAACCGAGAAGGTGGTCGGACTTTATTGCCGTACTGTTGAGCCCCTGGCATAATCGGGCGTAACACGAAACGTGGCTGCCACTGTTATGGCAAAGAGGCGTCGATGATAAACAACGACCGGTGCATGTTTAGTTAAGTCTACGCACTGCAGTAATATGATATGTCCATGCATATGAATGCGATTTATGATTATAAAAAAGAGATGGTTCTCTGGCAGAACCTGTGGTGGCCGGACTGGAGGGGGCTGTGAATGGATCGAAAGTGAATCCGAACTGCCGTCTACCTGCATTGTCCTATCCTTGTGTGTCCGGGCCAACTTCAGGGCGCCAAACCTGTTCTGCATAAGAGTTAGTTTGTGAAGGTAAGTGAGCGGAGGGCGCCGAACGTCCTCCTGTGGTTGGTCCAAAGGTTCCAGGTCGGACCCTGGTGACCCCAGCCGCTATTCGAGAAGCAGCCCGGACTTCTCAGTTGGTGTCCGGATAGTTGGCTGTCATATCAAAATATTGACATGCATGCACGACTTGCTACTCTTGCAGCTATATGATCCCCGCTTCTAAGGGCGGGGTTTGGCTCTGCACGCACGCGTGAGTGTACTACCGGTGCTGGCCTGATGATTTACCATGTGGAATCTAGCCAACGTGGTTCATCTTGTTAGCATACGGTGTGATACCGTATTGTGGGAATGCGCCGATGGCGCGACCTTATTTGGTTATCTGAAAACAACCATTAGGACGGCGGGCCAATGATCCTGGCCTTTCTGCCTGGCACCTTGTAGAAGGTGCTTATTTGTACGCCCGCTTGGGCGGGCTTTTATTGTTTGAGAATCCCCTAGACTGTTAGGTCTGGGGGTATGCAATTGAATTATTGTAGTTTGTATGGTAGGTGGCGATCGACCATAATGTTGTG
>NC_041393.1:539757664-539767933 GCF_002162155.2 Triticum dicoccoides | reverse complement strand
CCTAACCGGCTCCCATTGGCCCTTAGAAATGACAACGGGCCGATCGAGCCTTGGAGCACCCAAGATGCGGGTCCGCCTTCCTCCGGCCGGCTATCTCATAGGCCGACTTCCGGAAGGCGGCCCGGCCCTAAACTCTCTTGGAGGACGCCACGATAGGGCCGACTCCAAGAAGCCGGCAATGGAAAGACCGACTCCAAGAAGCCGGCCCAAGAGAATCGACTCCAAGAGGCCGGCCCCTGGCAGGCGGCCAAGGGCCGCGCCCTAAAAGTCTGCACCCCCCATAACGATGATGGGACAGGGCGTGGCAACAGTGGACCCTGCCACCCCCGAATCCTGGAGCACGCATGGCTACAGTACGCCGTACAGGAGAGCCATCCCCATCCGGCGTGGCACTGTTGCCATGCTAATCATGACGCCCTCCATGACGGCCTGCCAGTATGGTCCGTAGGCGGCGGGCCCCTTCGGTCAGAGAGACGCCCGAAGGCGGACCGGCCTCCCCCAGCCGGCCTAAGGCATGGCCGGCTTCCTATAGCCGGCTTGCTCCCCTCCTCGGGGCGCGTGCATCATTAAGGAGAAAAGACGAGGTAAGGCTACAGTGAGAGACCGCAAGGCGTCGGCACTGTATCCATGCTTACCTCGACAAAGCCCTCGTCATCAGAGACGAGGCAACAGTAACCTGCCCCCGACAAGACCCCCAAGCGGTGGGGCCGGCCTGTCGACCAATGGGCCGGCAGCCGGCGGGACCCACCAGTCGGCGGGCCCCAGCAGTCGGCTGAGAAGCCGACGGCCATAGACGCTTATGGCTGGGGCCCGCGCCCAGCCGGATTACCATTGTACCCCCAGGGGGTAGGCCTATATAAACCCCCTGGGACACCCATGCGAAGGGTTGATCTCATAGAGTTTTAGACACAACCATAGGGAGAGAAGAGAGCTAGCCTTGCCCTTCTTCCTCCTCCCACCGAACAGCTCAAGGATCCTCTTGTAGCTTCTTATCGATCTAGTGATCATGCAGAGACCCCGCAAAGAAGGAGTAGGGGTATTATCTCCACGGAGAGCCCCCAACCTGGGTAAGATCCGCCAGCGTGCATGTCTTCGCCTTATCCCGTTTCCAGGCACCGGCGATGTCTTGCCGGCTCCCATAATGATAAGCCATCCGTTGGCATATGTCGCACCTACCACCCGACATTTGGCGCCCACCATGGGGCCAGGTGCACCGTGTCTGGAGACCTGCTCTGGACGGGAACCCTTTTCCTCCCCAGTGAGCGTAGCCAGCCCGGCACGCCCGATGGCGCTTGCCCTGACGCGCTGCAAAGCGTCGACGAGGCCTGCGCAGCGAGCTGCCTCGCCGATCTTCTTGGCGAGGCTCGCATCTCCGACGAGCCCGCATCTGACGCGGGCACGGGCTGCCCCGAGAGCCACCTCGTCAGCCTCCTCGACCAACTCCACATCTCCGGCGAGCCTACCACGGACTTGGAGTCGGTCGGCTCCACCAACCCGATGCTTGTCGACTCCGACATGGCGTCGCTTGATGCCTTCCCCACCAACGTGATCATCTTTGACGACCCTCTCCCTCGGGCCGACAGTGGCGGAAGCACCGTCACCGAAGTGCTAGTCATCAGCCACGGCGTCACCTCCGACAAGAACGCCCGCGACACCCTGCAGGCAACGCTGCATGATCTGTACGCCCCCATCCCGGCGGACGCTGACGCCGAGACGCTGGAGGCACGCCGCCTTGCTCTCCTTGCGGAGGGCCAGAGGATAGCCTCCATGAGACGCCTGAATGAAGCCCACCAGCGCAAAGTCGACCGTGCCGCCTTCGGCACGCCGCCTCCAGAAGGGCCAAGCCGAGTCGGCATCGTCAAGAAACACGGCGCGGCCATCGCCAGCATGCTGGGAGCAGACCGCCCAGTCTATGCCACGCCCCTCGAGAATCTACGTGCCGCCCAGTCGATCGTAGACGAGCTAAAAGGACTAGGAGCCGACGAGCTCCCCTACATGACCAGATGCATCCAGCAGCTAATTGACGTAGTCGCAGAGCGGCATGAAGCCGGCGTCCGAGCTGGAAGCCCCCCTTGCCGAGAGCATGACGCGACGTCGCATACACCAACCGCGGGCGGCGCCCGTGCGAGACAAGAGAAGGAGCCGGCTGCTAGCCGCAGCCGGACTCGAATCACCATCGAGTGCGACGCAGAAGGCCGCCCTCAAGGTGTGGAATGACGAGGAGGCCCGCCTCATCCTCCGCATCACGGGGAGAGATATCCCACCCCGCCGCCTGTCGCGCATCCGACTCAGTGGCCAACTTGGTCGCCGTGAGGGAGTCGGCGAGAATGATGCCCGCCATCGGATCGACCGCCTTGTGTGATCCCTGGCCCTGGAAGAAGAAGATGATGTCGGCCCGCCTTGTTTCGGCCCCCGCATTGGCGACGAGCCCTTTCCCAAAGGGTTCTCGCTCCCAAGAGACACGCCCAAGTACAACGGCTCCATGAAGCCGGAAGATTGGTTGATCGACTACTCCACCGCAGTTCGCATAGCAAACGGCAACAGACGTGTTGCCGTGAAATATGTTCCCCTGATGCTCCAAGGCACAACACGCACCTGGCTCAATAGCCTCAAGCCTTACAGCATCAACAGCTGGCTGGACTTCACAGAAGCCTTCATACACAACTTCACCAGCACCTACAAACGGGCTCCCAAGCCCCGACAGCTCTCCTTGTGCGTACAAGGGCCCAATGAATCAACCCGCGACTACCTCACGCATTGGGCCGAGCTCCGCAACTCCTGCGAAGGGGTGCACGAGGGTCAAGCCATAGAGTACTTCACTGCTGGGTGCAGAGAGGGCACCCTCCTCAAGCACCGACTCCTCTGCGACGAGCCGGCTACCCTCGACGAGCTGCTGATCATAGCAAACAAGTATGCCATGGCCGACTCCTCAATGAAGACTGAGCTCCGGGTAGACACCTCTGGAAAAGTGCCGGCGCCGGCTCCCAACACTCCGGCTGGAGAATCAAGCCAATGCCCGTATCAAAGCGACCACAAGCGCAAGGCCTCTATGCTGCCTTCCACTAGCCGGCAGGTGGCCACAGTCGAAGACGAGCAACCTGAGGGACGGCCGGCACCCAAGAAGCAGAAGGCCGGCAGGCCGGCTTTCTCCTACGAGCAAACCATCGATGCCGCCTGCAAGTTCCACAGCGGCACGAAGCCATCCAACCACACAACTCAGAAGTGCCATTGGCTCACCCGAATCTCCAAGGGCGAGGGGCTGTTGCCGCCTCCGCCTGCAGGCCAGCCGCCTCCTGCCCCACAGCAGCCGGCCGCTCGGCCAGCAGTCGGAGCTATCCAAGACGAGTTCCCTGACGAGCATGCCGCCTATGTCGTCTTTTCAAGCCAAACAGAAGATCGGCGCAGCCGGCGTCGATAGCAGCAAGAAGTCAACGCGGTCGCCTCCAACAACCCCGAGCTTATGCACTGGTCGGAGAAGCCCATCAACTGGAGCCAGGCCGATCACCCAGAGGTGATGCCGTCTCCTGGCTCCTATGCATTGGTTTTGGACGCCACCCTCGCGACAGAAAGGCGTGCTGCCCGTTTCTCCCGCGTGCTGATAGACGGTGGGAGCAGCATCAACATACTGTACCGAGATACCATGGAGAAGCTCAACATCAAGCCGAAGCAACTCATGCCAAGCCGGACTATGTTCCACGGCATCGTACCCGGCCTATCCTGCTCGCCAATTGGCAAGATCAAGATGGATGTCCTCTTTGGGGGCAAAGATCATTTCTGCCGAGAGGCAATATGGTTTGAGGTAGTGTATCTGGAGAGCCTGTACCATGCATTACTTGGCCGACCTGCTTTGGCCAAGTTTATGGCTGTGCGCCACTACGCCTACCTTAGGATGAAGATGCCGAGTTCCAAGGGCATCATCACCATAGCCGGAGACTATAAGAATTCTTCTGAGTGTGCAGCAGCTAGCAGCCGGCTGGCCGAGTCCCTTGTGATCACTGAAGAAAAGAAGATGCTGAATCGAGTTGTGGCCATGGCTGGCAAGAAGCCATCCCTGTCCCCTGACCCCAAGGAATATGATGCTCAAGGTTCTTTCCAGCCGGCCAAAGAGACGAAGAAGATACCTCTGGACCCGGAGCACCCGGAGAGGTACGCTGTCATGGGCACCGGCCTCGACAGCAAATAGGAAAGCGAGCTCATCGATTTCCTCCATGAGAATCGGGACATCTTGGCATGGTCTCCCAAAGACATGTTGGGTGTCCTGACGGATTTCGCCGAGCACAAGCTACATGTCCGATCTGACGCCAAGCCAGTCAGGCAGCCCTTGCGCCGCCTGTCAGAAGAGAAGAGAAGAGTAGTTGGAGAGGAAATAGCCCAGCTTCTGGCAGCCGGCTTCATTATGGAGGTGTTCTTTCCAGAAAGGCTTGCCAACCCGGTCCTAGTGTTCAAGAAGAACAAGAAGTGGCGCATGTGCATTGACTACACCAGTCTCAACAAAGCCTGCCCTAAAGATCCTTTTGCTCTGCCAAGGATTGATCAAGTGATAGACTCCACAGCTGGATGCGAGCTTTTGAGTTTTTTGGATGCTTACTCAGGCTACCACCAAATAAAATTGGACCCAGCTGACCGCCTGAAGACCGCCTTCATCACCCCATTTGGAGCTTTCTGTTACCTGACTATGACATTCGGCTTGAGAAATGCCGGTGCCACTTTTCAGTGTTTCATGCAGAAAAGCCTCCTCAAGCAACTCGGCAGAAATGCCCACATCTACGTAGATGATGTTGTGGTGAAGACGGAGAAACGCGACACCTTGCTGGAACACCTCAAGGAGACATTTGAGAATTTGTGCCGGTTTTAGATCAAGCTCAACCCGAAGAAATGTGTGTTCGGGGTACCAGCCGGCCAGCTTCTAGGCTTCCTGTTCTCCGAACGCGGCATCGAGTGCAACCCCATCAAGATCAAGGCCATAGAGAGAATGAAGATTCCCACCGAACTGCGAGACGTCCAAAAGTTCACCGGATGCTTGGCATCTTTGAACCGCTTCATCAGCCGGCTCGGAGAGAAAGCTCTGCCCCTCTACCGACTCATGAAGAAGTCCACTCATTTCGAGTGGAATGACCAGGCGAACCAAGCTTTCCATGAGCTAAAGAAGATGCTGTCCATGCCGCCTATCTTGGCGGCCCCAACTGAGAAAGAGCCCATGTTCCTCTACATCGCCGCCACTAGCCGGGTGGTCAGCACAGTTATCGTGGTTCAGCGTCCAGAAGAAGGCCGAGCTTAGCTAGTCCAAAGGCCGGTGTATTATTTGAGCGAAGTACTGTCCACCTTGAAGCAGAAATACCCGCACTATCAGAAGATGTGCTATGGTGTGTACTTCGCCTCCAAGAAACTCAAGCCCTACTTTCAAGAGCATCCCATCATGGTCGTATGCACTGCCCCGCTTGTCGAGATCATAGGCAGCCAGGATGCATCCGGCCATGTGGCGAAATGGGCCATTGCGCTGGCCCCTTACACGATCTACTATCAGCCCCGCACCGCCATCAAGTCCCAAGCATTGGCGGACTTCCTCGTCGACTGGGCCGAGACCCAGTACCTGCCACCGGCCCGCGACTCCACCCATTGGCGGATGCACTTTGACGGATCCAAGATGCGCACCGGCTTGGGAGGCGGCATCGTCCTCACCTCTCCTAAAGGAGACAAATTCAGATACACATTGCAAATCCATTTTGCCACCTCCAACAATGTGGCCGAGTACGAGGCGCTCATACACGAGCTCCGGCTAGCCAAGGAACTCGGCATCTGCCGGATCCTGTGCTATGGCGACTCGGACTTGGTGGTCCAGCAATCATCCGACGACTGGGACGCCAAGGACACAAACATGGCAAGCTACCGCTTCCTTGTTTAGCAGATCAGCGGATACTTTGAGGGGTGCGAGTTCCTCCACATGCCACGGGCTGACAACGAGCAAGCAGACGCCCTGGCATGAAGAGGCTCCACCCGGCAGGCTATACCAACCGGCGTCGCCCTCCAACGCCTCCTCAAGCCGTCTGTCAAGCCGTCTCTGAAATCCAGTTCCATCTTCGTGCCGCCTCACCCCGACGCAGTCGGATCCGACTTCGGGGACCAAGCAGGCGGCTCGAGGACTTCGGCAGCCGGCTCGTGGACTGCCATAGTCGAACCCGGCCCGGGGACTACTGCAGCCAGCCCGGGGACTGCACCAACACAGCAGGCGGCGGCCGACTCCAACTCCTCACAACCCAGCCCGCCCACCCTGGTTGCAGTAGCCGTTTTGGCAATAGAAGAAGTCACAGCTCCATCATGGGCCCAGCCCATCCTCCACTTCCTGATAAACGGAGAGCTGCCGACTGATGAGATCTCGGCAAGAAAAGTCCAACGCTAAGCCGGAGCATACACAATAATGAACCGAGAGCTTGTTAGGCGCAGTGTTACTGGAGTCTTCCAGCGCTGCGTCGAGTTAGAGAAGGGCATAGCAATCCTCAAAGACATCCACCAAGGCGAATGCGGCCACCATGCCGCCTCCAGGGCACTTGTCGCCAAAGCTTTCCACCATGGATTCTTCTGGCCGTCTGCTTTGGAGGACGCCAAGGAATTAGTCAAAGACTGCAAAGGGTGCCAAATCTTCGGCTCCAAGCAACACCTGTCGGCTTCTGCACTCAAGACCATCCCCCTCACTTGGCCCTTTGCCGTCTGGTGGCTGGACATGGTCGGCCCATTCAAGACGACGCACGGCGGCATGGCACATCTTCTTGTCGCTGTGAACAAATTTACCAAGTGGATTGAAGCAAATCCGATCAAGAAACTGAATGGGCCGATTGCCGTGACATTCATTGCAGACATTACAACCCGGTATGGAGTACCACACAGCATCATCACCGACAATGGCACGAATTTTGCCAAGGGAGCACTGGCACGTTTCTGCACGACACAGGGCATCCGACTGGAGTTTGCGTCCATTGCCCACCCGCAGTCAAACGGCCAAGTCAAGGGAGCAAACGGCCTCATCCTCGCCGGCATCAAGCCCCGACTGGTCGTGCAACTGGAGCGTTCGGCCAGCTGCTGGCTCGACGAGTTGCCGGCCGTCCTCTTGAGTCTGTGCACTACCCCAAACAAGTCAACCAGCTTCACCCCCTTCTTCCTTGTATATGGTGCCGATGCTGTCATCCCAACTGACATCGAGTTCGACTCACCTCGGGTCACCATGTACACGAAGGCAGAGGCGAAGGAAGCACGAGAAGACAGCGTCGACTTGCTGGAAGAAAGCCGGCTGTTATCCCTCATCCGGTCCGCCATCTACCAGCAGGGTCTACGCCGTTACCACAGTTAGAAGGTCAAGTCAAGAGCTTTCCAAGAGGGAGATCTTGTGCTCCGGCTGATCCATCGAACAGCCAGCCACCACAAGCTCTCGGCCCCTTGGGAAGGCCCCTTCATCATTAGCCGGGCTCTAGGCAACGACTCCTACTACCTAATCAATGTGCAGAAGCCGAAGGCATGCAAGAGAGATGATTCCGGCAATGAGTCGGAGCGACCATGGAACGCCAATCTTCTCCGAAGATTTTACAGTTGAAATGCAGTATGTACCATGCTACCTTTTTTATTAAGTATGAGACAACGGGCTCCCCGAGGAGTTCTCGGGGACTACCCTCTTTTACCTATGAATGCCGGGTATCATACCGATGGTTATGTCACTACATTCGTTTTTTCGTCCGGCACCGGGTTCGACTAGTCGGCCCGGGGACTTGCCGCCTTGAGTTATGTCCAAGTTCTACCTGCAGTCAGACAAGTAATGTGCCGGCACCCAAGCCCTCTCTTGTGAAAGTCACAACTCGAAGAATCGGTTGTCTGACTAGCAAGAGCCAAAGGCGGAAAAGGAGGCCCACATGAAAAATGGCGAAGGACTAACGAACTTACATAATACAAGCCGGCTCCCCCCTGCCAACCGGCTGTCGAAGCAGCCGGCTGGCCGGCTTCCCTTCTTACTCTGCTACAATCTAAGAAATCTTGAGTACTTGCCTTCCCAGATGGCCGAATTCCTTACCCGACCACAGACTGGAGATCAGCTGTCCGGCTGGGAAGGCGGCAAAGGAAAAAAGCCGAAAGATAAAAGGCAAGTAGGAATGGAAGCCAAGCACATGCATAATAATATTTACACAAAAGGCCTTCGAGAGGCCAGCATTCGACAAAGTTTGAAAACACCCCAGTGGGTGTAATTGCACAAAGTTAATAAAGCTGCTCAAAGAGTGACAAGCTGGAAAGTAAAAACAGCGAGTCAAGCCAAGGGAGCATCCGGGGCGTCAGGCAGATTGGTGGAGACGGTGGTGTCGGCTGGAGGAGTGGAAGGCTGGCGAGTCTTGGCCTGATCGTCACCTGCGGTAGGCAGTGCATTCGCACGCGCCTTGTTGCTGGAGGCACGGTCAGACTGAAGCTGACTGGCTGCTTCACCATACGGCACAACGTCTTCGCCGTCTTCCTCCTCCTCCTGTTCGCCCTCGTCGCTGGAGTCGATCTCCTCCGCCGAGTCTTCACCGTCGGCCGGGTTCAGCCCGAACCATTCCTCCGGCTGCGCGACGCCATCTTTGTTTACCTCAGGAGCAAAGGCGCTGGTGTCGGTGAAGTTGGCGATCGCCAAGGCGCGCTGGATGATAGCCAGCTGCACCGCCTCCAGCTCCTCATCAGCCTCCTGCCGCCAGGTGCGCAGCTGGTCCAAGTTCAGCCCAGGGTACCAAGCCCGAACGAACTCTAGCGCCCGTCGGGCGCCGGACCGTGCTGCTGAAGCCTTCCAGGCATCGAGGCGGCCGACTGCTACCCCCAGCCATACAGTACGGCTAGGGGTGCGGGGAATTACCTCGCCACGCCAGAGGGCGGCCAGCACCTGTGCTCCGGCATGCTGAAGCCGGCGGAGCATGCGGTAGGTCGGCTGGAGGCGGGCTTGGATCGCCAGAAGCTGCTCCTCAAGCGACCGGTTGGCGTCCGGTGCGACCTCAACCCCAGCCTGCCGCTGGGCCTCATGGTGAGCTTCGATTGCTTGGTTGGCGGTGACAAAGTAGCCGGGGGAGTACTCTTCACGAAGAAGAAAGAAACAGAACAAGTCAGGAGATAAACCGGTTTACAAGGACAAGCAAAGGAACGAAAAAGAAGGCGGCCTACCGTTAATCAAATCCTCGACCCGGCCGTAGCCTTCGCTCAGAGCCTGCCTTGCCTCGGCTTGGCTCGCTGCCTCGGTCTCATATTCAGCTTTGAGGGCGGCCTCGCTGTCCTGCGCCGCCTTCAGGGCCGCCTTGTGGCTCTCCTCCTGGTCGGCCAGTTTCTTGGCCAAACGATCATGCTCCTGAACCAAGGCGCTGAACTCGCCCTCCTTGGTGCGAAGGGCGGTCTGGGCCACGCCCAGCAGCTGCCTCAAATCAGCATTGGCTCCTGCCAATATGAAGAAGAAGAAATTAAGAAACAAGTCGGCAAGAAAGATCTGACCCGACTGCTCAGCAGTCGGCCCGAATCATGGGGACTACACCCAGTGGGTGCGCTGACGCACCCCCACATGAGATAAAAAGACAAAGCACTCACGCCGGCTCTCCGTCAGATCGGCGTCCTTCTGGTTCATCTCCTGGCCCTGGGAGTTGAAGGTAGCGGCGTGGAGTTTGTGATAATCCTACAAACATGACAAAGGTGTGAGCAAGAACAAGTCATTAAAACAAAGTCTTCTGAGAAGTTCCAAGCCGCCTGCTCAGCAGCCGACTCGGAACTCGGGGACTACACCCAATGGGTGCGCCTGACGCGCCCCCACGGAAGAAATCAAGAGCAAGAAAACTCACCTGAATGACCGACTGCGTCGTAAGAAACTCCTGGGTGCACTGCTTCAGCGCAGTGGCCTGAGCCTGAAGCCGGCTACGGACATCTTGCGCCGCAGGGTTCAACGCGGCTGTCCCACCGCCCGGCGTCCACCCTGACGAGCTGACGCTGGCCGTCTCCAGGTCGTGCAACAATGAGCTGGAGCCGGCGGCCCTCTGCGGATCCGGCTCTGAAGCCGCCCTCCCCGCACGCCGATGAGTCGGCAACAAGACCACAAGATCCGCCCTTGCAGTCGGCTCGCCTCCAGCCGGCTGCTCAGGCGGCACCTCGGGCTGGCCGCCTTGGCCTGTCCCGGCCAACGGAGGCGGCACCACTTCTCCCTCCGGGACGACTATGTCGCCCCCCTCCCTCTCCATCGCCGGCGGGTCGCGGCCGATTTCCTCCGGCGGGGGCACCGGGATGTCGGGG
>NC_041393.1:539726262-539757360 GCF_002162155.2 Triticum dicoccoides | reverse complement strand
TCTGCTGCCCTCTCTGCGGCCTCGGCCTCCGCCTGGGCCCTGGCCGCCGCGTTGGCCTGCGCCTCGGCCCACTCCGCCGTCGTCTCCCGAGCCAACTCGGTGGCGGCTGCCCTCCGCTCCTCCGCCTCCCTCTCCTCCCGCGCGTTCCGCTCCATCGCCGCTTGGAGCTTGGTGCGAGGATCTACGCGGCGGGAACTCGCGGATCCTCCCACCCCGCCGACTATGGAGGCGGCGGTATTCCGCTCAAGAGAAAGCGGGGCCCTGGTTGATGAAACGGGGAAAAGACTTAGAAGAGCATCGATTAAAGAAAGAAAGAAAGGCGCGCGAAGATCATTACTTACACCGAAACTTCCTGCGGCTGCTTCACCACCTTGCGGAAGCGGGCCGCCTTCGCGGCCGCCACGTCCCACTTGGTCGCCGCCGCGGATCCATTGGGCTTCTTCGGCCGGCCGCCGAAGAGAGTCAGCGCCGCTCGACGTTTCTGCGCGCCACCTCGCGCGGTCGGCCCGCCGGAAGGGCCGGTGCCTTGCTGGTCGGATGACGGCTGGCGGCGCAGAAGAGGGTTGGCTTCGTCATCGTCAGGCCAGTCATCGAAGCCGGCGGTGAACCCGGAGCCGCCTGTCTCGCCACCCCCCTACGACATCGTCATCTAGGGCGGCCGCCCCCAAGTCGGGGTCGTCAAGGTCGTCCACCATGCGGTCATGGGCGAACTCGCGCTCCGGCCCCGCGGTCCCGGCCAAAGGATGAAGAAGGGGGTTCTAATTGAAAACAAGCCGACTGGTCAGAAGCCGGCCAGAAAGAACTCGGCAACAAGAAAAGAAGGAAAAGAAAGAAAGCTTGCCACAGGAGGGGGGTTGGCAGAGAGTACGGCTCCTTGCCGTAGTGCCACTCCCCGGTGAGCTTGCAGTTGGCGTTGTAGTTCACCATGTAAGATACCTCGTCGTGAGGCATCTCTCTGGTGCTGAGCCGGCTTGGGTCGAAGCGGACGCTCATCTGACAGATCAGATGAGGGAGGCCTTGGAGCGGGAGTACCCGGCGCTCGACGAAGGCGGCTATCAAGTCGGGCCCAGTCAGGCGCTCTGACTAGATCAGCACCCAAAGCCGGGCGACGGCACCAGCTCCAGCCGGCGTTAGCGACCTGGCCCGGAAGGACCACGAGGGCTGCCTCCTAGGCGGCGGGCCGGCTACATAAGCCGGCAAGTTGACGTAGTCACCATGCGGGGAGACGTTCTTCACGTAAAAATAAGACTTCTGCCAGAGCTTCACCAACTGGATCAGCACGATAGGAGGGAACGGGTTGTCGGGGTGGACCTCCGGATGGCGATGAAGACGCCGCATGGAGCCGGCATGCCTGCGACGACCGTGCCGAGCTTGGACTGGAAGAACTCCCCCCAGAGTTCGATGGTGGGGAGGACGCCAAGGAAACCTTCGCACAGAGCGACGAAGGCCGACAGCAGCAACACCGTGTTGGGACTGAGGTGGTGCGGCTGAAGATGGTAGAAATCAAGAGACAAGCGGAAGAAGCCACTCGCGGGAAGGACGACGCCGCGCAGGCAGTGCGAGTAGAAGATCACTCGCTCGCCCTCCTCCGGCGCCGGTGAAACTTCCCTCGCCAACGCGAGCCGGACCCGCATGAGATCTTCGCCCGGCAACCGCCGCGTCTTGTGAAGGAAGTCGATGTGGTCGTCACGGATGTTGGAGCCGTCCCAGCAGCTCGACATCGGAGCCATGGCGACGCAAGGGCAATGGAGAGCGCAGCGACGGGGAGCGCGCGGTGCGGTGGCGGCAAGACTGTGGCGCGCTAAGAAGAGTGGCGTAACGGAGGCATTGCGGAGAGCCGCTGAAGCAATGAAGAAGAAGGAGGTGGTTGTCGGAGTAATGGGCCACGGGTAGGCTAACCCGAGCCCCAGAGCCTTTCGAAACATCGGGGTCGACTGCGCCCCTCAAGACCCCACAATGAAGAGCCGCCTCCTGGGAGGCGGCGGCGACTATCCCTCACAGCCGAGTCCCAGAGACGGCTTCGAGACAAGCCGACTCTTGGCTGACGACTTCAAGATAAGACGACTATGGGAGTCGGCCCGCGACTCCAACCCTCTCCTGCCTTCACCACGATGGCGGGGCAGGGGACGGTCATTGCGTGGCTGTCTCTACCCCGCCTACGAGGGGCTGGCATGGCTACAGTGCGCCGTATCGCTGGAGATCTCCATCGTGGCGCGACACTGTTGCCATGGCGGCCCTGACCTCAGCCTTAGTGGGCGGCGCACTGTGCCCACGACGCCTACCTGTACGGCCCGAGGACGGCGGGACCGCCTGTCAGCGGGAGTACCGAAGGCGGCGAGAGGCCACGAAGACGGCCCCGTGGGAGTCGGCCCCCTGGAGTCAGCCGGCCCCTCCCACGGGCCCTGCACGCCATTAATCAGACAAGACGGGGAATGGCGACAGTGATCGCCCGCCAGACAGCGGCACTGTTGCCATGACCCCTTGACAAGGACATCGTCATCAGAAGCACCGCTACAGTACAAGGCCTATCCGCGGGGCCTGCTAGTCGGCGGGCCCCAGAAGTCGGCGGAGAAGACGGCGGCCTGAGAGACAGACGACTGGGACCCGCGCCCAGCCGGATTACCATTGTATCCCTGGGGGGCAGGCCTATATAAGCCCCCCGGGGCACGCATGCAACGGGGATAGCCTCTTTAGCATTAGACCGATCACACAGGAAGGGGAGAGCTAGCCTTGCCCTCTCCAACCTCCAGAAACAGCTCTAGGAGCACCATTGTATTCACTTTGCCATAGTGACCATGCGGAGACCCCGTAGAGCAGCAGTAGGGGTGTTATCTCCTCGGAGAGCCCTGAAGCTGGGTAAGATCTGCAGGCGTGCATGTCTTCGCCTCATCCCGCTTCCGGGCATCGGCGATGTTCTACTCGCTCCCACCATGATAAGCCATCCTTTGGCATATGTCGTACCCAACCCCCGACATTTGGCGCCCACCATGGGACGAGGTGCACCGTCGTCCGGAGACCTGCTCTGGACGGGAACCCTTTTCCTCCCTGGCGAGCACAGCCAGCCCGGCACGCCAGATGGAGTCTGTGCTGACGCACTGCACGACGCTGAGATCGCCTGCGCGGCCAGCTGCCTCGCCGATCTTATCGACGAGGTTCGCCTCTCCGATGAGCCTGCGTTCGATGCAGGCACAAGCGGCCCCTAGAGCCTCCTCGCGGGTCTCCTCGACCAACTCCACATTGCCGGCGAGCCTGCCGTGGACCTGGAGTCCATAGGATCCACCGACCCGATGCTGGTCGACTCCGATACCGTGTCGCTCGACGCGTTCCCCACCAACGTGGTGGTCTACGACGAGCCGCTCCCTTGCGAGAGCGGCGGAAGCACCATCACGGAGGTCCTCGTCCTCGATCACGGCGAGCGTTCCGGCGAGGGAGCTCACGACCCGCTCGAAGCGGCTCCGCAAGACCTGACCGCGCGCATTCCGGGAGACGCGGACGCCGAGACGCTGGAGGCACGCCGCCTCCAACTCGTCGAGGGCGCGAAGAAGCTGGCAAGCATGAGACGCTTGTCAGAAGCCTACCAGTGTGGGATGGATCGCGCTGTGGGCGGCTCACCGGCTCCGACTGGGCCTAGCCGCCTAGGCGCAGTCCGGCAGCGTGGCGCGACAGTCGCCAGCCTGTTTGGGGCCAGTTGCCCCGTGTACGCCACGCCTGCGGATAACATCCGCGCCGCCCAGGCGGCGGCGGACAAGCTCGACAACTTCGAGGGCAAAGAGCGCCGCCTGATGATGGAGCGAGTTCAGCAGCTCCTCGATGCAGCTGCCGTGCAGAACGAAGCCGACTACCGCACGGAGGCGCCGCGGCGACAAAACGACGACCCGCCACCCCGCCGAGATCAAGGCGCGACGTCTCGGACGCCGACTGGCGGAGTCCACGGAAAGAAAGACAAGGAGCCGACTGTCAGCCACAGTCGGACTCGCATCACCATCGAGCGCAACCAAGACGGCCGCCCCAAAGCGGTGGAACGGCAGGACGACTATCTGCCTCCCCCTCCTCGTAGAGAAAGGCGAGTCTCCCCGCCGCTCGTGGAGCATCCGACTCTCGGCGATCGCCTTGGCCGCTGAGAGGGAGTCGGAGAGAATGACGCCCGCCACCGGATCGACCGACTCCACCGATCCCTAGCGCTGGAAGAAGAAGACGAGTTGGGTCCTCCCTGTTTCGGACCCCGCATCCGAGATGAGCCTTTTCCCAAAGGGTTCACGCTCCCCCGAGACACGCCCAAGTACACCGGCACCGTGATGCCGTAGGACTGGCTGATTGATTACTCCACAACCATCAATATAGCGAACGGCAACAATCACGTTGCCGTAAGATATGTTCCGCTCATGCTCCAGGGCACGGCCCGGACATGGTTGAATAGCTTGAAGCCCCGCAGCATCAACAGTTGGGTCGACTTCACCGAGGCCTTCGTCCGCAACTTCACGAGCACCTACAAGCGACCTCCCAAGCCTCGCCAACTCTCCTTGTGCGTGCAAGGCCCCGACGATTCCACTCGCGACTACCTGACGCGTTGGGCCAAGCTTCAGAACTCCTGCGAGGGCGTTCACGAGGTGCAGGCTATCGAGTATTTTACTGCCGGGTGCAGAGAAGGCACCCTCCTCAAGCACAAGCTCCTCTGTGACGAGCCAGAGACCCTTGATGAGCTACTGATCACAGCAGACAAGTACGCCACGGCCGACTCCTCCATGAAGGCGGAGATTCAAGTTAGCGCGACTGGCAAAGTCGCCCCTCAGGCTCCAAGAACTCCGGCTGGGGACACCAGTCGGCGGCAGCAACAAAGCGACCACAAGCGCAAGGCCCCACAGCCGGCTTCCAACAGCCGGCAAGTGGCGACAGTCGAAGACCAACAGCCGGAGGGACAGCCTCCGACCAAGCGACAGAAAGGCGACAAGTCCAACTGGTTGCCGGCCTTCTCCTACGAGTAGACTCTAGATGGCCCCTGCAAGTTCCACAGCGGCATGAAGCCATCAAACCACACCACCCAGAAATGCCACTGGCTGACCAGAATCGCCAAGGGAGACGACCTACTCCCTCCCCCGCCTGCTGGGCCGCCTCCTCCACCGCCGCCCCAGCAGCCGGTTGTCAAGCCAGTCGGCACGATACAAGACGAGTTCCCAGATGAGCACGGTGCCTATGTGGTGTTCACCAGTGTGGCTAACGATCGACGCAGCAGGAGCAAGAGGTGAACGCAGTCGTGTCAAGCACTCCAGAGTTCATGCACTGGTCCGAAAGGCCTATCAGTTGGAGCAGCGCTGATCACCCAGAGGTGATGCCGAATCCGAGCTCCTACGCCCTGGTCTTAGGCGCCACACTCGCCACAGATAGGCGGGCCGCTCGTTTCTCGCGAGTGCTGATAGACGGAGGCAGCAGTATCAATATCCTGTACAAGGATACGATGGAGAAGTTAGGTATCAAGCGAAGACAGCTTCCAAGCAGCCGGACCGTGTTCCACGGTATTGTTCCTGGCCTTTCCTGCTCGCCAATCGGCAAGATCCTGATAGACGTCCTCTTTGGGGACAAAGATCATTTCCGCCGAGAGCCAGTTTGGTTTGAAGTAGTGGACCTCGAAAGCCCATACCATGCGTTGCTTGGCCGACCTGCTTTGGCCAAGTTCATGGCAGTCCCCCACTACACCTACCTCAAGATGAAGATGCCGAGTACCAAGGGGATTCTAACCGTAGCCGGCGACTACAGAAAGTCGTCCGCCTGCGCGACCGAAAGCAGTCGGCTGGCCGAGTTCTTGATGATCGCAGCTGAGAAGCGGCTCCTTGATCGGGTTGTGGCGATGGCCGGCAAGCAGCCCGAGATGTCGCCCGACCCCAAGGAGTCAGAAGCAGAAGGATCGTTCAAGCCGGCCAGAGAGACAAATAAGATACCCTTGGACCCGGAGCACCCGGAGAGGTACGCTGTCATGGGTACAAACCTTGATAGCAAATAGGAAGGCGAGCTCGTCGATTTCCTCCGTGAGAATCGAGACATCTTCGCATGGTCCCCTAAAGACATGCCAGGTGTACCGACGGAATTCGCCGAGCACAAGTTACACGTCCGGACTGATGTGAAGCCCGTCAGGCAGCCCTTGTGCTGCCTGTCAGAAGAGAAGAGAAGAGTTGTGGGAGAAGAGATAGCTCGGCTCCTGGCAGCCGGCTTCATTATGGAGGTGTTTTTTCCGGAGTGGCTAGCAAACCCAGTCCTGGTGCTGAAGAAGAGCAAGCAGTGCCGTATGTGTATCGACTACACAAGCCTCAACAAAGCCTGCCCCAAAGATCCATTTGCTCTGCCGAGAATTGATCAAGTGATAGACTCCATGGCCGGATGCGAGCTGTTGGGTTTCTTAGATGCATATTCAGGATATCACCAGATCAAGCTGAACCCGGCTGACAGATTGAAGACCGCCTTCATCACGCCGTTTGGTGCCTTCTGCTACCTGACCGTGACGTTCGACCTGAGGAATTCCGGCACCACCTTTCAGCGTTGCATGCAGAAGTGCCTCCTCAAGCAACTCAGCAGAAATGCCCACGTCTACGTGGATGATGTGGTGGTGAAGACAGAAAAACGTGGAACACTGTTGGAAGACCTCAAGGAAACCTTTGAGAATCTGCACCGATTCCAGATCAAGCTCAACCCCGAGAAATGCGTCTTCGGAGTACTAGCCGGCCAACTCCTTGGTTTCCTGGTCTTTGAACGCGGCATAGAGTGCAATCCTGTGAAGATCAAGGCCATCGAGAGGATGGAGGCACCCAGACGACTGCTAGATGTGCAAAAGTTCACGGGCTGTTTGGCATCCATCAGCCGATTCATCAGTCGGCTGGGCAAGAAGGCTCTCCCCTTATATCAGCTCATGAAGAAGATGACCTTTTTTGAGTGGACTCCCAAGGCGGACGAAGCTTTTCTCCAACTAAAGAAGATGTTGACTACGCCCCCTGTGCTGGCGGCCCCGAGTCCCAAAGAGCCCATGCTCCTATACATTGCCGCCACCAGCCGGGTAGTCAGCACAGTCATTGTAGTTGAGCGCAAGGAGGAAGGCAAGGCGCTACCTATCCAGAGACCGGTATATTACCTGAGCGAAGTACTGTCGGCCTCCAAGCAGAACTACCCCCACTACCAGAAGATGTGCTACGGCATGCACTTTGCCGCCAAGAAATTGAAGCCTTACTTCTAGGAGCATCCAATCACTATGGTCTGCACATCTCCACTTGCCGAGATCATCGGAAGCCGAGATGCTTCTGGCCGAGTGGCCAAATGGGCCATCGATCTGGCTCCCTACACCATCTACTACCAGCCCCGCACCGCCATCAAGTCACAAGCATTGGCCGACTTCCTCATCGACTGGGTCGAGACCCAGTACCTGCCACCAGCGCCCGACTCCACCCATTGGCGGATGCATTTCGACGGCTCCAAGATGCGCACCGGCTTGGGAGCCGGCGTCGTCCTCACTCCCCCCAAGGGCGACAAGCTCAGATATGCGCTACAGATCCATTTTGCCGCCTCCAACAACGTCACCGAGTACGAGGCGCTCATTCACGGGCTCTGGCTTGCCAAAGAACTCAGCATTCGCCGGATCCTGTGTTACAGCGACTCTGTCTTAGTGGTCCAGCAGTCATCTGGCGATTGGGACGCCAAGGACGCAAACATGGTGAGCTACCGCTTCCTTGTGCAGCAACTCAATGGATACTTCGAGGGGTGCATGTTCCTCCATGTGCCAAGAAACGACAATGACCAAGCAGACGCCTTGGCACGAATCGGCTCCACCTGCCAAGCAATACCATCTGGCGTCGCCCTTCGGCGCCTCCTCAAGCCATCTGTCAAACCTTCACCAGAGTCAGACTCCATCTTTGTGCCGGCTCCACCCAAAGAAGTCGGATCCGACTCCAAGAGCACTCCAGTCAAAAGCCGGCCCGGGGACTTCAGAACCCGGCTCGGAGACTGTGGCGACCAAACCGATGAATCTAGAACTCGGCCCGGGGACTGTTCCAGTCGGCCTGGGGACTTCATCAATCCAGCAAGCGGCTGCGGACTCCAACCTGCCGCCTCCCAGCCCAGCCGCCCTCGTCCAAGTTGCAGTACTGGTAGTCGAAGAAATAGCAGCACCTCATGGGCACAGCCCATCCTCAAGTTCCCGGTGAACAGAGAACTGCCGATTGATGAAACCTTGGCTCGGCAAGTACAACGCCGAGCGGCAGCCTACACCATAGTCAACAGAGAGCTGGTCAGGCGCAGTGTCACTGGCGTCTACCAACGCTGCTTCGAGCCAGAGCAAGGCCAAGCAATTCTCAGAGACATCCATGAAGGCGAGTGCGGCCACCATGCGGCTTCGAGAGCACTCGTCGCCAAAGCCTTCCGACACGGTTTCTTCTGGCCAACTGCCCTGGAAGAGGCCAAAGAATTAGTCCAAAAGTGCAAGGGGTGCCAGATGTTCCGCTCCACGCCACATCAGCCGGCTTCCGCACTCAAGACTATCCCCATTGCCTAGCCCTTTGCGGTTTGGGGCCTGGACATGGTGGGACCATTCAAAACAGCACGAGGCGGCCTAACTCACTTACTTGTCGCGGTGGACAAGTTCACCAAGAGGATAGAAGTGAAGCCCATCAAGAGGTTGAATGGTCCAACTGCAGTGACTTTCATCGCCGACATCATGACTCGGTACGGCATACCGCACAGCATCATCACCGACAACGGCACAAACTTTGCCAAAGGTGCCTTGGCCCGTTTCTGCGCGACTCAGGGCATCCGACTGGACCTAGCGTCTGTTGCCCATCCGCAGTCAAACGGCCAGGTAGAGCGAGCAAATGGCCTCATCCTGTCAGGCATCAAGCCTCGACTGGTCGAACCACTGGAGCGTTCGGCCGGCTGTTGGCTTGACGAGTTGCCAGCCGTCCTCTGGAGTCTGCGCACGACTCCAAACAAGTCAACCGGATTCACACCCTTCTTCCTCGTCTACGGTGCTAAAGCCGTCATCCCAACAGACATAGAGTTCGACTCTCCGCGAGTCACCATGTACACCGAGGAAGAAGCAGAAGAAGCACATCAAGATGGTGTCGATCTGCTGGAAGAGGGCCGGCTATTGGCACTCAGCCAGTCCAGCATCTACCAGCAGAGCCTGCACCGATACTACAACAGAAAGGTCAGGCCGAGATCTTTCCAAGAGGGCGACCTTGTGCTCCGGCTGATCCAGCGAACAGCTGGCCAGCACAAGCTGTCGGCGCCTTGGGAAGGCCCTTTCATCATCAGCAAGGTGTTGGGAAACGACTCCTACTACCTGATCGACGCTCAGAAGCCTCGAGCATGCAAGAGGGACGACTCCGACAAAAAGACGGAGCGCCCATGGAATGCAAACCTTCTCCGGAGATTTTACAGTTGATGCAGTATGTATCACGCTACCCTTTGTATTTAAGTACCAAGACTTCGGGCCCCCCGAGACGAGCTCGGGGACTGCCCCCTTTTGTCATCTCTATGATAAGAATTATGCCTTCGAGTACATTACTCTTTGTTATGCCGCTTGGCACCGGGCTCGACTAGTCGGTCCGGGGACTCGCCGCCTCGCGCTATGAAATGCTTCTCGCAGTCAGGCAAGTAGTGTGTGGCGCCTAAGCCATCTCCTGTCAGAAGCCGCAGCTTGCAGAGCAACTACTTGGTAGGCAGGAGTAAGGAAGAACGGGCGCCCACACGAAAAATGGCTAAGGACCTAAAGCACAAACATAGCCTAAGACGGCTTCCAGCCTCTCTCAAACAAAGCCGGCTCATGAATAGTCGGCTTGCCGCTTTCTTCTAGCCTCTCCTAAGTGAAGCCGACTCGTAAGTAGTCGGCTTACCGCTTTCTATCTGACTTGTTAAAAAGACTCTAAAATGGCCAAGTACTTGCCTTCCCAAAGTAGCGAAGTGTTTGATCCAGTGGCAGTCCGCAGAGCGGTTGTCTGACTGACAAGGCGGAAACTAAGGAAAGGCAACAAAGGAAAAAGCCAAAAGAGCAATGAGCAAGCAAAGATAGAACTCGGATAAATATTTACATGACATAGGCCCTTGGCCGAATCTTCAAGTAGAAGTTCAAGATACACCCCGCGGGTGGAATTGTTCGAATTAACAAAGTTTTGCAAAGGCTACTAAGGCAGATAAAGGGAAAGCAAAGATGGAAGCCTAGGAGGCGGCATCCGGGTTCGGAGGGTCGGAGGAGACGGCGGTGTCAGGCGCCGGGGTGGCCGGCTGGGCAGTCTCGGCTTGATCGTCTCCGGCGGCAGCCGCCTTCTCCGGACGCGGCTCGTTGCTGGAGGCGTGGTCGAGCTGAGGCTGGTCGCCTGTTCCGTCTTCTGGCGCCTCCATCTCACCTTCATCCTCCACCTCGCCTTCCTCCTCGGCGCTGGAAGTAATCACCTCTGCCGAGTCCTCATCGTAATCTGGGTTCATCCCGAACCACTCCGGTGGCGTCTCCCTGCTGTCTTCGGCCCAATCAGGGACGAAGATGCTGGTGTCGGCATAGTCGGCGATCGCCGCGGCACGGGCGACGAGGGCGTCTTCCACAGCTACCAGCTCCGCCTGGGCCTCTGACCGGAACGCGGCCAGATGGTCCAGGTCCAGCCCTGGATACCACGCCTTGACGAATTCCAAGGCCCGACGCGCTCCAGCACGGGCCGAGGAACCCTTCCAAGCCTCAAGACGACCGGCTACGACCTCCAGCCAGTCGGCAGTCCGACTGGCAGTGCGCCGGCACGCTGAAGTCGGCGCAGCATCCGATGGGCCGGCCGCAGACGAGCTTCAATGCTCAGAAGTTGCTCGTCAAGGGTCCGGGGGGCGTTGGCAGCAATCGCTGCACCATCTGCCCTCCACGCCTCGCGGTCTGCCTCGATGGCCTGAGTGGCTGCCTGCGAGTGGCCAGTGAAGAAGTCTGCCAAGACAAAAAAGAAGCAAGTCAGAATCAGGAGTTGCCCGACCCACAGTCGGCGGCTCAAAGAAAGTAAAGGAACTCACCGTCGACGATGTCCTCAATCTCATGAAAGCCGGAAGTCAGCTGCGCCTCCTTGTCGGTCCAGGAGGAGCGCTCGCTCTCGAACTCGGCCAGGAGCGCAGCCGCTTTCTTCTCTGCCTCCTCCTGCGCCTTCTTGAGCAACTCCTTCTGCTCCGCCAGCTGCGCGGCCAGCAGATCACGCTCCGCGGCAAGCTTGCCGCACTCCTCCCCCTTGGCGCACAAGGCAGTGTTGGCCTCGCCCAGCTGCTGCTGAAGAGTGGCATTGGCCTTTGAAGAATAAAAAAGAAAAGACATTAAGTCATCAACAAGAAAGTCGCTGAGAAGATCCAGCCCGACTGCGCAGCAGTCGGCCCGAATCTCGGGGACTACAGCCCGCGGGTGCGCCAGCGCGCCCCTGCGAAGAAGAAGGAAGACTCACTCCTACTCTCTGACAAATCGGCAGTCCGCTTGTTCAGCTCCTCAACATTACGGTTGAAGGCAGTGACGCGGAGGTTGTGGTACTCCTGCAATAAGAATTTTTAGACGAAAATAAGTATCGGAACTCGCCAGAAGGAGTTCCGGGCCGCCCGCTCAGCAGCCAGCCCGAAAACTCGGGGACTACACCCAGTGGGTGCGCTGGCGCGCCCCCACAGAGAAGAACAAAGAAAGCAAAGTCAAAATGAGGCATACCCGGACGGCTATGCGCGACGCCAGATGCGCCTTGGTGCAGCTCTGGATAGCGTCGCCTTCGGCTCGCAGCTTCGCCTGGACATCCAGAAGCGCCTGATTCAGCGGGCCCGTGCCGCCTCCTCGCACCCACCCAACGGGTGCGGCGCTCGTCGCCTCGGCGTCTAGGATGGCCGAGCTGGCGGCGCCGGTCTCCAGCGGGCATGGCGCCGAAGTTGCCTTCTCGAGACGGCGGCGCACTGGCGAGGCGACTTGAAGGAGAAGCCTTGCCACGGGCTCGTCCTGAGTCGGCGACACCGGCAGGCCTGCCAGCTGTTTATCTTACGCACCCCCAGACGGCGGCGGAGGCGGCGGTGGCGGCACGATTGTGTCCGGCATAGAGCCATCGCCGCTCTCCCTCTCCATGGCGGGGTTCTCACCACCGGCTTCCCCAGTCTGCCCCGTGAACTCCGGGGGCGGCTGCACGGAGTTCAGCGGGATGACGAGCAACGCCAACTGGAGGAGCGCGGCCTCCTCTGCTCGCTGCCTTGCCGCAACGGCGGCTTCGGCCTTGTCCAGCTTCCTCTGGGCGGAGGCAGCCGCCTTCTCGGCCTCCGCCTTCTCCAGACGGGCAGCTTCGTCCTCATCGTGTTTCTCCCGCGCATTCCGCTCCATCGCCTCCCGAAGGTCGGCGGCGGGATCTATCCGCCGAGTACTGGCGGAGGTCTCTGCTGACCCCATGACGGAGGCGGCAACGACCCTCTCAAAGGTGAGGGGAGCCCTGAGGCGGAGAAAGCATGTAAAAGATTTGGACAAAAATCTACCAAGAGCGAAACAAGTCAAGAGCGGAGGCACTTACGCGGAGAGCAGTGGCGGTTTTTTCACTTCCTGGCGGAAGCGGTTGGCCTTCGTGATCGCCTCCTCCCTCTGGGTCGCGGCGCCCCCCCCTTGAGCTTATTCGGTCGGCTGCCAAGAAAGCTTGGCCCAGCCTGGCGCCTCTTCGCGCCGCCTTGACCACCCAAGCCGCCGGCGGAGCTCGCGCTCGACTGGCCGGCCCTTGATTGGTGGTGTGGGGCGGCTTCCCCCTCAGGATCGTCATCAGGCCAGTCGGCAAAAGTGGCCGACGGCCTGAAGCCTCTTCTTCCTCCCCCTTCGGCGTCGGCCTCCATCGCTGCGGCCCCCAAGTCCGGGTTGTTGATGTCGCTCTCCGCTCGATCGGGACGAACTGGCGGGCCGAGCCCGCGGTGCCGACTGAAGGCTGGATGAGGGGGTTTTGACTCAAGAAAAACCAAAAAGATTAGAAGTCGGATTCGGCTGCAAAGAAGACAAAAGAAGAAGAAGGACGACTTACGACAGGCGGAGGGTTGGCACGCGAGTACGGCTCTTTGCCGAACTGCCAAGTCGCCGCGAGATTGCAGTTTGAGATATAGTTCACCATGTCCGCCACCTCCGCGTGGGGCATGTCCTTGGAGCAGAGCCGACTCGGATCCCGGTGGCCGCTCATCTGACAGATCAGATGAGGTCGGCCTTGAAGCGGGAGGACTCGGCGCGCCACGAAGGCGGCCAGCAAGTCGGACCCGGTTAAGCCCTCGACTGTGTCAGAACTCGGAGCCGCGCGACGGCGGCGGCACCAGCGGGAGTCAGCATTTTGACCCGGTGGGACAAGTTGGGGAGCCTCCCAGCCGGTGCGCCGGCTTCGAAAGGCGGCAGGTTGACCCAGTCGCCATCTGCAGCGACGTTCTTCACATAGAAGTAAGAACGCTGCCACATCTTCACCGACTTGATCAGCGGGATAGCGGGGAACGGATTGTCGGCCACCGACCTCCACATCACGATGAAAGCGCCGCACTGGGCCGGCACACCCGCGACGTGCGTGCCGAGCTTCGACTGAAAGAACTCTCCCCATAGTTCGATTGTGGGGAGAACGCCGAGGAAGCCTTCGCACAAAGTGGTGAAGGCAGCCAGCAGCACCACCATATTCGGGGTGAGGTGGTGCGGCTGGAACCCGTGGAACTCCAAGAAGGAGCGGAAGAAGCCGCTCTCTGGCAGCCCCAGGCCGCGCATGAGGTGCGAGCGGAATACGACCCACTCGCCCTCCTCCGACGCCGGCAAGATTTCTCCCTCCGGTGCGGCGCGGGCTCGCACTAGGTCCGTGCCAGGGAGGCGACGCGTCTTGCGGAGGAACTCGATGATGTCGTCGTCCACCTCTGAGTCGTCCCACACGCCGGAGTGCACGGCAGCAGGCGCGGCGGCGGAGGAAGAGCTCATCGTCGTAAGCGTGGCGTACCTCGGTGCGGCGGCGACGAGAGGGAGAATAGGCAAGAAGGAAGCAGGGGAGTAGGGGAGATGGGCGCGCGTGCTTCGCCGCTCCTTTCCTCCCGCCTACTTATAGGCTCACAGGGCTGAGAAGCCGACAGGGCGGGCGTGGGATTAACTGCGCCCCGGCCCCCACGCCCCCCACGATCTACCACACGCAGTAACTGCATGAAGTTACGGCGTGGGAAATCCAACCGTCCGCACGACCGCAGCAAATCCGCTCGCGTGCCGAGGCGCGGTAGTTACGGCATGGGAAATACAACCGTCCTGTCCCGTCGCGCGCGTGGGTGGGCAGACTGACCCCGCCACGTGGCGCCACGCGACGGACCCGAAACGGTCGGCCGCCCGGAAGCTTATCAGGCACACCGCCTGGACCCCGCTGCGACGTTCAAACCCTCTAAGAGGCAAGACGACCTTCTGCGAGTCCGACTCCAGCTAGTCGGCGTGGAGGAAGACAGCGAGCGAGGCTGAGATCCGCCCCCGGAGAGATGAAACTGTTGAGGCTCCCCAGCGCGTCTCCCGCGGCACCTCACCAGCTTCGGGGACTACTGTCGGAGTAATGGGCCACGGGTAGGCTAACCCGAGCCCCAGAGCCTTTCGAAACATCGGGGCCGACTGCGCCCCTCAAGACTCCAAAATGAAGAGCCGCCTCCTGGGAGGCGGCGGCGACTGTCCCTCACAGCCGAGTCCCAGAGACGGCTTCGAGACAAGCCGACTCTTGGCTGGCGACTTCAAGATAAGATTACTATGGGAGTCGGCCCGCGACTCCAACCCTCTCCTGCCTTCGCCACGATGGCGGGGTGGGGGACGGTCATTGCGTGGCCGTCTCTACCCCGCCTACGAGGGGCTGGCATGGCTACAGTGCGCCATATCGCTGGAGATCTCCATCGCGGCGCGGCACTGTTGCCATGTCAGCCCTGACCTCAGCCTTAGTGGGCGGTGCATTGTGCCCACGACGCCTACCTGTACGGCCCGAGGACGGCGGGACCGCCTGTCAGCGGGAGTACCGAAGGCGGCGAGAGGCCACGAAGACGGCCCCGTGGGAGTCGGCCCCCTGGAGTCGGCCGGCCCTTCCCACGGGCCCCGCATGCCATTAATCAGACAAGACGGGGAATGGCGACAGTGATCGCCCGCCAGACGGCGGCACTGTTGCCATGACCCCGTGACCAAGCCAGCGTCATCAGAAGCACCGCTATAGTACCAGGCCTGTCCACAGGGCCCGCCAGTTGGTGGGCCCCAGAAGTCGACGAAGAAGACGGCGGCCTGAGAGACAGACGGCTGGGACCCACGCCCAGCCGGATTACCATTGTATCCCTAGGGGGCCAGGCCTATATAAGCCCCCCGGGGCACCCATGCAACGGGGATAGCCTCTTTAGCATTAGACCGATC
Organism: Triticum dicoccoides; assembly: GCF_002162155.2. Lineage (NCBI taxonomy): Eukaryota > Viridiplantae > Streptophyta > Magnoliopsida > Poales > Poaceae > Triticum > Triticum dicoccoides. The sequence goes on along the minus strand of NC_041393.1, from coordinate 539,741,996 downwards.
ACACAGGAAGGGGAGAGCTAACCTTGCCCTCTCCAACCTCTAGAAACAGCTCTAGGAGCACCATTGTATTCACTTTGCCATAGTGACCATGCGGAGACCCCGCAGAGCAGCAGTAGGGGTGTTATCTCCTCGGAGAGCCCTGAAGCTGGGTAAGATCCGCCTGCGTGCATGTCTTCGCCTCATCCCGCTTCCGGGCACCGACGACGTTCTACTCGCTCCCACCATGATAAGCCATCCTTTGGCATATGTCTTACCCAACCCCCGACTGTGGTGGAGCGAGGGCGAGCGTGCGAACGACTGCCGCTTCCCCTCCCCGCCCCTAGTTATAGCCTCGTACGGCGAAGCCGAGGAGGCGATGCGCGGGGGGGGGGCATGGGATTAACTGCGCCCACTCCCCCACATCCCACGATTATCGCGCCTTTACGGCGAGTGGGAACCGCCGCCGGAAAACGTGCGGTCGGTTCGGGCCGCAGAAGATCCGCGCACGGGCCGAGGCGTGGAAGTGGCGGGCCCCGGCCTGCGGCAGTGTCCCGTCACGCGTGTGGGCTAGCAGACCCTTCCGGCCGAAGGGTGCCACATGGCGCGCGGATGGCGTGCGGCCAGCCTGCAGTCTGGCTAGCGCGCCAGCTAGTTCCCGCCTTCGGATTTCGAAGATACTTCGCCCAGAAGGCACGCATAAGAGAAGCCGGCTCCTAGCTGCCGGCTCTTCGGGATAGGAAGCTGGCCGAGCTTCTCGATTCCCCCTTTCCGGCCGCGAAGCCCAACCAGCTTCGGGGACTACTGTCAGAGTAAATGACCACGGGTAGCCTAACCGGCTCCCATTGGCCCTTAGAAATGACAACGGGCTGACCGAGCCTTGGAGCACCCAAGATGTGGGGCCGCCTTCCTCCGATCGGCTATCTCACAGGCCGGCTTCCGAAAGGCAGCCCGGCCCTAAACTCTCTTGGAGGACGCCACGATAGGGCCGACTCCAAGAAGACAACAACAGAAAGACTGACTCCAAGAAGCCGGCCCAAGAGAATCGACTCCAAGAGGCCGGCCCCTGGCAGGCGGCCAGGGGCCGCGCCCTAAAAGTCTACACCCCCTCATAACGATGATGGGATGGGGTGTGGCAACAGTGGACCCTGCCACCCCCGAATCCTGGAGCACGCATGGCTACAGTACACCGTACAGGACAGCCATCCCCGTCCAGCGTGGCACTGTTGCCATGCTAATTATGACGCCCTCCATGACGGCCTGCTAGTACGGCCCGTAGGCGGCGGGCCCCTTCGGTCAGAGAGACGCCCAAAGGCGGCCCGGCCTCCCCCAGCCGGCCTAAGGCATGGCCGGCTTCCTATAGCCGGCTTGCTCCCCTCATCGGGGCACGAACACCATTAAGGAGAAAAGAGGAGGTAAGGCTACAGTGAGAGCCTGCAAGGCGATGGCACTATATCCATGCTTACCTCGACAAAGCCCTCATCATCAGAGGCGAGGCAATAGTAACCAGCCCCCGACAAGACCCCCAAGCGGTGGGGCCGGCCTGTCGACCAATGGGCCAGCAGCCGGCGGGACCCACCAGTCGGCGGGCCCCAGCAGCCGACGGAGAAGCCGGCGGCCATAGACGCTGACGACTGGGGCACGCGCCCAGCCAAATTACCATTGTACCCCCGGGGGGTAGGCCTATATAAACCCCCCGGGACACCCTTGCAAAGGGTTGATCTCATAGAGTTTTAGACACCACCATAGGGAGAGAAGAGAGCTAGCCTTGCCCTTCTTCCTCCTCCCACCGAACAGCTCAAGGAGCCTCTTGTAGCTTCTTATCGATCTAGTGATCATGCGGAGACCCCGCAAAGCAGGAGTAGGGGTATTATCTCCACGGAGAGTCCGCAACCTGGGTAAGATCCGCTGGCGTGCATGTCTTCGCCTTATCCCGTTTCCAGGCACCGGCGATGTCTTACTGGCTCCCACAATGATAAGCCATCCGTTGACATATGTCGCACCTACCACCCGACAGCGCCTCCCCTCAATGTTTCCGGCACACGCCCGGTTGCTTTACTTTGGAGATCTGGCATTCTCTATTAGTATGTTTTGCCGTTCTTTTGGGAGTACCGTGAATTTCGCACGACTAATCGAGTTTGTGGCTTGGGCCGAATAGGCTTGAGTTGTTCGTTGTCCGTTGACTGGACTGGGATTTGCTGAACTTAATACCAGCTTCCCTGATTTGCCGTTTATGACCGTTGCGATGGGGCTTGAGGCTGCTTCTTTGTGTATCCTTCTTACTGGTTTGGACCGTAGTGGTGTGCGGACGTTGGGTTGTGTGCCTTTGATTTTCCTGCTTAGGTTGAGGTAGCCAGTTGTGCCGCGTGTGCCCTTTGTTTGGGCGGTCGAGTCGATACTTCTCGGTGGCCAAGATCTTGGTCAACCATTCTATTAGCAAATCATGTTCGGCCTTAAGCTGCTCTTGCTTCCTTTGCAGACTCTTTGCAGTGGCTATGAGTCGTCTCCTAAAGCGAACTTGTTCCACTGGGTCTTCAGGCACGCCGAATTCGTCATTGTCGAGGCTTACCTCGTCTTCGGAGGGGGTGTATAGTTGTTCCTCTCCAAGTATCCCACCATGCCATATACGGCGTGCTTGATGGTCGGCTGATCAGGACTGTATTCCTCTTCACTACTATCCGAATCATCTCCGGGGCCGGTATTGATGTGGCGGGGCTTGGAGTGGCGTCGGAGACGCCCATGTTTTTATTTTCCTCCTGAGGGATTATCCTCCACTGCCTCGTCGCCGTTGGTTTCTTTTGGAGTGTCCACCATGTATATATCGTTTGAAGAGGTGGCTGTCCACCGCCCTGTGAGCGGTGGCTCCTGTATGTCTCCTGCATCATCGTCCATACCGTCAACGTCTTCGAAGTCAAAGTCGAGCATGTTAGTTAAATCATTGATCGTGGCGACAAAGTAGGTGGTAAGTGGGCAGCGAATTCCTTCGTCGCCTGCTTCCCACTCCAGCCGGACATAGTTCGACCCAAAGTCTCCTGACAAAGAGAGAGACTTCAACGAGTTCAGCATGTCGCCAAAGGGTGAGTGCTGAAAGATGTCCGCAGCGGTAAACTCCATTACCGGAGCCCAACCTGGCTCAGCTAGCTCGAGAGTGAGCAGACCAGGACCAATAGCCGGATACGAGTCCGGGGGTCCGGGATTACAGGCCTCCACAGCGGTGGGACCCGTGTTTGGCTGCACCGCCGATAAGTGTGCGGCCTGCGGAGCGGGGTCTAGCCCTCCGTCCATAGGCAACGCAACCTGCCCTGGATTTAGATCCAAGGCTGCTTCAGGGATGATGTCCCGGGCACTGTCCGACAGCAGGTCTAGGCCGTGCTCGTCATGGCTGTCCGGCGCTCCTGGCATAGGCTCGAATCCGTCGAAGATCAAGTCTCCATGGATATCCGTCGTGTAGTTCAAGTTTCTGAACCTAATCTGGTGGCCAGGGGCGAAGCTGTCGATCTGCTCCAACTGGCCAAGCGAATTGGCCCGCAGTGCGAAGCCGCCGAACACAAAGATCTGTCCGGGGAGAAAAGTCTCACCCTGGACCGTGTTATTCACAATTGAAGACGCCATCAAGCCTCGAAGCGATGACACAAAGGAACTCTCAATGAAAGCACCAATGTCGGTGTCAAAACCGGCGGATCTCGGGTAGGGGGTCCCGATCTGCGCGTCTTAGGTTGATGGTAACAAGAAGCAAAGGACACAATGTTTACCCAGGTTCGGGCCCTCTCGATGGAGGTAAAACCCTACTTCCTACTTGATTAATATTTAAGATATGTGGAATACAAGAGTAGATCTACCACGAGATCATAGAGGCTAAACCCTAAGAGCTAGCCTATGATGGTATGATTATAATTGTGATCCGCCTTCTAAGGACCATGCTCTCCGGTTTATATAGACACCGAAGAGCTAGGGTGTACATGGAGTCGGTTACAAGGAAGGAAACATATAATCCGGATCGCCAACCTTGTCTTCCACGCAAAGGAGAGTCCCATCCGGACATGAGCCGAAGTCTTGAGTCTTGTATCTTGACGCTTCTATAGTCCGGACGATGTATATAGTCCAGCTATCCGGATACCCCCTTATCCAGGACTCCCTCAGCAGGTAACACTTTGATCACATCCCTTTACTACCCAGTTTTTATGCATTAGATCAATCCTCAAACATTGCATGATTAGGATCCAAATAACCTGTGGGTTTTGGGAATTAGTTGATGAGGTAGAACCTATTACCCTGTTTATTATCAAACCTTTGGGAGTTACATCTACATTATCCTTATACTGTTATGCTATGCTTGTAGACGTGGTTTGGGTGAGTGTATCCATGACAGATGTGAGTATTGTTAATTAATGGTTAACTTAAGGTGGCTACTTAAATTCACATCTAGGTGGATTGCATGTGGGCACCTGGAGAATCCAGTGTTGTCCTAGGATATCCCGGGGTTCCGGGTGATCATCCTAAGGTCCGCCACCCAGGCTCAAAGGGATCATAAGATTATTCATGCTAGAAACTTCCATGTGCATCCACAAGCTATTATGGGCTCTAGCATAGTTGAGTATGTTGCATGACCTCTTTCAGTGGTGGGCTAGCAGATGTCGGGGAAAGTAGATGTAACTGTCCATCCAGAGTAAGGAGTTAATGTTTCTGAAAGACCGTGTCTCGGTCATCCGTTTCTCAAACACCATGTAGTGCGAGAGATCCAACGGAGGAGATCGAGTCTTGTGGGGAAAAGTGTGCAAACCTCTGCAGAGTGTACAAACTAATCATGGTTAGCCGTGTCCCTGGTTATGGACATCTTGAGTATCTGGTTCTTGGATTATCATGTGGATCTCATCACTCTAAAGTAAATTAATTTGATTGGGTAATTGATGATGCTTAATTGGGATTGAGTTGGAGGAAACTTTTCAATGTTTAACAACCACCATGATAGTTAAATAAAATTTTCCTTTGATGTAGGGAAAAATTGGCTTTATGCAAAACTGTAACCATAGAGCTATCCACCCGCCATATATTGCATGTAGTGATAGCATTTATCTGTTCATTACTCTATGTGTTACATTGCCTGCATATTCCATGTGCTGACCCGTTTCGGGCTTTAACATATCATGTTGCAGACTTTTCAGACGACGAGTAAGGTGCCATAGGTCGTTGTCGTTCACTCAGCTATGCCGTTGAAGTTGATGGACTCACTTTACCTTCCAAGCCTTCCGCTGTTATTGTATTTAGATGGCCTTAAGCCATATTATTGTAATAAGTTCTCTTTTGAGACATTCGTTGTAATAAGTGTGTCATTGCAACTCTGTTGTAAATCCCCGAGTACTGTGCATGTTAGCATTACCGATCCAGGGATGACACTGATGCATAGAGACTTGATCCATTCCGGTCGGGTCGCTACAAGATGGTATTAGAGCACACGTTGATTGTAGGACACAACCACTAAGCTAAGACCATAGTATACTCTTCTCTACTCATTTCTGACTTCTCTCCCTTTTCTACTCTATAGGATGCGGATGCAAGAAACATGTTTACCCAACCGAATGAAGATACACCTTTTGGACGACACTTGAAGGAAGTCACTAGGTACCTGAACATAGGAATACCAAGCTTCACCAGGACCTACATCGCCACTTTACCAGAAGAGGAGCATTGGATGATTCAAGTTCAAGTTCCAGGAAGGATGTTCACACCAGTCACTGAGCCCATAGAGTTTTCCTTCAATGCACCAACCTGGAGTCTAGAAAAGAGCATGGAAGATCACATCGCCGTGGGACGCATTGGTGAAGTTTACCACAAGGATCTCAAGGATACTATCTACCAGATTTGTGGGCGCCGAGATGAGCAATGGGAGATGATCAGCACCAGGAGGGATAAATCCATTGCAGCTTTCATCCAGGAGTTAAACCAGCACATCCGTCGCTAGGAGAATCAGATGTGCGCATGCATGATAGATCTAAAGAAGGCAATGATCAAGATTTTGGAGCTAGAAGAAGAACTCAAGTCTACACATGATGGATATGAGGAGGAAATGACGATACTAGTGGAGAATAATGACGATCTGACGAGGAAACTAGGAGTGTTCATGGGAGACCCCGCGCCAGGAGGAGATGACAACTATTCCATTCGTTCGGAGGACTACATCATCATCGACGACACCGACTCAGACCCCAACAATAGCGATGATGACTATGTTGATGAAGCTGGAGCAGATATCATGGAGTCTTCCACCGATCAAACCTTCTAGTCGACCACCATATCAGTAGTAGTATTTCCCCATGTATATAGTATAGTCCGAGCACTTTTGTAATGATAGTTAGACTGATTTTATGCCCTTGTTTGAATTGATTGAGGTGATATTGAGTGTGTTTGTCTCATATGCATATGGGTAGTGTTTTCCCCTTTAGCCCTCATTCTATTCTGTTTCCTCATCTTTTCTAAACCTATCAGATGCCTCTGAGATGTGACAATGGATTTTCTTTCCCACCGGAGCTCACTCAGTTGATCCAGCAGCAGAATACCTTTATGCAACTACTAGTTCAGAATCAGAACCAAGGCAACAACAACCACAACCCACCACCACCACCACCTGTTGATCACTTAGCCCGTTTCCTAAGGCTGAATCTGCTAGTGTTTTCTAGTAGCACCGAGATGATTGTTGCAGATGATTGGCTCCGTAAGATTGGAAGGGAGCTGACCACTGCAGGATGCACAGATGCGGAGAGAGTGCGCTTTGCCGCACACTAGCTTGATGGACCCGCAACATCATGGTGGGAGAATTTCACAGCCACTTACCCCATTGACATTGTTACATGGGATCAGTTTCAGCAGGCTTTATGCACTGCCCATGTTTCAGCAGGAGCTATGGCCATGAAGAAGCGTGAGTTTCACAACTTGCACCAAGGAGGACGCACAGTGGGCCAGTATGTGGATGACTTTAGTAAGTTAGCATGTTATGCCCCTGACGACGTTGCTACAGATGCTGCTAAGCAGGAGAAGTTTTTGGAAGGATTGAATGATGAGCTGAGCATGCAGTTGATGGTGGCAAATTTCAACAACTACCAGGAGTTGGTATATAGAGCTCTCGTGATTGAAGGGAAGCAGCAGTAGATAGACAGCCGCAAGAGGAAGTATGGACAAGGGAAGTACAATTCTGGAGCTCAGCAGAAACCCCGTTTTACCCCGAACTCGGGAGGACACATTCACCATAACCATGGAGGCCATAATTCTAATGGAGGGATTCCTCATAACCATAGTGGCCCAAAGAATGGGAATGGGAATGGAGGAAGCAACGGCCAGAACCGTTCCAACCCAGCTACGACCGCCAAGAATTATCTAAGTCACATTACTTGTTTCAAGTGCGGGAAGAATGGACATTACGCCACGGAGTGTTCTGAAGCAAAGAATGGTAATGGCAATGAAAGCGCTAGGAAGAAGCCCAACCCTTTCAACAGGGGACAGGTGAACCACGTTAGCATGGAGGAGGTTGAAGCACAACCAGATGCAGTAATAGGTAAGTTTTTGGTTAAGTCATTTACTGCAATCGTTCTTTTCGATACTGGTGCATCGCATTCATACATATCAAGGGGATTCGTGGATAAGTATAAGTTACCCACCAAAGTTCTTAGAACACCTATGTTAGTAAGTTCGCCAGGAGTGGAGCATATGGAAAGCCAAGGATGTTTTCAGATGCCATTGATCGTAGGTAGACATGTTTTCACATCGGATCTGATAATTCTGGAGTCTCAAGGATTGGATGTGATTCTGGGTATGGATTTTCTATTGAAGTATGGAGGAAACATTGATCGCGCCAGTAAGTCGATTATGCTCACCACCCCAGAAGGAAGAAGGATTAAGTATGTATCCCGGCATATGCCGAAGAGGACTCAAGTGAATTCCTTATCAGGAGTTGTACAGGAGGAAGTACCAGTGGTGAAGGATTATCCCGATGTATTTCCGGAGGAGTTGCCAGGCATTCCACCGGATAGAGACATTGAGTTTTTGATTGAACTGTTGCCAGGCATCGGGCCAATATCTAAGAGACCGTATCGGATGCCCGCAGAGGATTTGGAGGAGATTAAGAAGAAGATTAAGGAGTTATTGGATAAAGGTTTTATTCGACCAAGTTCATCACCTTGGGGATGCCTAGTACTTCTAGTGGAGAAGAAGGATGGATTGTTAAGGATGGTTGTTGATTATTGTCAGGACCCCGACTCAATGCCACATCGATCTAGCATGTAACACCTCATATCACTTTGCGGCCTCACGCACGGTATTCCCACGGGTGTCGCCTTACCTTAGCCCGGGACCATTTGCGCCTTTTGGCAGACGTATATGACGGTGTCGCTAGCATCCATATGATAAGGAGCCCTCGCTGACATGGCTAGTCGTAAACCCAAAGTGGCACAGACTTACAGGGACAGGCATTCATGACCCAGCATCGAATGTGTCGGTCATCAGCGAGTGAATCCAGGCTGTAGCACTGGGCTAGCAGGACTCCGGCGAACCGGGCTGTAGCGGGCTAACAGGACACCGATATTCATCGCGTGACATTTCCCCGAAGGGACAGACACAGGAACGAAGAAGGACACATGCCGGCCAGCCTAAGTGTTCCGGAGCAGTAGCAAGCTACCAAGGCTCAATGGGAACACTAGGAGACATTTCCCGGTAAGAGAGGCTACTAAAGATAAACAACTAGATAGTCAGATCCCACACATACCAAGCATTTCAATAGCATACACACAATATGCTCGATATGTGCAAGTACAACATGGCATCACAACATGACTCTACGACTCAAGTAATTTATTCAATAGGCTCCGAGGAGCGAGAGATTACAAACAGGGGTCTCATGACCCAACATTCAGAGCATACAAATGAAAGCACAAGCGGAAGCTATCATGTCTGGGTACAGACATCTATAAATGAAAAAGGCTGAGAAGCCTGACTATCTATCAGATCCTACCGAGGGCACAAGATCGTAGCTGAGGTAACAAGCTAAACGTCGAAGTCCACGTGGAACTACTAGTGAGACTGAAGTCTCTCTGCAAAAACATAAAATAGGCAAACGTGAGTACAAATGTACCCAGAAGACTTACATCAGAACTAACTACATATGCATCATTATCAACAAAGGGGTGGTGGGGTTTAACTGCAGCAAGCCAGCTTTGACTCGGTGGCTATCCTAAACTACGACTGCAAGTAACTCTTTTGAAGTGGCGCACACGAGTCCACATATTCACCATATCAATACACCACTATGGATCCTCTCCCGTCTCCCTACGAGAACGCCATCCATAGCACTCACGCTTATCTTGCGTATTTTAGAGTATCCACTTTCACTTGTCTATGAACTGATATAAGCAACCCAGAAGTCCTTTACCGCGGACACGGCTATTCGAATAGATGATGTTAACCCTGCAGGGGTGTACTTCTTCATACATGTTTCCACCACTTAGCGTCTGCACACGACATGTGCTCGGCAGACTTCAAGCGAAAGCCGACGTGGGTGTAGACCACGACCTACCTAAACACTCAAGTCTCTAGTCTAGGTTTATCGCCTATTCGGGTTCCATCCATGAGGAGATCCGGCCGGAGTTTCGCTCACAGCCCCAAACGATGTGAACAGGGTTCCGTGACACCAAACGGGTGCCCGGTTTACCCGGCCACGTGCCTACCGCATCACAGCCCACCCCTACGGTCAGCGCTGTCCACGGCCTCCAGCATACTACAAACACCAGACACTACTTGCAACTCCTGGACAGAGGACAAGGGTGATTAAGAAGTCGAGCGGGGTCATATTTCAGGGCCCAATGTATGGTAGTAGCTGAGTCATGGATCACAAACACAGAACTCAGTTCCTAAGGACGGCTGCAATGAGACAACCCACCATGTACTCCTACATGGCCTCTCACCGCTACCTTTACCAAATCGTGTTCACACACTTAGCTCACACACATTGGGACATGTTCACACGCCTCTGATTCATCCCCGATGAATCAGACCTGACTCAACTCTAAGCAGTAGCAGGCATGACAAACAAACATGAATGAGTAGGCACATCAGGGCTCAAACAACTCCTACTCATGCTAGTGGGTTTCATCTATTTACTGTGGCAATGACAGGTCATGCAAAGGATAAAGGGTTCAGCTACGGCAGCAAGTATCAAATAAATCGTTGTTGTCCTAATGCAGTAAAAGAGAGCAGGAGCGAGAGAGTGGGATTTTATCGGAATGAACAAGGGGGTTTTGCTTGCCTGGCACTTCTGAAGATAACATTGAGTCTTCATCAGTGTCAACGATCACATCATCGGTATCACGTCTATCGAGAGGGGACAAATACCGACAACACAGAAGGGAACACAATCAATGCAATGCACAATATGATGCATGATCATGACATGGCAAAATGAATGTGTTTTGGGCTAATGCATCTAAAACCAGATTAAATGAAGTTGGTTTGAATCCAAGATTCAAATTCAAACTCCATATGTGGTTATTTAAATGTCATTCACTTCATTTTCCCTAAACAGTAGTGATAAGTTGTTCTAACATGCATGTAAATGGTACAGATGGATTCCTTGAATTTTTCTGATAATTTTTCATATATAATTTATTTAATTTGGAGTTACGGTTAATTTTCTATGATTTATTGAAGTTTAGGGCATTTTCTGAAATTATAAATCATTTCCTAATTTATTTTAATTCCAGAAAGGAATTATTGCGTCAGCATGACCTCATGCTGACCTCAGCAGGTCAACGGGCGCCGTCCAGGTCAAACTGACCTGTGGGACCCATATGTCAGCGTCACAGTTAGTTAACAGGGGGTTATCTGCTTAATTAAAGGATTAGGGGGGTCGGGGCCCACTGGTCAGTGTTAGTGGCTAATTGGGTTTAGTTAATGGCCTGGGGCCCACACGTCAGTGAGAGAGAGGGGAGGGTCAAACCGGGCAGTGGGTCAACCCACGCCGGTCAATGTTCAACGGTCGCCGGCGTTTAGCCGCCGGCGAGTCCCGACGTGGTGGTGCGCTGCGGAAATGGCCTACAGAGCGCCGTTTGGCGCGCGGAGCACGACTACGGGATGCGGACGCTCGTCCGCATCCAACCAGGGTGGTGGCGCGGCCGGGGAGTGGCCGGAGAGTGGTCGGCGACGAGCTTTAGCGGCGGCCGGAGTTCGGATGAGTTGCGGGTTTGGTGTTGCAGCGCGCAAACGAACCAACTAACGCGCTAGCCATGCTCTGTGTGCAGCCTCGAGTTCGTTGGATGCTGGTGCGCGACCAAATGGTCACCGGAGTGACGCCGGCGTCGAGCTCGTGCGGCGGTGGGTTTCGGCCTTGATGGAATCAGCGGCCAGAGCGGGAGGTAGGGCACGGGGAGAGGGGAAATCGGGTCAAAGGCTCACCGCGGAGCTGCAGGGAGGGTTAGTGGGCTCGGGGGCGCGCCGGAGTGGCCGAATCGACGGAGAAGGGCGCCGGGGCCGAAGCTTGGAGATGATGACGATGGCGGCTGCTCGGGGCCCTTCTGGTCGCGTGATACGGCGAGGAGGACGAGGGCGGAACAGCGGAGCTTTGGGAGGCGTCGGGGAGGCGAGACGGTGGCTGTGGCCGCGCGAGCGCTTGTCGGCGGCGACGGCCTCCATTCGGTCGCGGGAGGGGAAATAGAGGAGCAAGGGGGAGGGAGGTCCAGAGAGCGAGGGAGAAGTGAGAGGGGGTCGGGGCCTGCGTGGCGTCGCGGGAGGAACCAGGGAAGGAGGAGGCAGCCAGGCAGGGAGGAGGTGGCCTCCTCGGCCGCGCGCGTGCGAGCACGCAGCTGCTCCCACTGGCAAGAGGAAGACGACAGGGGGGGGGGGAGTAACGGTGGCGGGCTGGGCTGGCTGGGCCGGTTGGTGGCGCCAGGTAGGCTGCGGGTAAGTGGCCCAGGGAGGTTTTCTGATCTGTTTTATTTTTTCCTTCTTCTGTTTTGTTTTATTTAATTTATTTTGCCACTGTTTTGAATTTAAAATAATTCAAACAATGCCAAAAACTCCTCTGAATATTTTATATTGCTAGATGGACTTTTCCAAAAGCATATAAAATATTTCAGGGGTATTTGAAATTATATTCTATTTATATGAATATAACTCAAATTCAAATAGCTAATGAATTAAATCCAAAGTCCCAAAAATAAATCCTTAAAAATGTTCAATATTTTGGTTGGGACCAGAACCCTTGCCAAAAATTATCAAACATTTAAGAAGAGCATTTTGGAACAATGAATGAGATTTCTAGGGTTTTTGCCCCTCTTTTATTTAAGTTTTTGAGGCTTCCAAAATTCCCTCAGTTCAAATTTCAGAATTTAAACATGATGCACAGATGGAAGCAAGCACAGGACAGGCCGGAGCTAGGGATGTGACAATTATTGTGCGTTGAATGAAGTGACGATCAAGAACAAGTACCTCCTGCCGATGATCAATGATTTTTTTGACCAGTTGCAAGGAGATATTGTATTTTCCAAGATCGATCTGCGATCAGGATACCATCAGCTGAAGATTCGAGAGCAGGATATACCTAAGACAACCTTTACCACAAGGTATGGGCTATATGAGTATACCATTATGTCATTTGGTCTGACTAACGCGCATGCCTATTTCATGAACATGATGAACAAAGTGTTTATGGAATTTTTGGATTAGTTCATCGTGGTGTTCATTGCCGATATATTGGTCTACTCGAAAAAATTAAGAGGAGCATAAGGAGCATTTGCGTTTGGTTCTCGAGAAGCTCGGGGAACATCAGTTGTATGCCAAGTTCAGCAAGTGTGAGTTTTGGCTGAAGGAAGTTTGATTCCTCGGACATGTTATATCCGAAGAAGGAATAGCAGTAGACCCTACCAAGGTTGAATCTGTGACCAAATGGGTAGCACCAACATCAGTTGGAGAGATCCGGAGTTTTCTTGGACTTGCAGGATATTACCGGAGGTTCATTGAATTTTTTTCCAAGATTGCAAAGCCCATGACAGAGTTGTTGAAGAAGGACACCAAGTTCAATTGGACTGAGGAATGTGAAGCCAGTTTTCAGGAGTTAAAGAAGCGTTTGGTTACAACCCCAGTGCTGATTCTTCCAGATCAACGTAAGGATATTAAGTGTATTGTGACGCTTCACGTCGAGGACTTGGAGTAGTGCTTATGCAGGAGGGAAGAGTTGTTTCATATGCCTCACGGCAGCTTAAACCTCACGAGCTAAATTATGCCACCCATAATCTGGAGTTAGCAGCCGTAGTGCATGTGTTGAAGATGTGGAGACATTTTCTCATCGGAAACCACTTTGAGGTGTACATGGATCACATGAGTTTGAAGTATATCTTCACGTAGAAGGAGTTGAATCTCAGGCAAAGGAGATGGTTGGAGCTCATTAAGGATTATGATATGAAGTTGCATTATCATTTAGGGAAGGCTAACGTAGTAGCCAATGTGTTGAGTCGACAGAGTCATGTCAATACGCTCATAACCAGAGATTTACCCAAGGAGTTAGCAGAGGATCTTCGTGAGCTATGTTTGGAAATAGTTCCGAGAGGTTATGCAATAGCATTGGAAATTCATTCCACTTTGATGGATAAGATCGGAGAAGCTCAGAAGACAGACAAGGAGATTGCAGAGATAAAGGAAAGAATAAGCAAAGGAAAGGCAAAATGATTTTGTGAGGATGAGCACGATACATTATGTTTTGAGGATCGCGTATATGTGCCTAATGACCTCGAGATCAGGAAGTTGATTCTCCAGGAGGCCCAGGATTCACCGTATTCAATTCACCTAGGGAACACCAAGATGTATTTGGATTTGAAGGAAAGTTTCTGGTGGGCCAGAATGAAGAAGGATATTGCGGACTATGTAGTCGTATGATGTATGTGAGAGAGTGAAGGCAGAGCATCAGAAGCCAGCAGGATTGTTACAGCCATTGCCGATACCCGAATGGAAGTGGGATAAGCTAGGCATGGACTTTATCACTGGATTACCTAGGACTCGTTCAAGCTATGACTCGATATGGGTTGTAGTCGATCGCTTGACGAAAGTAGCTCATTTTATCCCAGTGAAGACCACCTATACAAGTGCGAAGATGGCAAAGATATATATGACCAGGATCGTATGTCAGCATGGAGTTCCGAGGACCATTGTATTAGATAGAGGAACCCAGTTTACCTCAAAGTTCTGGAATTAGTTGCCTGAAAGTTTGGGTACTAGGCTAGAGTTCAGTACAACCTTTCATCCACAGACAGATGGACAGACCAAGAGAGTCAATCAGATTCTGGAGGACATGTTGAGAGCTTGTGCGCTAGATTATGGATCTAGTTGGGACGACAATTTTCCATATGCAGAGTTCTCTTACAACAACAGTTGTCAAGACAGTCTGAAGATGGCCCCTTTCGAAGCCTTGTACGGAAGGAGGTGCAGGACACCGTTGTTGTGGGATGAAGTTGGAGACCGTCAGTTGTTTGGACCAGATTTGATTAAGGAGTCGGAAGAGAAGCTTAAACTTATCCGCAACAGACTCAAAGTAGCCCAGTCCAGGCAGAAGAACTATGCGGATTCTAAATGCAGTGATACAATATATGAAGTCAGAAACAGAGTATATCTTCGTGTGTCCACACTTCAAGGAGTTAAACGTTTTGGAGTTAAGGGAAAATTAGCACCACGTTTTGTGGGACCATACAAAGTTTTGGAACGTATGGGAGAAGTTGCTTACAAGCTAGAATTGCCTGAAGGATTGTCAGGAGTTCATGATGTGTTTCACATTTCCCAGTTGAAGAAGTGCCACGCGGAGATGGCTGATATTCCTCTGAGAGACACAGTGCCACTGGAAGCGATATAGCTACATAGCGATTTGACTTATGAGGAGAAACTAGTGAAGATTCTCGAGTTTGACAGCCGAGTCACCCGCAAGAAGGTAATCAAGTTTTGCAAGGTTCAGTGGAGCCACCAAACCGAGGAGGAAGCAACATGGGAACGAGAGGAAGACCTACGAAAGGACCACCCACACCTATTTTCTAGCCAACCCGAATCTCGAGGGCGAGATTCATCTTAAGGGCGCGGGGGGGGGGGTAGGTTTGTAACATCCCAAATTTTCAATTTGGAATGTTATATATTAGATCATCATTGCATATCATATTTTCATGCATTTTGGTTGATCCTAGAAATTCTGAGCAACTCAAGGACCCACGGAGAGAGTTAGGGATTCCGTTATTTTCATATTTGAGTTTTCTCAAATTTCGAAAAGTGGATCATTTGGTTTTATTTATTTTTCTCTCCATATATTTCAATATAAAATAAAAGGGAGGAGATAAAATGACTTCTCCAAAATAAAGAAATATTAGAGGAAAAATATTAAAATCAAATAATAATTTTTTTTGGAGTTTTATTGCTATTTTATTTGAATTAGTAAAAAACTGCGTTTTTCAAAATTGCATTAGAGTCCCAAATAAAAGTTCACTTTGTCTGTTCTATTTTTAGAGGATGGTGAAAATTTATTTCAGGAGTTTTGGAGTTCGTTTAGTATTTCTTTTAATTGTTTTTCTGCATGGAATTATTTTAAAAAAAGTCAAACCGACCTACCGAGCCGTGTCCGCCCGGGACTTCGACCCGGCCGGCCTTATAAGTCGAGGCTGAGGCCCCCCATCCCAAGTCGCCTGCCGCCCAAAACCCTAGCCCGCGCCCCGCCGCCGCCGCGCCAGCCGCAGCCGCCGCCGCCCGCCACC
>NC_041393.1:539707524-539726073 GCF_002162155.2 Triticum dicoccoides | reverse complement strand
CGCCCGCCACCGCGCTGCCCACCGTCGCCGCCGCCGCAGTGCCCGCCCCTACCGCCCGCATTCGTTGCTGCCGCGCCCCGCCTTGCCGGAGCAGCCCCGCCACCGGAGTGCGCCGCCGCCGCTGTCTCGTTCCACGAGGTAGCCGCCGAGTTTTTTAAAAACCGACACGTTTTATTTCGAAAACCCTAGTTTTGTTTTTTAGATCCGGTTCGGTTTTTTTTCTAGATTAGTTAAATAGCGGATGTTCGTCCATATGTTCGTTTTAACAAACATTTTTCGTCAGTTAGCCGCAGACAGCGAAAGTTCGTTCGTTATCTTGTTCCTTAGTTTTTCTTTTTCCAGGGTTTTTCCGCAATTATTTTCGATCGCAATTTCAGCCTAGATCTTCGTTTTAGTTTATGTTTTCGCTCGTTTATCGGAATCAAACGATTCAAGCGCCTAGATCTCCGTCTCGAAGCCCTCTTTCTGGTTAACCAACTTGAACAAGATTTTGGTACTGTAAAATTTGACTTTAGTCCATATTAGTAATCGGATCTAGTTTCTTTCGTAGTTTGAGTTTCGTTTCTCCGTTTGATTTGATTCTTTTTGCAAACCGGAGTTCTTCAGTTGAAATTTCTGGTTAGATGTTCTTATTTGAGTTTTACCTGTGCATTTAGTTGAGTACCTATGTAAGCTATTGTTTGATTGCGATAGAATTCCTAAGTGCGAAGCGTGCTACCACGAGTCTCTAGGTTTTGTGAATCATCAGCAAGGCAAGTAACACTTTGATCATATCCCTTTACTACCCATTTTTTATGCATTAGATCAATCCTAAAACATTGCATGGTTAGGATCTGAATAACATGTGGGTTTTGGGAAGTAGTTGATGAGGTAGAACCTATTGCCCTGTTTATTATCAAACCTTTGGGAGTTACATCTACGTTATGCTTATACTGCTATGCTATGCTCGTAGACGTGGCTTGGGTGAGTGTATCAATGACAGATGTGAGTATTCTTAATTAATGGTTAACTTAAGGTGGCTACTTAAATTCACATATGCATGGATTGCTTGTGGGCACCTGGAGAATCTAGTGTTGTCCTAGGATATCCCGGGGTTCTGTGTGATCCTCCTAAGGTCCGCCACCCAGGCTCAAAGGGATCATAAGATTATTCATGCTAGAAACTTCCGTGTGCAGCCATAAGCTATTATGGGCTCTAACATAGTTGAGTATGTTGCATGACCTCTTTCAGTGGTGGGCTAGCAGATGTAGGGGAAAGTAGATGTAACTGTCCATCTAGAGTAAAGAGTTAATGTTTCTGACAGACTGTGTCTTGGTCATCCGTTTCTCAAACACCATGTAGTGCGAGAAATCCAACGGAGGACATCGAGTCTTGTGGGGAAAAGTGTGCAAACCTCTGCAGAGAGTACAAACTAATCATGGTTAGCCGTGTCCCCGGTTATGGACATCTTGAGTATCTGGTTCTTGGATTATCATGTTGATCTCATCACACTAAAGTAAATTAATTTTATTGGGTAATTGATGATGCTTAATTGGGATTGAGTTGGAGGAACCTTTTCAATGTTTAACAACCACCATGATAGTTAAATAAATTTATTCCTTTGATGTAGGGAAATTTGGCTTTATGCAGAAGTTTAACCATAGAGCTATCCACCCGCCATATATTGCATGTAGTGATAGCATTTATCTATTCATTACACTATGTGTTACATTGCCAGCATATTCCATGTGTTGACCCGTTTCGGGCTGCAACATATTATGTTGCAGAATTTTCAGATGACGAGTAAGGTGCCATAGGTCGTTGTCGTTCACTCGGCTATGCCATTGGAGTTGATGGACTCACTTTATCTTCCAAGCCTTACGATGTTATCGTATTTAGATGGCCTTAAGCCATATTGTAATAAGTTCTCTTTTGAGACATTCATTGTAATAAGTGTGTGATTGCAACTCTATTATAAATCCTCGATTATTGTGCGTGTCAGCATTATCCATCCAGGGATGCCACTGATGCATAGAGATTTGATCCATTTGGGTCTGGTTGCTGCAGCCATGCAACGGATGCACTAGAGCTATAAGTGTATGAAAGCTCAAAAAGGAACTAAGTGGGTGTGCATCCAACTTGCTTGCTCATGAAGACCTAGGGTAATTTGAGGAAGCCCATCATTGGAATATACAAGCCAAGTTCTATAATGAAAATTCCCACTAGTATATGAAAGTGACAACATAGGAGACTCTCTATTATGAAGATCATGGTGCTACTTTGAAGCACAAGTGTGGTAAAAGGATAGTAGCATTACCCCTTCTCTCTTTTTCTCTCATTTTTTTGTATTATTTTTTGGGCCTTCTCTTTTTTTTGCCTCTTTTTTATATTATTTTTTCATCCGGGGTCTCATCCCGACTTATGGGGGAATCATAGTCTCCATCATCCTTTCCTCACTGGGACAATGCTCTAATAATGATGATCATCACACTTTTATTTACTTACAACTCAAGAATTACAACTAGATATTTAGAACAAAATATGACTTTATATGAATGCCTCCGGCGGTGTACCGGATGTGCAATGATTCAAGAGTGATATGTATGAAAAAATTATGAATGGTGGCTTTGCCACAAATACGATGTCAACTACATGATCATGCAAAGCAATATGACAATGATGAAGTGTGTCATAATAAACGGAACGGTGGAAAGTTGCATGGTAATATATCTCGGAATGGCTATGGAAATGCCATAATAGGCAGGTATGGTGGCTATTTTGGCGAAGGTAAATGGTGGGTGTATGGTACCGGCGAAAGTTGCACGGTACAAGAGAGGCTAGCAATGGTGGAAGGGTGAGAGTGCGTATAATCCAGAGACCCAACATTAGTCATAAAGAACTCACATACTTATTGAAAAAATCTACAAGTCATCCAAACCAAGTACTACACGCATGCTCCTAGGGGGAGGGTTGGTAGGAGTTATCCATCGCGCGATCCCGACCTCCACTCATACGGAAGACAATCAATAAATAAATCATGCTCTGACTTCATCACATAACGGTTCACCATACATGCATGCTACGGGAATCACAAACTTTAACACAAGTATCTCTCAAATTCACAACTACTCCACTAGCATGACTCTAATATCATCATTTTCATATCTCAAAACAATCATAAAGAATCAAACTTCTCATAGTATTCAATGCACTTCAAATGAAAGTTTTTATTTTATCCTTCTTGGATGCCCATCATATTAGGACTAAATTCATAACTAAAGCAAATTACCATGCTATTTAAGACTCTCAAAATAATATAAGTGAAGCATGAGAGTTCATAAATTTCTTCAAAATAAAACCACCATCGTGCTCTAAAAGATATAAGTGAAGCACTAGATCAAACGACAAACTACTCCAAAAGATATAAGTGAAGATCAATGAGTAGTCGAATAATTATGTAACTATGTGAAGACTCTCTAACATTTAATAATTTCAGATCTTGGGATATTATTCAAGCAGCAAGCAAAACAAAATGAAACAAAATGACGCTCCAAGCAAAACACATATCATGTGGTGAATAAAAATATAGCTCCAAGTAAAGTTACCGGTGAATGAAGACGAAAGAGGGGATGCCTTCCAGGGCATCCCCAAGCTTAGGCTCTCGGTTGTCCTTGAATATTACCTTGGGGTGCCTTGGGAATCCCGAAGATTAGGCTCTTGCCACTCCTTAATCCATAGTTCATCGAATCTTTACCAAAAACATGAAAACCTCACAACACAAAACTTAACAGAAAACTCGTAAGCTCCGTTAGTATAAGAAAATAAATCACCACTTAGGTACTATTATGAACTCATTCTAAATTCATATTGGTGTAATATCTACTGTATTCCAACTTCCCTATGGTTCATACCCTCCGATATTACTCATAGATTCATCAAAATAAGCAAACAACACACAGAAAACAGAATCTGTGAGAAATAGAACAGTCTGTAGTAATCTCTCACTCTCGAATACTTATGTAACTCCAAAAATCCTACCAAATTAGGAAAACCTGAGCAATTTGTGTACCAATCCAGATATAAAATAATAAGATCAAAAGCACGTTTCTGTGAATTATCAAAACTAATTTACTAGGCGCAAAAGTTTCTGATTTTCAGCAGGATCAAGACAACTATCACCTTAAGCTATCCTAAAGGTCTTACTTGGCACTTTATTGAAAAAAGCTATAAAACATGATTACTACAGTAGCATAATCATGTGGACACACAAAAACAGTAAGGGTAAATATTGGGTTGTCTCCCAACAAACGCTTTTCTTTAATGCCTTTCCAGCTAGGCATGATGATGACAATGATGCTCACATAAAAGATAAGAATTTAAACATAACATGAGCATCATGAAGAATATGACTAGCACATTTAAGCCTAACCCACTTCCTATGCGTAGGGATTTTGTGAGCAAACAACTTATGGGAACAAGAATCAACTAGCATAGGAAGGTAAAACAAGCATAGCTTCAAGATTTTCAACACATAGAGAGGAAACTTGATATTATTGCAATTCCTACAAGCATATGTTCCTCCCCCATAATAATTTTGAGTAGCATCATGAATGAATTCAAAAATATAACCATCACATAAAGCATTATGTAGGAGTACATGACCGTGGGTAGCCTAACCAGCTCCCCCTGGCTCTTCGAAAAATATTGGGCCGACTGAGGCCTCAAAACATCCAAGACGCAGGGCCGCCTTCTCCTGCCGGCTGTCCCATCGGCCGGCCTTAGGAAGGCGGCAAAGCTCTACGAGTCCTCCCTACGAGGTCCGACTCCTAGCAGCCGGCCACCAGAGGGCCGACTCTTAGCAGGTGGCCCGGCTCACACCCTCTAAGTCTGTGTCCACATAACGGCGATAAGACGGCGCGTGGCTACAATGAAGCCTGCCACCCCTGAATCCCCGAGCAAGCATGGCCACAGTGCGCCATACAGGGCGGTCACTCCTCGTCCGGCACGGCACTGTTGCCATGTTGACCATGACATCACCCACTGTAAGCTGTCAGTACGGCCTGCAGGCGACGGGCCCCTATTGCCAGAGAGATACCAGAAGGCGGCCAAGCTCGGCCAGTCGGCCTAGGGGAGAAGCCATGTCAGGACCCCGACTCAATGTCACATTGATCTAGCCTGTAACACCTCATATCACTTTGCGGCCTCACGCACGGTATTCCCACGGGTGTCGCCTTACCTTTGCCCGGGACCGTTTGCGCCTTTTGGCTCACGTATATGATGATGTCGCTAGCATCCATATGATAAGGAGCCCGGGCTGACATGACTAGTCGTAAACCCAAAGTGGCACAGACTTACAGGGACAGGCATCCATGACCCAGCATCGAACGTGTCGGTCATCAGCAAGTGGGTCCGGCTGTAGCACTGGGCTAGCAGGACTTCGGTAAACCGGGCTGTAGCGGGCTAATAGGGCTCCGGTACTCAATGCGTGACATTTCCCCGAAGGGACAGACACAGGAACGAAGAAGGACACATGCCGGCCAGCCTAAGTGTTCCGGAGCAGTAGCAAGCTACCATGGCTTAATGGAAACACTAGGAGACATTTCCCGGTAAGAGAGGCTACTAAAGATAAACAACTAGATAGTCAGATCCCACACATACCAAGCATTTCAATCATACACACAATATGCTCGATATGTGCAAATACAACAAGGCATCACAACATGACTCTACGACACAAGTACTTTATTTAAAGGATCAGAGAGCCATACATAACATACATACAAGTACGGGTCACACGACCCACATTCAAGTCATACAGTCATACAAACCAGCAGCGGAAGTAACTTGTCTGAGTACAGACAACTAGTAAAATAAAAGAGGCTTGGAAAGCCTAGCTATACTACGTGGACCTTCACAAGCTCAGGATTACCACCTGGGCCTTAGTCTACTCATCGATGTCAACGTCTATGAAGAACCCATCAGAAGGGGTTGCAGCGCCTTCTGTAAAATGTAAATTATAGCAACATGAGTACAAAGGTACCCAGCAAGACTTACGTCAGATCCTACATACATGCACATTATCAAGAAGGGTTTGTGGAGTTATTGCAGCAAGCCAGCTTTGACTCTTGGCTAAGCTATCCTACGAGACTCCAACTTGAAATGGTTTTGCGCACACGAGTCCACTACTCACCACTTCAATACACCACCGAGAATCCACCTCCGTCATCCTACGGAAGAGCCATCCTCGGCACTCACGCTTATCTTGAGATTTTTAGTAGTATCCATTCACTTGTCTATGAACTGTATAAGCAACCAACTAGTCCTTTACAGCGGACGCGGCTATTTGAATAGATCATGTTAACCCTGCAGGGGTGTACTTCTTCATACATGTTTCCACCACTTAGCGTCTGCACACGACATGTGCTCGGCAGACTTCAAGCGAAAACCGACGTGGGTGTAGACAACGACCTACCTAAACTCCTAAGTCTCTAGTCCAGGTTTATCGCCTATCCAGGTTCCATCCGCAGGGAGTCCGGCCGAGGTTTCCCATACGGCCCCGAACGATGTGTACAGGGTTCCCGAGATACCTAACGGGTATTCGATACACCATGCCACGTACCTACCGCATCACAGCCCACCCCGCGGGTCAGCGCTGTCCACGGCCTCCAGTAAGCTACAAACACCAGAAACTACTTTCAACTCCTGGACAGAGGACTAGGGTGATTAAGAAGTCGAGCGGGGTCATATTTCAGGGCCCAATGCATGGTAGTAGCTGAATCTTAAATCACGCATACAGATCTCAGTTCTTAAGGTCGGCTTCAATGAAACAACCCACCATGTACTCCTACATGGCCTCTCATCGATACCTTTACCAAATCGTGTTCACCACATCACTCTCATTACCGACATGATCATTTCACTCTAGCCCATCACCCAGATGAACCAGACCTGACACGACTCTAAGCATAGCAGGCATAGCAAGGTAGGAACAACACATACATATGGCTCAATCAATTCCTACACATGCTAGTGGGTTTCATCTAATTACTGTGACAATGACAGGTCATGCAGAGGAAATGGGTTCAATTACCGTAGCACACAGCAGTTTGAAACGCCTTGTCTTAATGCAGTAAAAGAGAGCAAGAGCGAGAACATGGGATTGTATCGATATGATCAAATGGTTGGTTGCTTGCCTGATGGATCGATGCACGAATACGGTTCTTCGCTAGGGTAATCACGGTACTCCTCGGAGGCAGAACCTGCCGCAAAGAACACCGATACACAACCATCACCAAACAATGTGTGACAATATGATGCATGCATGAAACATGGCAATATGAGTGTGTTGGGCTAATGCAACTAAAACCAGATGGGTTTGAATCAATTTGAACCAAAGATTCAAATTTCAAACTCATAAATGGCCCTTTAAAGTGTTTTATCTTGTTCTGCACTAAACCTCAAGTTAGTTTGCTTAAACATGCATGAAACTAGTACAGATGGATAGATTGGATTTTTCTGATCATTTTTCATATATAACTTGTTTGATTTGGAGCTATGGTTGAATTTATATGAATTTTTGAAGTTTGCAACAATTTCTGGAATTTATAAATCATTTTAGATTTATTTTAATTTCAGAAAAGGTTTACTGCGTCAGCATGAGGTCATGCTGACGTCAGCAAGTCAACAGACCCGGTCCAGGTTAAACCTGACGCGTGGGTCCAGGGTGTCAGTGGATAATTAACTAATTTAATTTAGTTTAAACTAATCTGGATAATTAGCAGAAGGGGGCCCCACCTGTCATTGACTCAACAGAGTCAACCAGGGCCCACCCGTGGTCAAAGTAAAAATGGCTGCACCGGCGTTTAGCCGCCGGTGAGCCCGACGCGGCGGCGGAAGTGGTTTTGGCCATTCCGGCCACCAAATGGGGCGCGGAAGGCATCTACGTGGAGCTGGGGACAAACCGCAGCTCTTGGTGGAGCGAGTTGAGGTCGGGGTGGCCGGAGTTGGCACCGGCGACGACCTAGGCGGTCACCGGAGTTCGGGTGAAGGCGAACTCGAGGCTAGGGTGTGCGGTGAGGTGCGGGGAGTGCACGATTGGACTCAACGCAGCGTGGTGAGTGTGTTGGACACCGTGAGGTGGCCGGAGGATGGCCGGGAGCACTTCGGCGACGAGATCCGTAGCGGTGCGTGCGGGTGATCTTCGTGCGGTGGTTACACGGCTCGGGGGCGAGAGAGGAAGGGTAGGAGGGGTAGCTAGGCTCACAGAGCACCCGTAGAGGCCACCGGCGGGGTCGGGGACGAGCTGATGCGGCGACGGTGTTGAAGGGGATCTCCGGCGACGGCGAACTCAGGCGAGGTCGGTGCGGTGGACTCGGGCCTCACGAGCACGCGGGGCTCGGTTAGCTCGACGAAGTGGACGGCGGCGGAGCTCCTGGACACCAAGAGACGGAGCACGGGCGGCGGGGAGTGCGGCTACGACGATGGAGCGGCGGCGGTGGCGTCGGCCATGGCTGGGGAGCGTGAGGGGGAGGTGCTGGAGAGGAGAGGGGGCGTCTGGGGGGTTCGGGGGAGAGAGAGGGGTCGATCCACGTCGTTAGCCGGGTGAGTGGAGCGGCGAGGCGGCGAGCAGGTGCGTGGCACCCATGCGGTGCTCGCCGTCGAGCACCTTGCCTGCCTGCCTGGCCGGCAAGCAGCTCGGTGGCGCGGCGCTGGGCTGGGCCGGCAGGTGGGCCGGGTTGCAGGCGCCAGGTAAGTCCTTCCTTTCTGTTTTTTTTTCTATTTTTCTGCAGCTTTGTTGAATTATTAAAAATACCTAGGCAACTCCTCAAATCACCAAACTGCTCCTGGTCCAAAGTTGGAATATTTCCAACATGAAACATTTCAGTTTAGGAATATTTGAGCATTTGAAATATTTTATATAATTTTAAATGCCCAAATTCAAATACTTATCATTTAATTCAAAGACCCTAAGATGACCTAGAAAATTGTGCAACACTTTTGGGAGAGGTTCTGAACCAAGACAAAAATGATGGACAATTTAGATGGGCATTTCAGGTTCATTGAAAAAGTTTTTAGTAAACCCTAGTTGGTTTCAGAGGGGGCTGGGGGTTCTGACATCCCCATTTCAAGTTTCTGATGAAAGGATAGACATGATGCAACACTCTAATGCATGAACTAGCTAGGGTGTGACAACTCACCCCCACTCAAAAGAATCTCGACCCGAGATTTGGGTTCCTCCGGGAAGAAGGCGGGATACTCGAGTCGAAGATGATCCTCCCTTTCCCAAGTTGCTGCATTCTCAGAATGGTGCGACCATTGAACCTTGAGAAACTTGATATTATGACGTCGAGTGGTACGCTCAGCTTGATCGAGGATATGAACGGGGTACTCTCGATACGTGAGATTATCTTGGAGATCAAGCGTTTCGTGGTCTACTCCACGGATAGGATCCGAGAAGCAACGCCTGAGTTGAGAAACGTGGAAGACGTCGTGGACTCTGGAGAGATGCGGAGGTAGTTCCAATTGGTAGGCAACTTCTCCTCATTTTGCGAGAATGCGAAAGGGTCCAATGTAACGAGGAGCCAATTTGCCCTTGATACCGAAGCGATGGGTTCCCTTCAGAGGAGTAACCCGAAGGTAAGCCTTCTCGTCAACCTCAAAAGTCATAGCCTTATGTTTTCGGTCATATTGACTCTTTTGACGAGATTGGGCTGTTTTCAACTTTTCACGAACGATGCGAACTTGCTCTTCTGCTTCCTGAATCATATCCGGGCCAAAGAATTGTCTTTCCCCGGTTTCTGACCAGTTAAGAGGCGTTCGACACCTTCGTCCATAGAGAACTTCAAAAGGGGCTTTGCCCAAGCTGGATTGCTAGCTGTTGTTATAAGCAAATTCGGCAAATGGAAGGCATTTATCCCACTCCATTCCGAATGAGATAACAGAAGCTCGAAGCATGTCTTCTAGAATCTGGTTGACGCGTTCCACTTGACCACTTGATTGAGGGTGGAAAGCGGTACTAAAAGAAAGGCGGGTTCCCATAGCATTTTGGAAACTTTCCCAAAATCGAGAGGTGAAAATACTTCCTCGATCCGAGTTAATTTCCAAAGGAACACCATGGAGAGACACTATTCGGGAGATGTACAAGTCTGCTAACTGACTAGCAGTTATACTCTCACGAACAGGTAAGAAATGGGCCACTTTGGGAAGACGGTCGATAACGACGAAGATAGCGTTATTCCCTCTCTTGGTCCTGGGAAAACCGGTAATGAAGTCCATACCAATTTTATCCCATTTCCATTCAGGAATAGCTAGGGGTTGAAGGGTGCCAGCAGGCCGTTGATGCTCTGCTTTTACACGACGGCAGACGTCGCAATTAGCAATATACTGAGCAATTTCTCTCTTCATCCTAGTCCACCAGAACCTCTGGCGTAGGTCCTGATACATCTTGGTACTACCGGGATGAATGGTGAGAGGAGATTCATGAGCCTCCTTAAGGATCAACTGCCGTAGATGCTGGTTCTTGGGAACCACTAAACGGTTCTCAAAGTACACAACACCATGATCATTTGTGGAGAAACATCTAGCACCTCCCCTAGCAATATTCTCCTTGATCTTAGATATTCCCTTATCTCTCTTTTGGGCAGCGATGATTTGATCCGTAAGAGTAGGTTTCGCCACCAAGGTGGAAAGAAATCCTTGAGGAACAATGTGAAGGTTAAGCTTCCGAAATTCCTCATGGAGAAGCGGTTGACTTTGTTGTAACATCAGGTTGCTACAATAAGATTTATGACTTAGCGCATCAGCCATGACGTTGGCTTTCCCTGGGGTGTAAGTTATTCCTAAGTCGAAATCTGTGATCAACTCGACCCAATGTCTTTGCCTGAGATTTAAATCCGGTTGGGTGAATATATACTTAAGACTTTGGTGATCAATGTAGATTTCGCAACGATTACCGAGAAGGTAATCACACCATGTTTTGAGTGCATGGACTACAGCTGCAAGCTCTAGATCACGAGTGCAGTAGTTTTCCTCATGTGGGTGTAATTGCCGTGAAGCATAAGCAATTACGTGTCGATCTTGCATGAGAATACAGCCTAGTCCTTGTCGCGAGGCGTCGCAGTAGATAACAAAATCCTTGGAAAAATCCGGCGGTACCAGTACGGGAGCAGAGGTTAAACGTCTTTTCAGTTCCTGGAAACTGTGCTCACATTGTGGAGTCCACTCGAACTTTTTATCTTTCTTGAGGAGTTCAGTTAGAGGTTTGGCAACTTTGGAGAAATTCTCGACAAAGCAACGGCAATAGCTCGCTAGGCCAAGGAAACTCCGAACTTGCTTGACCGATTCAGGTGTAGTCCAATTAAGGACGGCTTGAACTCGCTCGGGGTTAACAGCAATGCCTTTACCAGAAATTACATGTCCAAGATAGGTCACTTCTGACAACCAGAATTCACATTTAGAAAATTTGGCATAAAGGCAATGCTCTCGAAGTTTCTTCAACACTAGCCTTAGGTGTTCGGCATGTTCTTCCTCGTTCTTGGAATATATGAGTATATCATCGAGGTAAACCACGACGAATTTATCCAAATACTCCATGAAGATTGAGTTCATCAACCGAGAGAAGGTGGCTGGAGCGTTGGTTAAACCGAAGGACATGACGGTGTACTCGTATTGGCCATAACGAGTAACAAAGGCCGTTTTTGGAATGTCCCCGTTTCTGATTTTGATTTGATGGTAGCCCAACCTCAAATCCATTTTAGAGAAGATTGAGGATCCAGCGAGCTGATCATACAGGTCATTGATCCTGGGGAGCGGATATTTGTTCTTAATTGTGACCAGGTTGACAGGTCGATAATCTACAAGCATCCGGTCCGTACCATCCTTCTTCTTGACGAAGAGGACGGGGCAAGCCCAAGGAGATGAACTAGGTCGGATGAAACCCTTTTTCAAGGACTCATCGAGTTGTTTCTTAAGCTCGGCTAGTTCAAAAGGTGCCATCTTGTAGGGTCTTCTGGAAATCGGAACAGTTCCTGGAATGAGATCTATCACGAATTCGACATCTCTGTCAGGTGGAACACCTGGCAATTCCTCTGGGAAGACATCCGGAAAGTCACGAACTACCGGAACGTCCTCAAGGTCTGGCAAAGGGCTGGCGTTAAGAGAATATAACTGTCGCTTGGCTATTCGGGTCAAGACATTGACTATCTTCCCCGAAGGATGGGTGAGTTGAACAGTCCTAGAGAAGCAATCAATTTTGGCATGATGGGCTGATATCCAGATCATACCCAAGATGATATTAATATCCGAAGATTTGAGGGCTATCAAAGATGCGAGAAAAACAAGTTTATCGACTTGAATTTCATTTCCATGGCTTACTCTAGAAGTTTGCCATTTGGATCCCGGAGTTTGAATTACCATAGAGGTGGGCATTTCACAGAATGTGGTGTTATGCAGACGAGCATAGCTCTCGGATATAAATGAATGAGATGCTCCTGTATCGAAAAGAACAGATGCCGGGTGGCAATTAACAAGGAGCGTACCGAGAACGACGTTGGGATCTTCTTGAGCCTCTTCCGCAGAAACACAATTAACATGGCCACGAGCAGTGGTGGCCGGCTTGGCGTAGAACACTTTCCCTGTCGGCTTGCCGCGGCCAACAGTTTTTGCTGTCTAGTTGGGGTTGGTTTGGGGACACTCGCGCATATAGTGGCCTGATTCCCCACACTTGAAACAAGTCACGGAACTGGTACGTGGAGGAGCATTGTTGGTTGGATCACCATAGGGCTTGGCTGGTGCATATGGCTGAGCTGGGCGAGGCGCCTGGAAGGATGGCCTCGGTGTGAACCTGGGTGGCAGGGCAGTGTTAGGCACCCACACGCGGCGCTTCTGAGGACCAGCACCGGATGAGGAACCCAAGTCACGGCCATGCTTGCGTGTTGCTTCATAATCAGTCTGACCAGTCTCAGCACTGATGGCCTTGTTAACAAGCTTCTGAAAAGATGTGCACTCATGCAGACAGAGGTCGCGGCGAAGCTCAGGACTAAGTCCCTTACGGAACCTTGCCTGCTTCTTGGCATCAGTAGAAACTTCCTCCGTTGCATAACGGGCAAGGTTACCAAACTCCCTGCTGTAAGCGTCAACAGAGAGTCGACCTTGAGTGAAACTACAGAACTCTTCATGTTTACGGTCCATGAGACCCTCCGGAATGTGATGTTCACGGAAAGCCTCGCTGAATTCAGCCCAAGTAGTGACATGGTCCGCTGGGCGCATAGCTCCATAATTCTCCCACCATAGACTGGAGGGGCCTTCAATATGATATGCAACAAAGGTGACCTTGTCAACCTCAGCTACTAGCGCAGAACGCAGTTTGTGAGAAATACTGCGAAGCCAGTCATCAGCGTCGAGAGGCTCGACGGAGTGGTGGAACGTGGGTGGATGTAACTTGATGAAATCACTAAGTGACACCAAGTTAGTCCTCTGATGGTGTGCTATGTTCTGTTCAATACGCTCCAACAAACGGTTGGTCTCCCGCTTGTTTCTCTCAGCCTCTAGCATAACTTCTGCCAGAGAGGGAGGGTGAGGCAGAATTGTATCCCCAACTCTGCTGCCTTCGGCCTGCTCTGGGGGAGCAGGGTTGTTGCGGGTGTTGACCATCCTAGGAAAAACAAGACAATGGTTTAGTCCAAAATGACAAGATTCCGACATAGAATGTAGAATGTAATGGAAAACTCAGAATGCAAGATGATCATCCGTATGACATGGTAGATACAGAAACTACTTCTTTTATTCCATCGTCATACACACCATACGAGGTTTAGTACAAGACCAACAAGTACTACTACGGTGAGAGGAGGATTACATATCATCGGAGGCATCCCAAGCTCCTATACATTATTTTTCCTACACCCCCGGAATTACTACACGCTAAGTCATATTCCACAAGTCACGCAGGACGGTGGAAATACAACTATTACAATACCTAGTGGATCTACTACTATCTCAGTCATCTCCATAGTAGTTCTCATAGAAGTCTCCTCCATAGCCTGGAAGTTCAACATGAGCATCCGG
Organism: Triticum dicoccoides; assembly: GCF_002162155.2. NCBI lineage: Eukaryota > Viridiplantae > Streptophyta > Magnoliopsida > Poales > Poaceae > Triticum > Triticum dicoccoides. The sequence continues at coordinate 539,712,030 of NC_041393.1, read as the reverse complement.
AAACAAACGGTCCTGAGGAGCCTGTGGACCAAAAGGGCTAGGGTGAGGTCTTGGACCAACAAACGGTTGCCTGCGAGGACCACGAGGTGGGGTGATGCCTCCCACATCATGCCAATCCATCATGTCCGGCAGAGCAGACCTAATAGGATACAGATCTCTCATATCCATGCATCCAGCTTGCACAGCCGGTGCAAACCGAGTCAAGGTGGCCCAATGATCGGCAAGGGTGTTGAAAAGCTCCATTCTCAAGGCCCGATTCTCTCGGTCCTTATCCTCGAGCAACTCAGCAGTGGTGCGAGTTAGTGAGTCCTCCTGACTGGAGTCAGCATAGATAGCCCGGAGATAACCGTGCGCTCCAGGAAGTGAAGCCGGCATATACCGGAAGTCGGTGTTGCGAAGCAGGCCAGTCCTGACTCGCATGATGGTCATCATAGAATAAGCCGCATCTTGCACAGCCATCTCAATAGTAACACCGAGCCCATAGGAACAGTGAAGAGCCTCGGTAGAACCAGGATAAGAGGGAAATATCCGGACGGTGCAAAGATACTGGCTTTGGTTAAAATCTGGAAACTGCTCTTCGACCGTGTATTCGGGATACCAACGGTAACCCGTCTCGATCATCACTCGGACTAACATGGCCGTATGACCGGTCACACCAATGCATCGGGTCAGGCGAACCACTTGATTTTGGTCGCGAGTGGCCATCTGAAAGCACAACCATAATGCAAAGGCATTAGAATTTCTAGCAAAATTTTGACAGCATAACGGCTGTAAATGCTCAAGAAGGGTTTGAGACATTTATCAAAAAAAATTCATAGACACTCAACAATATCATATCAAGGTTCTGGGTCCAACTTATCAGCATAACAAGGTAGTAGAACTGAACTAGGCTTGTAGTCATCAAACCTATAAGGTACTACTGATTCATAACATGTGAACCTGATAGAGAGAGAAGATCCTAATCCTTAATCCCCGATAGAAGAATGGACTGACTCAGATCACAATGCCATGAGGTAAACAAGTAAAAAGAGCCTTACATACCATCCCACAATCAATTCCCCTACATATAAATAAAGCATTTCTAGACTCAACATCGACCAGTTTGGCTTGGAAAACCTACAGGCAGTCGGGCTCTGATACCAACGTTGTCAGGACCCCGACTCAATGTCACATCGATCTAGCCTATAACACCTCATATCACTTTGCGGCATCACGCACGGTATTCCCACGGGTGTTGCCTTACCTTTGCCCGGGACCGTTTGCGCCTTTTGGCTCACGTATATGATGATGTCGCTAGCATCCATATGATAAGGAGCCCGGGCTGACATGACTAGTTGTAAACCCAAAGTGGCACAGACTTACAGGGACAGGCATCCATGACCCATCATCGAACGTGTCGGTCATCAGCAAGTGGGTCCGGCTGTAGCACTGGGCTAGTAGGACTCCGGTAAACCGGGCTGTAGCAGGCTAACAGGGCTCCGGCACTCAATGCGTGACATTTCCCCGAAGGGACAGACACAGGAACGAAGAAGGACACATGCCAGCCAGCCTAAGTGTTCCGGAGGAGTAGCAAGCTACCATGGCTTAATGGAAACACTAGGAGACATTTCCCGGTAAGAGAGGCTACTAAAGATAAACAACTAGATAGTCAGATCCCACACATACCAAGCATTTCAATCATACACACAATATGCTCGATATGTGCAAATACAACAAGGCATCACAACATGACTCTACGACACAAGTACTTTATTTAAAGGCTCAGAGAGCCATACATAACATACATACAAGTACGGGTCACACGACCCACATTCAAGTCATACAGTCATACAAACCAGCAGCGGAAGTAACTTGTCTGAGTACAGACAACTAGTAAAATAAAAGAGGCTTGGAAAGCCTAGCTATACTATGTGGACCTTCACAAGCTCAGGATTACCACCTGGGCCTTAGTCTACTCGTCGATGTCAACGTCTACGAAGAACCCATCAGAAGGGGTTGTAGCGCCTTCTGTAAAATGTAAATTATAGCAACATGAGTACAAAGGTACCCAGCAAGACTTACATCAGATCCTACATACATGCACATTATCAAGAAAAGTTGGTGGAGTTATTGCAGCAAGCCAGCTTTGACTCTTGGCTAAGCTATCCTACGAGACTCCAACTTGAAATGGTTTTGCGCACACGAGTCCACTACTCACCACTTCAATACACCACCGAGGATCCACCTCCATCATCCTACGGAAGAGCCATCCTCGGCACTCACGCTTATCTTGAGATTTTTAGTAGTATCCATTCACTTGTCTATGAACTGTATAAGCAACCAAGTAGTCCTTTACTGCGGACGCGGCTATTCGAATAGATCATGTCAACCCTGCAGGGGTGTACTTCTTCATACATGTTTCCACCACTTAGCGTCTGCACACGACATGTGCTCGGTAGACTTCAAGCGAAAACCGACGTGGGTGTAGACCACGACCTACCTAAACACCTAAGTCTCTAGTCCAGGTTTATCGCCTATCCAGGTTCCATCCGCAGGGAGTCCGGCCGAGGTTTCCCATACGGCCCCGAACGATGTGTACAGGGTTCCCAAGATACCTAACGGGTATTCGATACACCGTGCCACGTACCTACCACATCACAGCCCACCCCGCGGGTCAGCGCTGTCCACGGCCTCCAGTAAGCTACAAACACCAGAAACTACTTGCAACTCCTGGACAGAGGACTAGGGTGAATAAGAAGTCGAGCGGGGTCATATTTCAGGGCCCAATGCATGGTAGTAGCTGAATCTTAAATCACGCATACAGATCTCAGTTCTTAAGGTCGGCTTCAATGAAACAACCCACCATGTACTCCTACATGGCCTCTCATCGATACCTTTACCAAATCGTGTTCACCACATCACTCTCATTACCGACATGATCATTTCACTCTAGCCCATCACCCAGATGAACCAGACCTGACACGACTCTAAGCATAGCAGACATAGCAAGGTAGGAACAACACATACATATGGCTCAATCAATTCCTACACATGCTAGTGGGTTTCATCTAATTACTGTGGCAATGACAGGTCATGCAGAGGAAATGGGTTCAACTACCGTAGCACATAGCAGTTTGAAATGCGTTGTCTTAATGTAGTAAAAGAGAGCAAGAGCGAGAACATGGGATTGTATCGATATGATCAAATGGTTGGTTGCTTGCCTGATGGATCGATGCACGGATACGGTTCTTCGCTAGGGTAATCACGGTACTCCTCGGAGGCAGAACCTGCCGCAAAGAACACCGATACACAACCATCACCAAACAATGTGCGACAATATGATGCATGCATGAAACATGGCAATATGAGTGTGTTGGGCTAATGCAACTAAAACCAGATGGGTTTGAATCAATTTGAACCAAAGATTCAAATTTCAAACTCATAAATGGCCCTTTAAAGTGTTTTATCTTGTTCTGCACTAAACCTCAAGTTAGTTTGCTTAAACATGCATGAAACTAGTACAGATGGATAGATTGGATTTTTCTGATCATTTTTCATATATAACTTGTTTGATTTGGAGCTACGGTTGAATTTATATGAATTTTTGAAGTTTGCAACAATTTCTGGAATTTATAAATCATTTTAGATTTATTTTAATTTCAGAAAAGGTTTACTGCGTCAGCATGAGGTCATGCTGACCTCAGCAAGTCAACAGACCCGGTCCAGGTCAAACCTGACGCGTAGGTCCAGGGTGTCAGTGGATAATTAACTAATTTAATTTAGTTTAAACTAATCTGGATAATTAGCAGAAGGGGGCCCCACCTGTCATTGACTCAACAGAGTCAACCAGGGCCCACCCGTGGTCAAAGTCAAAATGGCTGCACCGGCGTTTAGCCGCCGGCGAGCCCGACGCGGCAGCGGAAGTGGTTTTGGCCATTCCGGCCACCAAATGGGGCGCGGAAGGCATCTACGTGGAGCTAGGGACGAACCGCAACTCTTGGTGGAGCGAGTTGAGGTCGGGGTGGCCGGAGTTGGCGCCGGCGACGACCTAGGCGGTCACCGGAGTTCGGGTGAAGGCGAACTCGGGGCTAGGGTGTGCGGTGAGGTGCAGGGAGTGCACGGTTGGACTCAACGCAGCGTGGTGAGTGCGTTGGACACCATGAGGTGGCCGGAGGATGGCCGGGAGCACGTCGGCGACGAGATCCGCGGCGGTGCGTGCGGGTGATCTTCGTGCGGTGGCTACACGGCTCGGGGGCGAGAGAGGAAGGGTAGGAGGGGTAGCTAGGCTCACAGAGCACCCGTAGAGGCCATCGGCGGGGTCGGGGACGAGCTGATGCGGCGACGGTGTTGAAGGGGATCTCCGGCGACGGCGAACTCGGGCGAGGTCGGTGCGGTGGACTCGGGCCTCACGAGCACGCGGGGCTCGGTTAGCTCGACGAAGTGGACGGCGGCGGAGCTCCTGGACACCACGAGACGGAGCACGGGCGGCGGGGAGCACGGCTACGACGATGTAGCGGCGGCGGTGGC
>NC_041393.1:539588939-539707293 GCF_002162155.2 Triticum dicoccoides | reverse complement strand
GCGGGGAGCGCGGCTACGACGATGGAGCGGCGGCGGTGGCGTCGGCCATGGCTGGGGAGCGCGAGGGGGAGGAGCTGGAGAGGAGAGGGGGCGTCTGGGGGGTTCGGGGGAGAGAGAGGGGTCGATCCACGTCGTTAGCCGGGTGAGTGGAGCGGCGAGGCGGCGAGCAGGTGCGTGGCACCCATGCGGTGCTCGCCGTCGAGCACCTTGCCTGCCTGCCTGGCCGGCAAGCAGCTCGCTGGCGCTGCGCTGGGCTGGGCCGGCAGGTGGGCCGGGTTGCAGGCGCCAGGTAAGTCCTTCCTTTCTGTTTTTTTTTCTATTTTTCTGCAGCTTTGTTGAATTATTAAAAATACCTAGACAACTCCTAAAATCACCAAACTGCTCCTGGTCCAAAGTTGGAATATTTCCAACATGAAACATTTCAGTTTAGGAATATTTGAGCATTTGAAATATTTTATATAATTTTAAATGCCCAAATTCAAATACTTATCATTTAATTCAAAGACCCTAAGATGACCTAGAAAATTGTGCAACACTTTTGGCAGAGGTTCTGAACCAAGACAAAAATGATGGACATTTTAGAAGGGCATTTCAGGTTCATTGAAAAAGTTTTTAGTAAACCCTAGTTGGTTTCAGAGGGGGCTGGGGGTTCTGACATCCCCATTACAAGTTTCTGATGAAAGGATAGACATGATGCAACACTCTAATGCATGAACTAGCTAGGGTGTGACAAGCCAGCTCCGATAGTCGGCTCACCCCCACCCTGGGAGTTTGTACGCCACTAAACAGACAAGATGGGGTAAGGCTACAGTGAAATCCTGCCAGGCGGCGGCACTATTGCCATGCTTACCCCAACAAAACCATCGCCACCAGGAGCAACGTAACAGTAACCAACAACCAACAAGACCTCCAGGCGGTGGGCCCAGCCTGTCGGCCAAGAGGTCGGCAGCCTGCGGGACCCACCAGCTGGCGGGCCCCAGCTGCCGACGGAGAAGCTGGCGGCTACTGACACTGACAGCCTGGACCCACACCCAGCCGGATTACCATTGTACCCCTGGGGGTAGGCCTATATAAACCCCCCAGGGCACCCATGCAAAGGGTTGATCTCTGAGAGTTTTAGACACCACATAGAGAGAATAGGAGAGCTAGCCTTGCCCTTCTTCTTTCTCTAGCCGAACAGCTCAAGGAGCCTCTTGTAGCTACTTATCTCAATCTAGTGATCACGCGGAGACCCCGCAGAGCAGGACTAGGGGCGTTATCTCCACGGAGAGCCCCAAACCTGGGTAAGATTCACCGGCGTGCATGTCTTCGCCTTATCCCGTTTCCAGGCACCGGCGATGTGTTACTGGCTCCCACAATGATAAGCCACCCATTGGCATATGTCGCAGCTACCACCCGACACATTATTTTCATGATGCACAAGCATATAAATTTTACTACTCTCCACATAAGCAAACTTCTTCTCATGAATAGTAGTGGGAGCAAACTCAACAAAATAACTATCATGTGAAGCATAATCCAATTGAAAATTAAAATCATGATGACAAGTTTCATGGTTATGTTTATTATTTATGCCATACGTATCATCACAATAATCATCATAAATAGGAGGCATTCTTTCATTATAATAAATTTAGCCATCAAAACTTGGGGGACAAAAAATATCATATTCATCAAATATAGCATCCCAAGCTTGTGGCTTTGCATATCATTAGCATCATGGGTATTCAAAGAATTAATACTAACAACATTGCAATCATGCTCATCATTCACATATTTTATGCCAAGCATTCTATGTAATTCTTCTTATAGTACTTGAGCACAATTTTCAGAATCCTTATTTTCATGGAAGACATTAAACAGATGAAGCATATGAGGCACACTCAATTCCATTTTTTTAATTTTCTTTTATAGACTAAAATAGTGATAAAACAAGAAACAAAAAGATTCAATTGCAAGATCTAAAGATATACCTTCAAGCACTCACCTCCCCGGTAACGGCACCAGAAATTAGCTTGATGTCTACTATGCAACCTTCTTCTTGTAGACGTTGTTGGGCCTCCAAGTGTAGAGGTTTGTAGGCAGTAGAAAATTTCCCTCAAGTGGATGACCTAAGGCTTATCAGTCCGTGGGAGGCGTAGGATGAAGATGGTCTCTCTCAAACAACCCTGCAACCAAATAACAAAGAGTATCTTGTGTCCCCAACATACCCAATACAATGGTAAATTGTATAGGTGCACTAGTTCGGCGAAGAGATGGTGATACAAGTGCAATATGGATGGTAGATATAGGTTTTTGTAATCTGAAATTATAAAAACAACAAGGTAACTAATGATAAAAGTGAGCACAAACAATATTGCAATGCTAGGAAACAAGGCCTAGGGTTCATACTTTCACTAGTGCAAGTTCTCTCAACAATAATAACATAATTAGATCATATAACAATCCCTCAACATGCAACAAAGAGTCACTCCAAAGTCACTAATAGAGGAGAACAAAAGAAGAGATTATTGTAGGGTACGAAACCACCTCAAAGTTATCCTTTCTGATCAATCTATTCAAGAGTCTGTAGTAAAATAACACAAAGCTATGTTGGAGGCACGCCCCCATCCCGGCCGACGCCGATGCCGATATGCTGGAGGCACACCATGTCGAGCTCGTCGAAAGCGCCAACAGGCTGGCCATCATGAGACGCCTTTCGGAGGTCTACCGACGCGAGATGGACCGTGCCGTCGGCGGCACGCCGGCTCCTGGTGGGCCTAGCCGCATCGGCACGATCCGATAGCACGGCGCGACCATCGCCAGCATGTTCGGGGAAGATCGCCCCGTTTACGCCATGCCTGCGGAGAACATTCGAGCTGCCCAGGCGGCAGCAGACGAGCTAGACAAGCTCGACGGCGACGAGCGTCGCCACATGATGGAGCGCGTCCCACGACTCCTCTACACGGCTGCTAGGCAGCATGAGGCCGACGGCCGCAATGGAGCTCCCGACCAGCAAAACAACGATTCGCCTCCTCGCCGGGACCACATCGCGACATCCCGGACGCCATCAGCAGGCGGCGCCCGCGAGCAGAAAAACAAGGAGCCGGCTGCTAGTCAGTCGGACTTGCCTCTCCATCGAGCATGATGTAGAAGGCCGCCTCGTGCCGTGGAACAACGAGGCAACCCGCCTCCTCCTCCGCCTCGCGGGGAGAGATATCCCACCCCGCCGCCTGTCACGCACCCAACACTCGGCGACCGCCTTGGTTGCCGCAATGGAGTCGATGAGAATGATGCCCGCCATCGGATCGACTGCCTGGCATGATCCCTGGCGCTGGAAGAAGAAGATGAGCCCTTCCCCAAAGGGTTCTCATCCTATTTCGGCCCACCCTATTTCGGCCTCCACATCCTCGACGAGCCCTTCCCCAAAGGGTTCTCACTCCCAAGAGACACGCCAAAGTACAACGGCTCGGTGAAGCCGGAAGACTGGTTGATCGACTACTCCACTGCAATCAGCATAGCAAACGGCAACAGGCACGTTGCCGTGAAGTACGTCCCCCTCATGCTTCCAGGCACGACACGCACCTGGCTGAACAGCCTCAAGCCATGCAGCGTCAACAGCTGGCTAGACTTCACGGAAGTCTTCTTCCGCAACTTCACCAGCACATACAAACGGCCTCCCAAGCCCCGCCAGCTCTCCTTGTGTGTCCAAGGCCCCGGTGAATCAACCCGTGACTACCTTACGCGTTGGGCCGAGCTCCGTAACTCTTGCAAGGGCGTGCATGAGGTGCAAGCAATAGAGTACTTCACCGCCAGGTGCCGAGAGGGCACCCTGCTCAAGAACCGGCTTCTCTGTGATGAGCCGGCTACACTCGATGAACTGCTGGTCATAGCAGACAAATACGCCACGGCCGACTCCTCGATGAAGACCGAGCTTCGAGTGGACGCCTCTGGAAAGGTGCTTCCGCCGGCTCCAAGGACGCCGACTGGCGACTCCAACTGACGCCCACACCAGAACGACAACTAGTACAAGGCTCCAATGCCGCCTTCCACCAGTCGACAGGTGGCCACAGTCGAAGACGAACAGCCTGAAGGGCAGCCCGCGCCCAAACTTCTGAAGGGCGGTAGGCCGGCTTGGTAGCCAGCTTTCTCCTATGAGCAAACCCTTGATGCCCCCTGCAAGTTCCATAGCGGCGCCAAGCCGTCCAACCACACAACTCGGAAATGTCATTGGCTCATACGAATCTCCAAGGGCGAAGGACTACTGCCTAATCCGCCTGCTGGCCAGCCGCCTCCAGCTCCTCAATAGCTGGCCATTCGCCCAGCAGTCGGAGCCATTCAAGACGAGTTCCTTGGTGAGCATGCAGCCTACGTCATCTTCACAAGCCAAGTTGAGGACAGGCGCATCCGACGCCAACAACACCAAGAAGTCAATGCAGTTGCCTCCAAGGACCTAGAATTTATGCATTGGTCTGAAAAGCCTATCAGCTGGAGCCGGGCTGATCACCCAGAGGTGATGCCGTCTCCAGGCTCTTATGTGTTGGTTTTGGATGCCACCTTTGCAACGGAAAGGCGGGTCGCCCGCTTCCCCCCGAGTCCTTATTGATGGAGGAAGCAACATCAACATCATGTACCGTGACACCATGGAGAAGCTGAACATCAAGACGAAGCAACTCATGCCCAGTCGAACCGTGTTCCACGGCATTGTGCCCGGCCTGTCCTGGTCACCAATCGGCAAGATCAAGATAGATGTCCTCTTCGGATACAAAGATCACTTCCGCCGAGAAGCAGTCTGGTTTGAAGTGGTGGACTTAGAGAGCCCTTACCACGCTTTACTTGGTCGACCTGCCTTGGCCAAGTTCATGGTTGTGCCCCACTATGCTTACCTCAAGATGAAGATGCCGAGATCCAAGGGCATCATCACCATAGTCGGAGACTACAAGAAATCCTCTGCCTGTGCTGCAGCCAGCAGCCGGCTGGCCGAGTCCCTCATGATTGCTGCCGAGAAGAAGATCATTGACCGGGTTGTGGCCATGGCCGGCAAGTAGCCGGACCTATCACCAAACTCCAAGGAGTCAGAAGCTCAAGGCTCCTTCTAGCCGGCCAAGGAAACAAAGAAGATACCTCTGGACCCAGAGCACCCGGAGAGATTTGTTATTCTGGGTACAAACCTGGACATCAAATAGGAAAGCGAGCTCGTTGATTTCCTCCGTAAGAATCGGGATATCTTTGCATGGTCCCCCAAGGACATGCCGGGTGTCTTGAAGGATTTTGCCGAGCACAAGCTACATGTACGAGTAGATGCAAAACCTATCAAGAAGCCCCTCCGCCGACTGTCGGAGGAGAAGAGAAGAATTTTTTATGAAGAGATAGCCCAGCTGCTGGCAGCCGGCTTCATTATGGAAGTATTCTGCCCAAAATGGCTTTCCAATCCGGTCCTGGTGTTGAAGAAGAAGAAGAAGTGGTGCATGTGTATAGACTATACCAGCCTCAACAAAGCTTGCCCCAAAGATCCGTTCGCTTTGCCCCGGATTGACCAAGTGATAGACTCCACAGCCGGATGCGAGCTGCTGAGTTTTTTGGATGCCTACTCAGGTTACCATCAGATGAAGCTGGATCCAGCCAACCGCCTGAAGACTGCCTTCATCACACCATTTGGAGCTTTCTGTTACCTGACTATGACATTCGGCTTGAGAAATGTCGGTGCCACTTTTCGGCGTTGCATGCAGAAGTGCCTCCTCAAGCAACTCGGCAAAATGCCCACGTCTAGGTAGATGATATTGTGGTGAAGACGGAGAAGCGCGACACCCTGCTAGAAGGTCTCAAAGAAACATTTGATAACTTGCGCCGATTTTAGATCAAGCTCAACCTGGAGAAATGCGTGTTTGGAGTACCAATCGGCCAGCTCCTAGGCTTCCTGGTCTCTAAACGCGGCATTGAGTGCAACCCGGTAAAGATCAAGGCCATACAGAGGATGGAGATTCCCAGCCGGCTTCGAGATGTCCAAAAGTTCACCGGATGCCTGACTTTGCTGAACCGCTTCATCAGTCGGCTAGGAGAGAAGGCTCTCCCTTTATATCAGCTCATGAGGAAATCCACTCATTTCGAGTGGAATGACCAGGCGGATGAAGCCTTTCACAAGTTAAAAAAGAAGTTGACCATGCCGCCTGTCCTGGCGGCACCGACTGAAAAAGAGCCCATGCTCCTTTACATTGCCGCAACCAGCCGGGTGGTCAACATCGTCATCGTGGTTTAGCACCCAAAAGAAGGCCGAGCTTAGCTGGTCTAGAGGCCGGTGTATTATTTGAGCGAAGTGTTGTCAACCTCAAAGCAGAATTACCCCCACTACCAGAAGATGTGCTATGGCGTGTACTTTGCCGCCAAGAAGCTCAAGCCCTACTTTCAAGAGCACCCCATCACGGTCGTTTGCACTACCCCGCTTGCCAAGATCATAGGCAGCCGGGATGCATCTGGCCGGGTGGCGAAGTGGGCCATTGCGCTGGCTCCTTACACCATCTTCTACCAGCCGCACACTGCCATCAAGTCCCAAGTGCTGGCCGACTTCCTTGTCGACTGGGCCGAGACCCAGTACCTGCCACCGGCACCCGACTCCACTCATTGGCGGATGCACTTCAACGGATCCAAGATGCGCACCGGCTTGGGATACGGCATCGTCCTCACCTATCCCAAGGGCGACAAGCTCAGATACACATTGCAAATCCATTTTGCCACCTCCAACAATGTGGCCGAATACGAGGTGCTTATACATGGGCTCTGGCTGGCCAAAGAACTTGGCATCCGCTGGATCATGTGCTATGGCGACTTAGACTTGGTGATCCAGCAATCATCTGGTGATTGGGACGCCAAGGATTGCAAACATGGCGAGCTACCGTTTCCACGTCCAGCAGCTCAGCGGATAATTTTAAGGGTGCGAGTTTCTCCACGTGCCACGGGTCGACAACGAGCAAGCAGATGCCCTGGCACGAATCGGCTCCACCCGGTAAGCTATACCAACCGACGTCTCCCTCCAATGCCTCCTCAAGCCGTCTGTCAAGCCGTCTCCAGAATCAGACTCCATCTTCATGCCTCCTGACCCTGAGAAAGTCAGATCCGACTCGGGGACTTCCGCAGGTGGCTCGGGGACTATTGTAGTCGGACCCGGCTCGGGGGCTTCAGAGCCCGGCCCGGGGACTGCAGGAGCCGGCCCGGGGACTAGGACGACACAGCAGGCGGTGGCCGACCAACTCTTCACCACCCAACCCACCCGCCCTGGTCGCAGTAGCCGTGTTGGCAATAGAAGAAGTCGCAGCTCCATCATGGGCCCAGCCCATCCTCAACTTTCTGGTAAATAGAGAGCTGCCGACTGATGAGATCTCGGCAAGACAAGCTCAACGCCGAGCCAGAGCATACACAATATCAAACAGAGAACTCGTTAGGCGCAGTGTCACTGGAGTCTTCCAACACTGCGTCGAGCCAGAGAAGGGCAATGCAATCCTCAAAGATATCCACCAAGGCGAGTGCGGCCACCACGCGGCCTCAAGATCACTCGTCACCAAAGCTTTATGCCATGGCTTCTTCTGGCCGACTTCTTTGGAAGACGCCAAAGAGTTGGTCAAACACTGCAAAGGGTGGCAAGTTTTCAGCTCCAAGCAACATTTGCCGGCTTCTGCCCTCAAGACCACCCCATCACCTGGCCCTTTGCCGTCTGGGGGCTGGACATGGTGGGCCTGTTGGGGAACGTAGCAGAAATTCAAAATTTTCCTACGTGTCACCAAGATCTATCTATGGAGAGACCAGCAACGAGTAGAAAGAGAGTGCATCTACATACCCTTGTAGATCGCTAAGCGGAAGCGTTCAAGTGAACGGGGTTGATGGAGTCGTACTCGTCGTGATTCAAATCACCGATGATCCTAGTGCCGAACGGACGGCACCTCCGCGTTCAACACACGTACAGCCCGGTGACGTCTCCCACGCCTTGATCCAGCAAGGAGAGAGGGAGAGGTTGAGGAAGACTCCATCCAACGGCAGCACAACGGCGTGGTGGTGGTGGAGGAGCGTGGCAATCCAGCAGGGCTTCGCCAAGCACCATGGGAGAGGAGGAGTAGGAAGAGAGGTAGGGCTGTGCCAGAACTTCGTTTCTAGCTCCCATGCGCCTCCCCACTATATATAGGGGTGGAGGGGCTGGTTTCTTGCCCTCCAAGTCCATTGGGGCGTTGGCCAAGGTGGGAGGAAAGAAATCTCATTATTTCCTTCCCCACCGATTGTTATCCCCCCTTTTTAGGGATCTTGATCTTATCCCTTCGGGATATGATCTTATTCCTTCTAAGGGGGGATATTGGTGCGCCTTGACCAGGGGTGTGGGGCCTTGCCCCCACTACCCACGTCCATGTGGGTCCCCCCATGCAGGTGGGCCCCACTCCGGAACCTTCTAGAACCTTCCCGGTACAATACCGAAAAATCCCGAACATTTTCCGGTGGCCAAAATAGGACTTCCCATATATAAATCTTTACCTCCGGACCATTCCGGAACTCCTCGTGACATCTGGGATCTCATCCGGGACTCCGAACAACATTCGGTAACCACATACAAACTTCCTTTATAACCCTAGCGTCATCGAACCTTAAGTGTGTAGACCCTACGGGTTCGGGAGACATGTAGACATGACCGAGACGTTCTCCGGTCAATAACCAACAGCGGGATCTGGATACCCATGATGGCTCCCACATGTTCCACGATGATCTCATCGGATGAACCACGATGTCAAGGACTTAATCAATCCCGTATTCAATTCCCTTTGTCTATTGGTATGTTACTTGCCCGAGATTCGATCGTCGGTATCCAATACCTTGTTCAATCTCGTCCGGCAAGTCACTTTACTCGTTCCGTAACACATCATCCCGTGATCAACTCCTTGGTCACATTGCGCATATGATGATGTCCTACCGAGTGGGCCCAGAGATACCTCTCCGTTTACACGGAGTGACAAATCCCAGTCTCGATCCGCATAAAACAATAGATACTTTCGGAGATACCTGTAGTGCACCTTTATAGTCACCCAGTTACGTTGTGACGTTTGATACACCCAAAGCACTCCTACGGTATCCAGGAGTTACACGCTCTCATGGTCGAAGGAAGAGATACTTGACATTGGCAAAGCTCTAGCAAATGAACTACACGATCTTTTGTGCTAGTCTTAGGATTGGGTCTTGTCCATCACATCATTCTCCTAATGATGTGATCCCGTTATCAACGACATCCAATGTCCATAGCCAGGAAACCATGACTATCTGTTGATCACAACGAGCTAGTCAACTAGAGGCTCACTAGGGACATATTTTGGTCTATGTATTCACACGTGTATTACGATTTTCGGATAATACAGTTATAGCATGAATAAAAGACAATTATCATGAACAAGGAAATATATTAATAATACTTTTATTATTGCCTCTAGGGCATATTTCCAACAGTCTCCCACTTGCACTAGAGTCAATAATCTAGTTCACATCGCCATGTGATTAACACTCACAGGTCACATCGCCATGTGACTAATACCCAAGAGTTTACTAGAGTCAGTAGTCTAGTTCACATCACTATGTGATTAACACTCAATGAGTTTTATGTTTGATCATGTTGCTTGTGAGAGAGGTTTTAGTCAACGGGTCTGAACCTTTCAGATCCGTGTGTGCTTTACAAATCTCTATGTCATCTCCTAGATGCAGCTACCACGCTCTATTTGGAGCTATTCCAAACAACTGTTCTACTTGGAGCTATTCTAAATTATTGCTCCATTATATGTATCCGGTCTCTCTACTCAGAGCTATCCGGATAGGTGTCAAGCTTGCATCGTCGTAGCCTTTACGACGAACTCTTTTACCACCTCCATAATCGAGAAAATTCCTTAGTCCACTAGTTACTAAGGATAACTTTGACCGCTGTCCTGTGAGCCATTCTTGGATCACTCTTGTACCCCTTGACTGACTCATGGCAAGGCACACTTCAGGTGCGGTACAAAGCATAGCATACTGAAGAGCCTACGTCTTAAGCATAGGGGACGACCTTCGTCCTTTCTCTCTATTCTGCCGTGGTCGAGCTTTAAGTCTTAACTTCGTACCTTACAACTCAGGCAAGAACTCCTTCTTTGACTGGTCCATGTTGAACACCTTCAAGATCATGTCAAGGTATGTGCTCATTTGAAAGTATTATTAAGCATTTTGATCTATCCTTATAGATCTTGATGCTCAATGTTCAAGTAGCTTAATCCAGGCTTTCCATTGAAAAACACTTTCAAAATAACCCTATATGCTTTCCAGAAATTCTACGCCATTTCTGATCAACAATATGTCAACAACATATACTCATCAGAAATTCTATAATGCTCCCACTCACTTCTTTGGAAATACAAGTTTCTCATAAACTTTGTACAAACCCAAAAATTTTTATCATCATCAAAGCATACATTCCAACTCCGAGATGCTCACTCCAGTCCTTAGAAGGATTGCTGGAGCTTTGCATACTTATTAGCATCTTTCGGGATTGACAAAACCTTCCGGTTGTATCACATACAACCTTTCCACATTAAAATCGTCGAGGAAACAATGTTTTGACATCCTATCTGCAAGATTTCATAAATAATGCAGTAATCGCTAATATAATTCCAACAGACTCTTAGCATCGCTATGAGTGAGAAAATCTCATCGTAGTCAACTCCTTGAACTTGTCGGAAAACATCTTAACGACAAGTCGAGCTTTCTTAATGGTGACATTTACCATCATTGTCCATATTCCTTTTGAAATCCATCTGTACTCATTAGCGTCACGACCATCGAGCCGTTCTGCCAAAGTCTACACTTTGTTTTCATACATGGATCCTCTCTCGGATTTTATGGCCTCAAGCCATTTATCGGAATCCGGGCCCACCATCGCTTCTCCATAGCTCGTAGGTTCATTGTTGTCTAGCAACATGACCTTCAAGATAGGATTATGTACCACTCTGAAGTAGTACGCATCCTTGTCATCCTACGAGGTTTGGGAGTGACTTGATCCGAAGTTTCATGATCAATATCATAAGCTTCCACTTCAATTGGTGTAGGTGCCACAGGAACAACTCCCTGTGCCCTGTCACACACTAGTTGAAGAGACGGTTCAATAACCTCATCAAGTCTCCACCATCCTCCCACTCAATTCTTTCGAGAGAAACTTTTCCTCGAGAAAGGACCCGATTCTAGAAACAATCCATATTGCTTTCGGATCTGAATTAGGAGGTATACCCAACTGTTTTGGGTTTCCTATGAAGATGCATTTTATCCGCTTTGGGTTCGAGCTTATCAACCTGAAACTTTTTCATATAAGCGTCGCAGCCCCAAACTTTTAAGAAACGACAACTTAGGTTTCTCTAAACCATAATTCATACGGTGTCATCTCATCGGAATTATGTGGTGCCCTATTTAAAGTGAATGTGGTTGTCTCTAATGCCTAACCCATGAATGATAGTGGTAATTCGATAAGAGACATCATGGTACGCACCATATCCAATAGGGTGCAACTATGATGTTCGGACACACCATCACATTATGGTGTTCCAGGCGGTATTAATTGCGAAACAATTTCCACAATGTCTTAATTGTGTGCCAAAACTCGTAACTCAGATATTCATCTCTATGATCATATCATAGACATTTTATCCTCTTGTCACAATGATCTGCTACTTCACTCTGAAATTACTTGAACCATTCAATAATTCAGACTTGTGTTTCATCAAGTAAATATACTCAACATTTACTCGAATCATCTGTGAAGTAAGAACATAATGATATTCACTGCATGCCTCAGCGCTCATTCGACTGCACACATCAAAATGTGTTACTTCCAACAAGTTGCTATCTTGTTCCATCTTACTGAAAATGAGGCTTTTCAGTCATCTTGCCCATGTGGTATGATTTGCATATCTCAAGTGATTCAAAATCAAGTGAGTCCGAACGATCCATTTGCATGGAGTTTCTTCATGCATATACACCAATAGACATGGTTCGCATGTCTCAAACTTTTCAAAAAACGAGTGAGTCCAAAGATCCATCAACATGGAGCTTCTTCATGCGTTTTATACCATTATGACTTACATGGCAGTGCCACAAGTAAGTGGTACTATCATTACTATCTTATATCTTTTGGCATGAAAATGTGTATCACTACGACCGAGATTCAATAAACCATTCCTTTAGGTGCAAGACCATTGAAGGTATTATTCAAAAATAGAGTAACCATTATTCTCCTTAAATGAATAACCGTATTGCGATAGACATAATCCAATCATGTCTATGCTCAACGCAAACACCAATCTCGGTGGTAGAGGGAGCGTGCGATGCTTGATCATATCAACCTTGGAAACACTTCCAACATATATCGTCAGCTCACCTTTAGCTAGTCTCCGTTTATTCCGTAGCTTTTATTTCGAGTTACTAACACTTAGCAACCGAACCGGTATCCAATACTCTGGTGCTACTAGGAGTACTAGTAAAGTACACATTAACATAATGTATATCCAATATACTTCTATCGACCTTGCCAGCCTTCTCATCTACCAAGTATCTAGGGTAATGCTGCTCCAGTGGTTGTTCCCCTTATTACAGAAGCACTTAGTCTCGGGTTTGGGTTCAACCTTGGGTTTCTTCACTAGAGCAGCAGCTGAATTGCCGTTTCATGAAGTATCCCTTTGTTCCCTTGGCCTTCTTGAAACTAGTGGTTTCACCAACCATCAACAATTGATGCTCCTTCTTGATTTCTACTTTCGCGGTGTCAAACATCACGAATATTTCAAGGATCATCATATCTATCCCTGATATGTTATAGTTAATCACGAAGCTCTAGCAGCTTGGTGGCAATGACTTTGGGGAAACATCACTATCTCATCTGGAGGATCAACTCCCACTCGATTCAGGTGATTGTTGTGCTCAGACAATCTGAGCACAAGCTCAACGATTGAGCTTTTCTCCCTTAGTTTGCAGGCTAAGAAAATCATCGGAGGTCTTATACCTCTTGACGTGGGCACGAGCCTGAAATCCCAATTTCAGCCCTCGAAACATCTCATATGTTCCGCGACGTTTCAAAAACGTCTTTGGTGCCTCTACTTAAACCATTTAATTGAACTATCACGTAGTTATCAAAACGTGTATGTCCGATGTTCGCAACATCGACAAACGACGTTGGGGTTCAACACACTGAGCGGTGCATTAAGGACATAAGCTTTCTACTGATCGCATAATCGCTACTATCAACTTTCAACTATATTTTCTCTAGGAACATATCTAAACAGTGGAACTAAAGCGCGAGCTTACGCCATAATTTGCAAAAGGTCTTTTGACTATGTTCAGGATAATTAAGTTCATCTTATGAACTCCCACTTAGATAGACATCCCTCTGGTCATCTAAGTGATCACATGATCCGAGTCAACTAGGCCGTGTCTGATCATCACGTGAGACGGACTAGTCATCATCGGTGAACATCTTCATCTTGATCGTATCTACCATACGACTCATGCTCGACCTTTCGGTCTCCATGTTCCGAGGCCATGTCTGCACATGCTAGGCTCGTCAAGTTAACCCTAAGTGTTTTCGCTGTGTAAAACTGTCTTACACCCGTTGTATGTGAACGTAAGAATCCATCACACCCGATCATCACGTGGTGCTTAGAAGCGACGAACTGTAGCAACGGTGCACAGTTAGGGGAGAACACTTCTTGAAATTTTGTAAGGGATCATCTTATTTACTACCGTCGTCCTAAGCAAACAAGATGCATAAACATGATAAACATCACATGCAATCAAATAGTGACATGATATGGCCAATATCATTTTGCTCCTTTTGATCTTCATCTTCGGGGCTCCATGATCATCATCGTCACCGGCACGACACCATGATCTCCATCATCATGATCTCCATCATCGTGTCTTCATGAAGTTGTCACGCCAACGACTACTTCTACTTCTATGACTAACGCATTTAGCAATAAAGTAAAGTAGTTTACATGGCGGTCTTCAATGACACGCATGTCATACAATAAATAAAGACAACTCCTATGGCTCCTGCCGGTTGTCATACTCATCGACATGCAAGTCATGAATCCTATTACAAGAACATGATCAATCTCATACATCACATATCATTCATCACATTCTTCTTGGCCATATCACATCACATAGCATACCCTGCAAAAACAAGTTAGACGTCCTCTAATTGTTGTTGCATGTTTTACGTGGCTGCTATGGGTTTCTAGCAAGAACGTTTCTTACCTACGCAAGACCACAACGTGATATGCCAATTGCTATTTACCCTTCATAAGGACCCTTTTCATCGAATCCATTCCGACTAAAGTGGGAGAGACTGGCACCCGCTGGCCACCTTATGCACCAAGTGCAAGTCAATCGGTGGAACCTGTCTCACGTAAGAGTACGTGTAAGGTCGGTCCGGGCCGCTTCATCCCACAATACCGTCGAAACAAGATTGGACTAGTAACGGTAAGCATATTGAACAACATCAACGCCCACAACTACTTTGTGTTCTACTCGTGCAAAGAATCTACGCAATAGACCTAGCTCATGATGCCACTGTTGGGGAACGTAGCAGAAATTCAAAATTTTCCTACGTGTCACCAAGATCTATCTATGGAGAGACCAGCAATGAGTAGAAAGAGAGTGCATCTACATACCCTTGTAGATCGCTAAGCGGAAGCGTTCAAGTGAACGGGGTTGATGGAGTCGTACTCGTCGTGATTCAAATCACCGATGATCCTAGTGCCGAACGGACGGCACCTCCGCGTTCAACACACGTACAGCCCGGTGACGTCTCCCACGCCTTGATCCAGCAAGGAGAGAGGGAGAGGTTGAGGAAGACTCCATCCAATAGCAGCACAACGGCGTGGCGGTGGTGGAGGAGCGTGGCAATCCAGTAGGGCTTCGCCAAGCACCATGGGAGAGGAGGAGTAGGAAGAGAGGTAGGGCTGTGCCAGAACTTTGTTTCTAGCTCCCATGCGCCTCCCCACTATATATAGGGGTGGAGGGGCTGGTTTCTTGCCCTCCAAGTCCATTGGGGCGTTGGCCAAGGTGGGAGGAAAGAAATCTCATTATTTCCTTCCCCACCGATTGTTATCCCCCCTTTTTAGGGATCTTGATCTTATCCCTTCGGGATATGATCTTATTCCTTCTAAGGGGGGATCTTGGTGCGCCTTGACCAGGGGTGTGGGGCCTTGCCCCCACTACCCACGTCCATGTGGGTCCCCCCATGCAGGTGGGCCCCACTCCAGAACCTTCTAGAACCTTCCCGGTACAATACCGAAAAATCCCGAACATTTTCCGGTGGCCAAAATAGGACTTCCCATATATAAATATTTACCTCCGGACCATTCCGGAACTCCTCGTGACGTCCGGGATCTCATCCGGGACTCCGAACAACATTCGGTAACCACATACAAACTTCCTTTATAACCCTAGCGTAATCGAACCTTAAGTGTGTAGACCCTACGGGTTCAGGAGACATGTAGACATGACCGAGACGTTCTCCGGTCAATAACCAACAGCGGGATCTGGATACCCATGATGGCTCCCACATGTTACACGATGATCTCATCGGATGAACCACGATGTCAAGGACTTAATCAATCCCGTATTCAATTCCCTTTGTCTATCGGTATGTTACTTGCCCGAGATTCGATCATCGGTATCCAATACCTTGTTCAATCTCGTTACCGGCAAGTCACTTTACTCGTTCCGTAACACATCATCCCGTGATCAACTCCTTGGTCACATTGCGCATATGATGATGTCCTACCGAGTGGGCCCAGAGATACCTCTCCGTTTACACGGAGTGACAAATCCCAGTCTCGATCCGCATAAAACAATAGATACTTTCGGAGATACCTGTAGTGCACCTTTATAGTCACCCAGTTACGTTGTGACGTTTGATACACCCAAAGCACTCCTACGGTGTCCAGGAGTTACACGCTCTCATGGTCGAAGGAAGAGATACTTGACATTGGCAAAGCTCTAGCAAATGAACTACACGATCTTTTGTGCTAGTCTTAGGATTGGGTCTTGTCCATCACATCATTCTCCTAATGATGTGATCCCGTTATCAACGACATCCAATGTCCATAGCCAGGAAACCATGACTATTTGTTGATCACAACGAGCTAGTCAACTAGAGGCTCACTAGGGACATATTGTGGTCTATGTATTCACACGTGTATTACGATTTCCGGATAATACAGTTATAGCATGAATAAAAGACAATTATCATGAACAAGGAAATATAATAATAATACTTTTATTATTGCCTCTAGGGCATATTTCCAACAGGGCCCATTCAACACGGCACGCGGCGACACACTTTCTTGTCACCGTGGACAAGTTGACCAAGTGGATTGAAGCAAAGCCAATCAAGAAGCTGAATGGGACGACTGCTGTGACATTCATCACTGACATCACCACCCGGTATGGCATACCGCACAACATTGTCACCGATAATGGCACGAATTTTGCCAAAGGAGCATTGGCACGTTTCTGCGCGACACAGGGCATCCGACTAGACCTAGCGCCCGTTGCCCACCCGCAATCAAACGGCCAAGTCGAGCGAGCAAACAGCCTCATCTTGTCCGGCATCAAGGCCCGACCTGTCGTACCTTTGGAGCGCTCGGCCGGCTGCTGGCTCGAGGAGCTACCGACCGTCCTATGGAGCTTGCGTACCACCCCGAACAAGTCAACCGGCTTCACTCCTTTCTTCCTTGTATATGGTGCCCAGGCTGTCATCCCAACTGACATCGAGTTCGACTCACCTCGAGTCACCATGTACATGGAAGCGGAGGCCAAGGAAGCGTGAGAAGACGGTGTTGACCTGCTGGAAGAGGGCCGGCTGTTAGCACTCAGTCGGTCCACCAACTACCAGCAGGGCTTGCACTGTTAACACAACTGGAAGGTCAAGCCAAGATCCTTCCAAGAGGACGATCTTGTGCTCCGGCTGATCTAGCGAAAAACCGGCCATCACAAGCTCTCGGCCCTTTGGGAAGGCCCCTTCATCATCAGCAAGGCCTTGGGAAACGACTCCTACTACCTGATCGACGCACAGAAGCCCAAGGCCTGCAAGAGAGATGATTCCGGCAAGGAGTCGGAACGACCATGGAATGCCAATCTCCTCTAAAGATTTTACAGTTAAATGCAGTATGTACCATGCTATCTTTTGTATTAAGTACAAGACATCGGGCTCCCAGAGGAGCACTTGGGGACTACCCTATTTTATCTATATGATGAGTATCATGCTTACGAATGTGCTATCACATTTGTTTTTTCTGTCCGGCACCGGGTTCGACCAGTCGGCCCGGGGACTTGCCGCCTTGAATTATGTTAAGTACCACCTGCAGTCAGACAAGTAGTGTGCCGGCACCCAAGCCCTCTCTTGTCGGAAGTCGCAGCTCACAGAATCGACTGCCCGACTGACAAGTGTTAAAAGCAGAAAAGGATGCCCACACGAAAAATGGCTAAGGACCAATGGGCTTACATAACACAAGCCGGCTCCCCACCCAGCCAACCGACTGTTAAACAGCCGGCTAGCCGGCTCCCCACTCACCTTGCTACAATCTTAAAAAGCTAAAGTACTTGCCCTCCCACACGGCCAAGTACTTTTCCAGCCTCAGACTGCAGAGCAGCTGTGCGGCTGGGAAGGCAGCGACCAAGGGAGGGCGGCAAAGGAAACAACCGGAAAAGATGAAAAGCAAGAACAGTCGGAGGCCAAACACACGCAAGGCCTTCAAAGGGCCGGGTTCAACTTAGTCTGAGTACACCCCCAGTGGGTGGAACAGCACGAATTTAACAAGTATTGTTCAAAGAGTAACGAACAGGAAAGCAAAAGATAAGGATGGCGGCTCAGGCCAAAGGCGCAACGGGCGAGTTGGGCAGCTCGGGGGAGACAGCGGTGCTGGCTGGAGGAGTGGCCGGCTGGCGAGTCTCGGCTTGATCATCACCAGCGGCAGGCGGCGCGCTCGTGCGTGCCTCATTGCTGGAGGCACGGTCAAGCTGAGGCTGGTCGGCCGCTCCATCGTTTGGCGCAGCGTCTTCTTCGTCCTCTTCCTCCTCCTCCTCACCCTCGTCACTGGAGTCAATCTCCTCCGCCGAGTCTTCACCAACCGCCGGGACCAGCCCGAACCACTCCTCTAGCAGAGCAACACCGTCATCATTTAGCTCGGGAACAAAGGCGTTGGTGTCGGTGTACTTGGCGATTGCCGAGGCGCGCTGGATGATAGCCGGCCGCACCACCTCCAGCTCCTCGTTGGCCTCCTGTCGCCACGTGGCCAGCTGCGTCAAGTCTAGCCCGGGATACCATGCTCAGACAAACTCCAGCGCCCGTCTGGCGCCTGCTTGAGCTGCGAAGCCTTCCAGGCCTCGAGGCGGCCAACCGCCACCACCAGCCAGTCGGCAGTCTGACTAGGTGTGCGGGGAATCACCTCGCCAGGCCAGAGGGCGGACAACACTTGGGCTCCAACACGCTGAAGGCAGCGGAGCATGCGGTGAG
Organism: Triticum dicoccoides; assembly: GCF_002162155.2. Lineage (NCBI taxonomy): Eukaryota > Viridiplantae > Streptophyta > Magnoliopsida > Poales > Poaceae > Triticum > Triticum dicoccoides. The sequence goes on along the minus strand of NC_041393.1, from coordinate 539,688,758 downwards.
CCGGCTGGAGATAGGCTTGGATGGCTAGGAGATGCTCCTCGAAGGACCGGCGAGCATTCGATGCAATCGCAGCGCCAGCCTTCCTCTGCACGTTGCGATGGGCTTCGATGACCTGGCTGGCGGCATCAGAATAGCCGGGGAAGTACTCTGCACAAAAAGAGAAAGGAAAAGAGAAAAAAATACAAAGTCAGAAGTCGGACCAGGCAGAAGGTGGCAAGGAGTGGACGAAGAGGAAGGTGGCCTACCCTTAACTAGGTCTTTGATCTGGCTATAGCCCTCGCTCAGTGCCTGCCTCGACTCGGCCCAGTGTGCTACCTCGGTATCGTACTCGACATGGAGGGCGGCCTCGCTGTCCTTCAACGCCTTCAAGGCCGCCTTGTGGCTCTCCTCCTGGTCGACCAACTTCTTGATCAAGCGGTCGCGCTCATGAACCAAGGCGTTAAATTCAACCTCCTTGACACACAGGGCAGTCTGGGCCTCGCCAAGTTGCTGTTGAAGGTCGGCGTTGGCCTCTGCAGAAACGACAAAGAAGAAAAAACAATAAGAAAGAGGTCGCCAAGAAAGATCCGGCCCGACTACTAAGCAGTCGGCCCGAATCTCGGGGACTACACCTAGTGGGTGCGCTGATGCGCCCCCACAAGAGACAGAGGATGGAGCACTAACTCCGGCTCTCCATCAGGTCCGCAGTCTTCTGAGTTAGCTCCCGGGTGTGGGAGTTGAAGGCGGCCGCACAGAGGTTGTGATAGTCCTGCAAAAAGGGACGGGAAACAAACAAAAACAAGTTAGCACCCGAGGCCTGCTAAGAAGTTCCAAGCCGCCTGCTCAGGAGCCGACTCAGAACTCGGGGACTACACCCAGTGGTGCGCTGACGCGCCCCCATGGAACAATTCAAGAGCAAGAAGCAAAAGAAAAAAGCGAGAAGCTTACCCGGATGGCTGAGCGCATCGCCAGGAACTCTTGGTTGTACTGCTTCAGCACGGCGACCTAGGACTGAAGCCGGTTCCGAACATCTTGCGCCTCCGCGTTCAGCACGGCCGTCCTGCCACCTGGCGTCCACCCCGACGAGTTGATGCTTGCGGTCTCTAGATCTTGGGCCGACAAGCTCGAGCCCGCGGCCCTCTGCGGATTTGGCGCCGAAGTCGCCTTTCCTGCGCACTCGCGTGCCAGGGACTGGACCACAAGGTCCGCCCCTGCAGCCGGTTAGCCTCCTGCCGGGGGCACGGGCGGCGCACTGGGCTGGCCGCCTTGGTCTGCCCCAGTCGGCACTAACGGAGCCGCCTCCCTCTCCTCCCTCTCCATCACCAGCTCCCTCTGGCGGCACAACCAAGACCTCCGGCGCCACGGAGCAGAGGGGAATGACAAGCTGCGGGGGATGGTTGCGCAGCGCCTCCTCCGCCTGTGCCGCGGCCGCAGCATCCGCGTGGGCCTTGGCCGCCACATCGGCCTGCGCCCTCGCCGTCTCCTGTGCCGCCTCCTGTGCTGCCTTGGCGGCAGCAGCCCTCTGCTGCACCGCCTCTCGCTCCACCCGCGCCTCCTACGTGTTCCGCTCTGTCGTCGCCTGAAGCTCGGCGTGAGGGTCCATGCGGCGGGCGCTGGTGGAGCCGCTTGCCGCTCCAACCACGGAGGCGGCGGTAGTCCGCTCAAGAGAGAGCAGAGCCCTGTTTTCAAGCCAAGGCAGAGAAAAATCAGAAGAAAACAGACAAGAATGGAGAAAGAACACGTGAGGGAGTCGACACATACGCAGAAACCGTCTGCGGCTCCTTCACCACCTTGCGGAAGCGGGTGGCCTTCGCGGCTGCTTCCTCCCGCTTGGTCGCCGCAGCCGAGCCTTTGGGCTTCTTTGGCTAGCTGACGAACAAGTTCGACGTGGCCCGGCGCTTCGGCGCACTGCCTCGACGGCCGGCGGGGGAGCTGAGCTCCCGCCCGGCTGGTTGGACGCTGGCTGGCGGCGCGGGGTGACTTCCCCCTCATCATCGTCCGACCAATCTTCAAGGCCGGCTCCGATCTCGGAGCCACCTGCCTCGCCGCCTCCTCCCACGATGTCATCATCCAGGGTGGCCGCCCCCAAGTCGGGGTCATCCACATCGCTCTCCGTTCGGTCGGGGAGATATTGGCGCTCCGGCCCCGTGGCGCTGGCTGCCGGCTGGAGAAGGGGGCTCTGTTGGATAAGACTATTGGTAAAGTCGGCCAAGGAGAACTCGATAACAGAAGAAAAAGAGAAGAGAAGAAAACTTACCATAGGCGGAGGGTTGGCGCGCGAGTACGGCTCCTTGCCGAACTGCCACTGCATCGTAAGCTTGCTGTTGGCAAGGTATTTCACCATGTGAGCTACCTCATCGTGGGGCATCTCCTTGGTGCATAGCCGGCTGGGGTCGAGGTGCCCACTCATCTGACAGATCAGGTGAGCCCGGCCCTAGAGCGGAAGCACCCGGCACGCCACGAAGGCGGTGAGCAAGTCGGGCCCGGTCAGGCCTTCCGACCTAATCAACACCCGAAGCCTCGCGGCGGCGGCGGCTCTAGAAGGCGACAGCGACCTGGCCCGGTAGGACCAGTTGGGCCGCTTCCTAGTCGACGGGCTGGCTACGTAAGCTGGCGGGTTGACCCAGTCACCCTGCGGGAAGATGCTCTTCACGTAGAAGTATAACGGTTGCCACATCTTCACCGACTAGATCAGTGCAATGGGCGGAAAGGGGTTATAGGCTGCCGGCCTCCATACTGCGACAAAGGCGCCGCATTGGGCCGGCACCCCCTTGACGATGGTGCCAAGCTTGGAGTAGAAGAACTCCCCCAGAGCTCGATGGTGGGGAGGACACCGAGGAAGCCTTCACACAGAGTGACGAAGGCAGACATCAACACCACCGTGTTCGGGGTGAGGTGGTGCGGCTGGAGATTATAGAAGTCAAGGAAAAAGCGGAGGAAGCCGCTCGCCGGCAGGCCGAAGCCGCGCAAGTAGTGCAAGCGGAAGACGACTTGCTCACCCTCCTCCGGCGCCGGCGAGATCTCCCGCTCTGGCGCAAGGCGCACCCGCACATAATCTTCACCGGGGAGGCGTCGTGTCTTGCGGAGGAAATTGACATGATCTTCGTGCATGTTGGAGCCGTCCCAGGCTCCGGCGCGCGCCATGGCGGAGGGAGGTTGACGGAGAAGGCGCGGCGATGGAGAGAGCATGACCCTGTGGCGGTGGTACTGCCGCGCGGCAAGGTGGCCTGAGTGGTGGCGCGACGGCTATCAAGTGGCGACGACAGAGAGAAGACGAAGACGAGAATGGCGGGGTGGGAGACGAGCGCGCGCGCTCCCCCTCCTCCCTCTACTTATAGCCCCGACACGATGAAGCCAAGGGGGCGGGACGTGGGGGACGTGGCATGAACTGCGCCCGCTCCCCCACGACCCGCGACTATTACGCCTTAATGATGTGCGGCAACTGCCGCCGGAATACCAACCGCCCGCCTCGGCCGCAAAGGATCCGCGAGTGGGCCGAGGCGCGGTGGTGGCGGGCCCAGCCTGCGGCGACGTCCCGTTGCGCACGTGGGCTGGCAGGCTGGTCCAGCCGAAGGGTACCACGTGGTGCGCGGACGGCGGCCGGCCGGCCCGCCGCCCGGCATACGCGCCAGCTGGTTCCAGCCCTAGGACTCCGAAATCTTTCCCATACGGCGCGTCTGATCAGGGCTGGCTCCTAGTTGCCGGCCGTTCAAAATAGGAAGTTGCCCCGGCTTCTCATCCCCCTTTCAGCCGCGAAGCCCGGCCAGCTTCGGGGACTACTGTCGGAATAAATGACCACGGGTAGCCTAAACAACTCCCCCTGGCTCTTCAAAAAATATCGGGCCGACTGAGGCCTCAAAACCTCCAAGACACAGGGCCGCCTTCTCCTGGCCAGCTGTCCCATCGGCCGGCCTCACGAAGGCGGCAAGGCTCTGCGAGTCCTCCCGACGAGGGTCGACTCCTAGCAGTCGGCCACCAGAGGGCCAGCTCTGAGCAGGCTGTCACACCCTGATTTTCATGGCCCAACACTTAAAGTGATAAATAATGATAAAATGTGGTTTGACAAAAACTTTTGTGTGTTTTGGACTTTGCCTTGATTGGATTTTGTCTGTTGTTTGCAAGTGCTCTAAAAATTAAATAAATCCACCAACTCTTATACTCCTTATCCTTGATCCAAAACTTCTGTCCAATGATCATGCCATGTGTATAGTACAGTATAGAATTTTCTTATAAAAATAAATTGGCCAAAAAGTATTTTTCTAAATTTAGTTTTCCAAAAACCCCCTGGATTGAGGTTGCACTGCAAGTACTTGATTTGGGGTATTAAAAATCTTTCAAAGAATACTTTTGACTCCTATTAGGTATAGGGCTCCCACAAACCACAAAAATATAATTTTAAAAGGTATTTTGCTATTTTATTTAAAGGATTTTTCTTTAGGCCAGAAATGGTCTTTAATAGGTTAAAATTATTTTTATGCTTTAAAAATATTTGTGAAAATTTAGGGAAACTCAGTGGACATATATTTTCCACATATAAGAGTTTCAACATGTGGTTATGTTCAAAATATTGGTCAAATCCCTCAAAAACCATTCCCGGCAAAAGGGAATATTCTCTAAAATATTGGTCAAATATTGGTGCAGCTTTTGAAATATTTACAAAGCGAATATTCTCTAAAAATTCCAAGCAAATTCTACCATATTACATATGACATATTTGATGATCTTGCAAAGTATCATGTCATGGAGAATAGTATAACCCCATGAAATCCCCTCAAAACCATTTCTGTCCATTTTGAAGTTTGAGCAACTCTACATTGCCAAACATGTCAAAATGTTCCCAAACCTTGTGAAAATTCTCAAATGGTCTAATCATTCATCTAGACCAAATGGCACAAGTTGGAGAAAATGTTATATTGATCAAAGTGCCCCAAAACCCTTCCTGTCCAGAACCAAATTTGAACAACTCTACATTACCAACTTTCTCTCCTTGATTCCAACTTTTGTGAGCATGATCACATGACCAAATGAGGCCACCACACCAAGTGGTGCATCAAGGAGAAGTGATTTGATCAACTAGATCTACACAAGTTCATTTCTGCCAATTTCTAGGGTTTACAAAAGTTGCATTGGCAACTTTGCCCAAATGAGCTCAAAATGGGTGGAAGGCCCTAATTATATGTGCCATTGCACCCTGTGGAGCCTCATGACAAATGGAAATCATCTTATTGCCCAAACCAACATCAAACTCCTTCTGGCAGAATCTCAAAATTCATGTTTTAACCCCTTCCACTAATCTCCAAGAGTTCTCCTTTTTACCACAGCCCCTCCTAGTCCCCCTCTACCTCTGGTGTGCTTCCCTGCCCGAGAGGCAATGATGAAGGGGGGCAGGGATCCATTTTTCTTCTCTGGACAACCACTTTTTCCTCCCTTTCTCATCTCTCTCTCACTCCTGGCAAGCCCCAGGGAATCCAATGCCTTTCCCACATTGTTTACTCCCCTGTGCAGCCATTAGACACAAGTGGGCGCATGAGGACGCGAGGAAAAGCCGTGGGTGCCGGCCATTTGCGCGCTCTAGAGCATGTCAGCGTGCTCCCGACCGTTGATGCCGCGTCCCCCGACCACCTCGAGCCTCCCCCTTGCGCCAGTCGATGTGCCTCGGGGTCCGCAACACGCCACTGCACTGGCCCCCTCCTTTCCCCCTCTGTCTTGCCCATGTCGCGCGTTCCTAGAGCCGCCCGAGCCCGCCAATGCGTATGCGAGCTCGTGCCTCCACCCGGAGCTTGCCCCGCTCCCTCTCTCTCTTCCTGGCGCCCTAATCCACCCCCACTAACACCGCAGACAAGTCCTCGCCCTCTCTCCTCGCCTCCCGAGCCGTTGCCGCGGCCACCCGTGCGCCGCGTCGACGGTGAGCCACGGCCTCGCTATATAAGGCCTCCCGAGGCCTCTCTCTGGAACCCTTTCGCCCTAACTCCCTCCCGTACGTCACCCAGACCCATCCAACCCTCTCGCTGAGCCCTCCGTCGTTCCCCATCGCCGGAGCCGAGCTGCCGGACATTGCCTAAATTCGTGCCCACCACTCCTCCTCCTCCCCTCTAGACCACTCCAGCGCCCACTAAACACCACCGCCGAATTGCCCCGCACTTCATTCACTCCTCCCCGTGCCTGCCACGTAGTCCCAAACCTCGCCGACGGCCTCCTCCGCGGCCACCCAAGCCAACGCTACTGCAGCCCTCCACGGCATGCGTGCAGCACATGGATGGGTGCAGCGTGGCCTCCTAAGCACTCTGGTGGGCGGAGTGTCGCCGGAGACGCTCTGTAACCCCGGCAATCGCCGGCGGGAGCCACTCCTCCCCGCGGCCGGATCGCGCGGGGGAGGTTGAAGGCGACCTACAACTGGGCCCCGCGCGTTAGCGACCCAGTGTGCGGGCCCCGCCGTTTAAGTGGAGATGGGCCGGGCGAAATGCACCTTCGACGTCGCCCCGTCGCCCGCATGGCCGAGCCGCTGGGCCGACCCAGTGCGCTCGGCACTATATCTCGCCCTGTGCGCGCTGTTGCCACCCAGATCCAGCCCATTCGGGTAAAAATCTTTCCCCTTTTCTTTTTTGTAAAACTTGTAAAATCTCCCAATAATTCAAATGAACTCCAAATTTGATGAATCAAATTTCTAGTAGTTTCTTAAATCATGCCTTACCACATGGTGCTATTGTCACATTTTTACAGAGGCATTTCCTTCACAAATATTTATCAAATCCTATTTTTCCTATTTGTGTGATGAACTTTAGAAAATCATAGAGAGCTCAAAATTGATCCAAATGCCATGATTCAAATTCCTAGATGCTTCTAAGTTCATAACTTAGGTCATGAACATTTTTCTTAATACTTTCTGTACCCCGCAAAATAATGAGCCATTTCTTCATGTTTGTCAACTTTGCAAATCCATAGAATATTCATTTGAACTCCAAATCTAGTGAGACCAACTCCTAGATGCTTCTAAAATCATGGTATTCTAAATGGGTGTCTTTGCTCATTTTTCAAAAATATATTTCTGTACACTTCTTGCAAATCCATAAACCCCTTGATTCCATCATATTGAAATGTTCAGAGATGTCCATTGATCAAATCCTAATGAAACCACTTTGGTCATCCCTCATATGACCAGAGGTATCCTAGAAAAGTCCAACTCATATTTTTAGAGCACTTTTATTTCCTACCTTGTTGTGTTGCTTATCATGGTTGCTTTCGACGATAGTTGACAAAGTAGACGAAATGCTCGGAGTTGGACCAGAGATATCTGAAGACCTCGAAGACTCTGTTGAAACAGGCAAGTAGCCCTTTGACCATGTCTATGAAACCCTTTTTTTATGCATGTCATATAGCACCATATTGTTATTGCAATGGAATCATGATGAGGTGGTAACCACTTTGATGGATTGCCTCTGTTACTTCCTTGTTGATACTTGCATTATGCATGACCCTACCATCCTATGAGGGTTATGCTGGTGGGAGTAGATAGGATGCTATAGTAGTGGCTACGCAAATGGGACGGGAATATGCATGGTGATGGAGGCAGAGTACTTTCAAAAGACTTTTCGAAAACCCGTCGGGTGCAACTTATGCCCGAGGGAGATAATGAGATGGGTAACCACTTGATGATGAAGTGGTGTACCGAGGCAAGTGTGTGTGTTGCTTTCAAAAATGGATTGGTTTAAGTTGCGACCGTTATTCCAACCTTACATGCGCAACCACTCTACCCTTATATGGGAAAGGGCATTATTGATTACCTAGGCCGATACTAGCTTGGAGCCCGCATTACTAGTGACGGGGGAGAGTTGGTGCTCTCTCTCGGGACGGGGTCGTGCCAGGTACGGCGGCCATGACTGTTTTTACAGGGCACTGGATACACCGTTGCATCCCCTCTTGGATGTTACGATCTCGAGTGAGTCTCGTATGATGTACATCGTGAGGATACGGAACAACGAGTGGACACCTTGTTAGTGTCGTCTAGGGAAAGATAGTGATCGGGTGCTTACCCCGGGTACTTGAGGTACCGCGGGTCGTGGATGACACGAAAGTTCCCCGGATCTTGTGGGTAAAGTGTGCAACCTCTGCAGAGTGTAAAACTATTCGAATAGCCGTGTCCACGGTCAAGGACAGTTGGGTAACCGCTCTTGGGCTACGTCCATATGTTTCTGAAAAACAACACAGTTTGGTGATATTGATGATGCGGCTCGTGAGGAAGTCACGATAAGCTTGAGCATGAGTTGTTTATAACTCTTTCTCGATGTTGATGTCTGTAACCTCCTGATACTTGTTGCAGACACATTCATGTCCTTGATAAATGTTGATCATACTTGCATGAGAAAAACTAGCTTTCCGCAAAAATGCCAATTCTGCAGCAGAGCCATGCATAATTATTTTGTTATCACTCTTGGGTTGCTTGCGAGTACATTCAAATGTACTCACTGGCTTGTCCCTGGCAATTTACTTGGCCAGGCTTGAAAGAGCAGGTATATGAAGAAGAGACTTTGGTGACGATCATGTGAGCTAGGACGCTTCCCAGTCAGAATGCTTGTAGGGTTAAGGCAGATGGCATGGGTCCAAGTTGTTATTGAAGATTTCCGCTGCGATGATACACTCAAGACTTGACCATAATGGTCCTACTTGTGTAAAACGGTATGTAAGGATGTAAGACTCTTGTTATTCAGCTTCTGTGTGTTCAATGAGCATTGATCTCTGGGATCACTGTACACGTGCATTCGGTGATCTTGACTTATGAGTCAGGGTCCCCAGAGAGTTGGTATCAGAGCCATCCTGACTGTAGGAAGCCTTAGTTAGCATGGTCGTTAGTTAGGGTAAAACTATTTTCAAAAGTAGTACCAGTTTTCAAACTATCTATGCTTCTCTTCCCTTCTCAATTTTTCAAAAATTAAGGTATACTTTCCTTATTGATATCTTCCCCTTCAAAACTTTTGGTCGCTAGAACCCTTATGCCCCTGACCACTGGATTCCTTGTAATCCTCGTGGATAATCTAGAAGGAGGACGCCTTGCCAGACACTCACCCACCTCTTCTAAACACAAGATTGGCGACACCACTACAAGACGATGCCAACAGAAGATATGACCTCGAGGAATGAGGACATGAAGACCCAGAGGATGGTGACACCTTTGAAATTGCCCCAGGATTATGCAACCTTGGCCTACGATGACCAGCGCATAGGATATGCAATAAAGTAACCCTGTCACTACCATTGTTGTATCGGCAACCACCGGTGGATGAGAACCTCGCCATTTGGTCCGCCTCACATGAGCAGGAAAATGGTTCTCTTCATCCCCCCGCTCTCGGTGGCGATATTGTCAACAATGTGCCCGACAGAGTGGACCTCTACTATGCCTTGTTAATGTCATTGCATAAAGGATTGCCACCTGGAACCGCTGATGCCTTAGAATGCAAAAAGGATCGGCATGAATAAGAAGACAAGAGAGACCAAGTCAACACCAGATACGAGGAGCCACCTTCACCCCATCACTTCAACAGGCGAGAAGTTGTCGAATAATCTTCAGGCTCAACCCGGAATTGTTTCATCGAACAACTACAAGAGACGTAGCAACACCTGAGGAAAACCCAAAAGACTGCATGAGGCACGACGTAAAGCATGACTACTTAGTCCGAGAACCCCTAGGGTAGGATGAGTCGTGTACCCCCTATGCGCAGCCGAGTCAGTATGATGGTTCGAATAGAACCATGACTGTGTGTTGCTTGTTTTCATTTGTTTGTGTTTTGATATAGGTTGCACTTTCGCCCTAGGCAACAAGTATGCGACTATATCACCTTCCTTACCTTGCTTCTTCTGTTTGGCCCTTTTTGCACCTGTTTGTTTGCACTTGCACTATAGAACCCCCTTTAAGCACCCCCCATCTATGATGCTTTTCCCTCTCATCCCTCTCTCCTCAACTGAAGACCGGCAAGACAAGGTACACCAAGGATTCTACTTCGGCGACCAACTAGCACTAGAGACTTTTGCAGAAGCCTCCTCGACCAAGAGCAGGCCAGTAGAGTTGTTTAACCCTCCAGATCAGACACCCATCCCTAGACCCTTCGAGACTTCACGATATACCCCAGAACGAGTCCTTAACCATGAGGTTAACCCGCAGAATTGCAAGGGAACCAGTTAAGCCTCTGTAAACCTTGCACAACACTAGGTTCATTAAAGAACTAGTGGACATAGATTATAAGCATATTGTCATCCTAATATAGCACAAGAATTGAAGATGCCATAGGAAAGACCAGTTTGGGGATATATGAATAAAGGACTAATGACTTGATGAGTTTATATCAGTGACCTTGAGGAATTATCTGAGACTCCTTGGTGGATTATAAGGCTTTCATGTTGGTAGTTGAACTTGGTGGGATCAGTTAATAGAGTAGCATAACTTTCGTTACCCCTGAGTAAATTGGATTTAGTGGGACAATTATGATCGCAAGCTGGAATTCTTGGAGGAATAGGGATTTGTCTTAGCCAGGGATATTGATAGGAGATAGTTGATATTACGATAATGACTTGGGGGAACATGTAGGAATTCTCGCTGGACAAGAGATTTGGATTTAAGTAGGAGATTCTACTTGAATATAGATGATGAGTATGTCTACATGGTTCGGAGTAAATTGGATTTAGACTGATGATCTCGATCATGATACCATGTTCCTCGGTGGACGATAAACTAGGAGATTGGACTAATTGTCGGAGTTTATTTAGGCATCTTTATGAGCTTGACCTTGGAGTATTACTAGATCACAATAACGGAAATTGGTGGACTGACTATCGTAAGGCAGCCCTTTCAAGTATTGGGGATTATAAGGACTTTAGGAGATCATGTGGAACACCAGCATAGGCGTTGGATTTGTAGAATTAATGGATTATGTAGTGATTAATGGAAGTTAACGGGTTGTTGGAGTTGATTCATAGAAAAGGAAACAAGATTTTGGAGTGGTATATGACGTGTTTCCTTAGGATAGAGATGCACTAGCATGGACCTTGGAAGAATAGGGTGAGCACTTGGGATTGTCCTGTTTTATTCTAGCTTGGAAGCTTGTATGCTCTACCCATGGATTTTTAGGGGTAGCCACACACATGAGTTTGGGGATCGTAGACATATATGATTTTTTAGACCTCCTCTTGGGAGTCATGAGGATATGAATAGCATGAGTGATGATTGGAGTTGACCTATACAAAATGATGCTTTCAGCAGTATAAGGTGATCTGTTTGGAGGACTAAGTAGAGCAATTGGCATCTCAGGAATTGTGCTCAAGGATAAATGTTCACTCGCACCCTAGAATCCTTGAAACCGTCAAGCCCTACCAAGCCATAACATGGTCAGATCATGGTCGTGGGCTTTGGCCCAGGTCGAGAGGACCCTGACCCATACTCAACCGGGACCACCACCAATGCCTCAGCCCACTTTACATACCCCATAGACTTCATGGAGTACTTAGACAAGTTGGTTGTCATATTTATTTTTGGTAACATACTTGTCTACCCGAAGATGGAAGAAGAATCACTGAGCTGGTCAAGGAACACCTGAAGATCTCCATGTCCAAGAGGAGGAACTACATCAACCACCATCGACATGAAGTAAACCTCCACATCGAAGACCAGGCATACCTGCAAGCCACTTCTCTCAAAGGAACCAAGCATTTCCGTGTCAAAGGGAAACTCATACCAAGATTTACCGGCCCCCTTCGAGATCACTCCAAGATTTAACAACCCCCTCTGAGATCATTACGAGACGAAGAGAAGACAGTTACCAGCTGGAGTTGCCACCTGAGTTACCTGATGTGCACAACGCTTTCCATGCGTCACAACTCCGGAAGTGTTTCCAACTTCCTAACTAGCCCGATCTCTACAAGGACATCGATCGTCAAGCCACCGACCTCCAGCCCAACCAGGCATATGCGAGAAACCCCTTAGCAACCTGGATCGAGAAGAGCGTCATACACAAAGCCACACCATCAAGTACTTCAAGCTCAATGGAGCACTACACGGAAGCAGAATCAACATGAGGACTTGAAGACTACCCCACATCCAAGTTTCTGTATCCCTTTCCGCGCCTAGTTTGGGAATCTCGGGGACGAGATTCTTGTAAGGGGGGTAGGTCTATCACACCCTGATTTTCATGGCCCAACACTTAAAGTGACAAATAATGATAAAATGTGGTTTGACAAAAACTTTTGTGTGTTTTGGACTTTGCCTTAATTGGATTTTGTCTGTTGTTTGCAAGTGCTCTAAAAATTAAATAAATCCCCCAACTCTTATACTCCTTATCCTTGATCCAAAACTTCTGTCCAATGATCATGCCATGTGTATAGTACAGTATAGAATTTTCTTATAAAAATAAATTGGCCAAAAAGAATTTTTCTAAATTTAGTTTTCCAAAAACCCCCTGGATTGAGGTTGCACTACAAGTACTTGATTTGGGGTATTAAAAATCTTTCAAAGAATACTTTTGACTCCTATTAGGTATAGGGCTACCATAAACCACAAAAATATAATTTTAAATGTTATTTTTCTATTTTATTTAAAGGATTTTTCTTTAGGCCAGAAATGGTCTTTAATAGGTTAAAATTATTTTTATGCTTTAAAAATATTTGTGAAAATTTAGGGAAACTCAGTGGACATATATTTTCCATATATAAGAGTTTCAACACATGGTCATGTTCAAAATATTGGTCAAATCCCTCAAAAACCCTTCCTGGATATTTCAAGCGTTTGAAATATTTACAAAGGGAATATTCTCTAAAAATTCCAAGCAAATTCTACCATGTTACATATGACATATTTGATGATCTTGCAAAGTATCATGTCATGGAGAATAGCATAACCCCATGAATCCCCTCAAAACCATTTCTGTCCATTTTGAAGTTTGAGCAACTCTACATTGCCAAACATGTCAGAATGTTCTCAAACCTTGTGAACGTTCTCAAATGGTCTAATCATTCATCTAGACCAAATGGCACAAGTTGGAGAAAATGTTATATTGATCAAAGTGCCCCAAAACCCTTCCTGTCCAGAACCAAATTTGAACAACTCTACATTACCAAATTTCTCTCCTTGATTCCAAATTTTGTGAGCATGATCACATGACCAAATGAGGCCACCACACCAAGTGGTGCATCAAGGAGAAGTGATTTGACCAACTAGATCTACACAAGTTCATTTCTGCCAATTTCTAGGGTTTACAAAAGTTGGATTGGCAACTTTGCCCAAATGAGCTCAAAATGGGTGGAAGGCCCTAATTATATGTGCCATTGCACCCTGTGGAGCCTCATGACAAATGGAAGTCATCTTATTGCCCAAACCAACATCAAACACCTTCTGGCAGAATCTCAAAATTCATGTTTTAACCCCTTCCACTAATCTCCAAGAGTTCTCCTTTTTACCACAGCTCCTCCTAGTCCCCCTCTACCTCTGGTGTGCTTCCGTGCCCGAGAGGCAATGATGAAGGGGGGCAGGGATCCATTTTTCTTCTCTGGACAGCCACTTTTTCCTCCCTTTCTCATCTCTCCCTCACTCCTGGCAAGCCCCAGGGCATCCAATGCCTTTCCCACATTGTTTACTCCCCTGTGCAGCCATTAGACACAAGTGGGCGCATGAGGACGCGAGGAAAAGCCGCGGGTGCCGGCCATTTGCGGGCTCTGGAGCACGTCAGCGCGCTCCTGGCCGTTGACGCCGCGTCCCCCGACCACCTCGAGCCTCCCCCTCGCGCCAGTCGATGTGCCTCGAGGTCCGCAACACGCCGCCGCGCTGGCCCCCTCCTTTCCCCCTCTGTCTTGCCCATGCCGCGCGTGCCCAGAGCCGCCCGAGCCCGCCAATGCGTATGCGAGCTCGTGGCTCCACCCGGAGCTCGCCCCGCTCCCTCTCTCTCTTCCTGGCGCCCTAATCCACCCCCACTAACACCGCAGACAAGTCCTCGCCGTCTCTCCTGGCCTCCCGAGCCGTTGCCGCAGCCACCCGTACGCCGCGTCCACGGTGAGCCACTGCCTCGCTATATAAGGCCTCCGAGGCCTCTCTCTAGAACCCTTTCGCCCTCTCTCCCTCCCGTACGTCACCCAGACCCATCCAACGCTCTCGCCAAGCCCTCCGTCGTTCCCCATGGCAGGAGTCGAGCCGCCGGACTCCGCCTAAATTCGCGCCCACCACTCCTCCTCCTCCCCTCTAGACCACTCCAACGCCCTCTAAACACCACTGCCGACTCGCCGCACACTTCATTCACTCCTCCCCGTGCCTGCCACGCAGTCCCAAACCTTGTCGACGACCTCCTCCATGGCCACCCAAGCCAACGCTGCTGCAGCCCTCCACGGCATGTGTGCAACACATGGATGGGTGCGGCGTGGCCTCCTGAGCACTCCGGTGGGCGGAGCGTCGCCGGAGACGCTCTATAGCCCCGGCAATCGCCGGCGGGAGCCGCTCCTCCCCGCGGCCGGAGCGCACGCGGGAGGTTGAAGGCGACCTGCAGCTGGGCCCCGCGCGTCAGCGACCTAGTGTGCGGGCCCCGCTGTTTAAGTGGAGACGGGCCGGGCGAAATGCACCTTCAACGTTGCCCCGTCGCCCGCATGGCCGAGCCACTGGGCCGGCCCAGTGCGCTCGGCACTATATCTCTCCCTGTGCGCGCTGTCGCCGCCCAGATCCCGCCCATTCGGGTAAAAATCTTTCGCCTTTTCTTTTTTGTAAAACTTGTAAAATCTCCCAATAATTCAAATGAACTCCAAATTTGATGAATCAAATTTCTAGTAGTTTCTTAAATCATGCCTTACCACATGGTGCTATTGTCACATTTTTACAGAGGCATTTCCTTCACAAATATTTATCAAATCCTATTTTTCCTATTTTTGTGATGAACTTTAGAAAATCACAGAGAGCTCAAAATTGATCCAAATGCCATGATTCAAATTCCTAGATGCTTCTAAGTTCATAACTTAGGTTATGAACAATTTTCTTAATACTTTCTATACCCCACAAAATAATGAGCCATTTCTTCATGTTTGTCAACTTTGCAAATCCATAGAATATTCATTTGAACTCCAAATCCAGTGAGACCAACTCCTAGATGCTTCTTAAATCATGGTTTGCTAAATGGGTGTCTTTGCTCATTTTTCAAAAATATATTTCTGTACACTTCTTGCAAATCCATAAACCCCTTGATTCCATCATATTGAAATGTTCAGAGATGTCCATTGATCAAATCCTAATGAAACCACTTTGGTCATCCCTCATATGACCAGAGGTATCCTAGAAAAGTCCAACTCATATTTTTAGAGCACTTTTATTTCCTGCCTTGTTGTGTTACTTATCATGGTTGCTTTCGACGATAGTTGAGGAAGTAGACGAAATGCTCGGAGTTGGACCAGAGATATCTAAAGACCTCGAAGACTCTGTTGAAACAGGCAAGCATCCCTTTGACCATGTCTATGAAACCATTTTTTTATGCATGTCATATAGCACCATATTGTTATTGCAACGGAATCATGATGAGGTGGTAACCACTTTGATGGATTGCCTCCATTACTTCCTTGTTGATACTTGCATTATGCATGACCCTACCATCCTATGAGGGTTATGCTGGTGGGAGTAGATAGGATGCTATAGTACTGGCTACGCAAATGGGACGGGAATATGCATGGTGATGGAGGCAGAGTACTTTCGAAAGACTTTTCGAAAACCCGTCGGGTGCCACTTATGCCCGAGGGAGATAATGAGATGGGTAACCACTTGATGACGAAGTGGTGTACCGAGGCAAGTGTGTGTGTTGCTTTCAAAAATGGATTGGTTTAAGTTGCGACCGTTATTCCAACCTTACATGCGCAACCACTCTACCCTTATATGGGAAAGGGCATTATTGATTACCTAGGCCGATACTAGCTTGGAGCCCGCATTACTAGTGACGGGGGAGAGTCGGTGCTCTCTCTCGGGACGGGGTCGTGCCAGGTAGGGCGGCCATGACTATTTTTACAGGGCACTGGGTACACCGTTGCATCCCCTCTCGGATGTTACGATCTCGAGTGAGTCTCGTATGATGTACATCATGAGGATACGGAACAACGAGTGGACACCTTGTTAGTGTCGTCTAGGGAAAGATAGTGATCGGGTGCTTACCCTGGGTACTTGAGGTACCGCGGGTCGTGGATGACATGGAAGTTCCCCGGATCTTGTGGGTAAAGTGTGCAACCTCTGCAGAGTGTAAAACTATTCGAATAGCCGTGTCCACGGTCAAGGACAGTTGGGTAACCGCTCTTGGGCTACGTCCATATGTTTCTGAAAAACACCACAGTTTGGTGATATTGATGATGTGGCTCGTGAGGAAGTCACGATGAGCTTGAGCATGAGTTGTTTATAACTCTTTCTCGATGTTGATGTCTGTAACCTCTTGATACTTGTTGCAGACACATTCATGTCCTTGATAAATGTTGATCATACTTGCATGAGAAAAACTAGCTTTCCGCAAAAATGCCAATTCAGCAATAGAGCCTTGCATAATTAGTTTGTTATCGCTCTTGGGTTGCTTGCGAGTACATTCAAACGTACTCACTGGCTTGTCCCTAGCTCTTTACTTGGCCAGGCTTGAAAGAGTAGGTATATGAAGAAGAGACTTTGGTGACGATCATGTGAGCTAGGACGCTTCCCAGTCAGAATGCTTGTAGGGTTAAGACAGATGGCATGGGTCCAAGTTGTTATTGAAGATTTCCGCTGCGATGATACACTCAAGACTTGACCATAATGGTCCTACTTGTGTAAAACGGTATGTAAGGATGTAAGACTCTTGTTATTCAGCTTCTGTGTGTTCAGTGAGCATTGATCTCTGGGATCACTGTACATGTGCATTCGGTGATCTCGACTTATGAGTCGGGGTCCCCACACAGGCGGCCCGGCTCACACCCTCTAAGTCTGCGCCCACATAACGACGATAAGACGGGGCGTGGCTACAGTGAATCCTGCCACCCCCGAATCCCGGAGCAAGCATGTGGCGACAATGCGCCGTACGGGGCAGTCACTCCCCTTCCGGCGTGGCAGTTTTGCCATGTTGACCATGACATCACCCACTATAAGCTGTCAGTACGACCTGCAGGCGGCGGGCCCCTATTGCGAGAGAGATACTAGAAGGCGGCCAAGCTCGGCCAGTCGTCCTGGGGGATAACCCGGCTCCACAGTCGGCTCACCCCCATCTTGGGAGTTTATTCTCCATTAAACAGACAAGATGGGGTAAGGCTATAGTGAAAGCCCACCAGGCGGCGGCACTGTAGCCATGCTTACCCCGACAAAGCCATCGTCACCAGGAGCAAGGCAACAGTAACCAGCAGCCGACAAGACCTCCAGGCGGTGGGCCCAGCCCGTCGGCCAAGAGGTCGGCAGCCGGCGGGACCCACCAGCCGGCGGGCCCCAACTGCCGACGGAGAAGCCGGCGGCTACAAACACTGACAGCCTGGACCCACACCCAGCCGGATTACCATTGTACCCCTAGGGGTAGGCCTATATAAACCCCCCAGGGCACCCATGCAAAGGGTTGATCTCTGAAAGTTTTAGACACCACATAGAGAGAAGAGGAGAGCTAGCCTTGCCCTTCTTCTTCCTCTAGCCGGACAGCTCAAGGAGCCTTTTGTAGCTACTTATCTCGATCTAGTGATCACGCGGAGACCCCGCAGCGTTGGACTAGGGGTGTTATCTCCACGGGGAGCCCCAAACCTTGGTAAGATTCACCGGCGTGCATGTCTTCGCCTTATCCCGTTTCCAGGCACCGGCGATGTCTTACTGGCTCCCACAATGATAAGCCACCCGTTGGCATATGTCGCACCTACCACCCGACACATTATTTTCATGATGCGCAAGCATATAAATTTTACTACTCTCCTCATAAGCAAACTTATTCTCATGAATAGTAATGGGAGCAAACTCAACAAAATAATTATCATGTGAAGCATAATCCAATTTAAAATTAAAATCATGATGACAAGTTTCATGGTTATGTTTATTATTTATGGCATACGTATCATCACAATAATCATCATCAATAGGAGGCATTCTTTCATCAAAATAACTTTGCTCATAAAAACTTGGGGGACAAAAAATATCATATTCATCAAATATAGCATCCCCAAGCTTGTGGCTTCGCATATCATTAGCAGCATGGGTATTCAAATAATTCATACTAACAACATTGCAATCATGCTCATCATTCACATATTTTATACCAAGCATTCTATGTAATTCTTCTTATAGTACTTGAGCACAATTTTCAGAATCCTTATTTTCACAGAAGACATTAAAAAGATGAAGCATATGAGGCACCCTCAATTCCACTTTTTTGTAATATTATTTTATAGACTAAACTAGTGATAAAAAAGAAACAAAAAGATTCAATTACAAGATCTAAAGATATACCTTCAAGCACTCACCTCCTAGGCAACGGCGCCAGAAATTAGCTTGATGTCTACTACGCAACCTTCTTCTTGTAGATGTTGTTGGATCTCCAAGTGTAGAGGTTTGTAGGGCAGTAGAAAATTTCCCTCAAGTGGATGACCTAAGGTTTATCAATCCGTCGGAGGCGTAGGATGAAGATGGTCTCTCTCAAACAACCCTGCAACCAAATAACAAAGAGTCTCTTGTGTCCCTAACATACCCAATACAATGTTAAATTGTATAGGTGCACTAGTTCGGTGAAGAGATGGTGATACAAGTGCAATATGGATGGTAGATATAGGTTTTTGAAATCTGAAATTATAAAAACAGCAAGGTAACTAATGATAAAAGTGAGCACAAACGGTATTGCAATGCTAGGATACAAGGCCTAGGGTTCATACTTTAACTAGTGCAAGTTCTCTCAACAATAATAACATAATTTGATCATATAACAATCCCTCAACATGCAACAAAGAGTCACTCCAAAGTCACAAATAGCGGAGAACAAACGAAGAGATTATTGTAGGGTACGAAACCGCCTCAAAGTTATCCTTTCTGATCGATCTATTCAAGAGTCTGTAGTAAAATAACACAAAGATATTCTTTCCGTTCGATCTATCATAGAGTTTGTACTAGAATAACACCTTAAGACACAAATCAAACAAAACCCTAATGTCACCTAGATACTCCAATGTCACCTCAAGTATCTGTGGGCATGATTATACGATATGCATCACACAATCTCAGATTCATCTATTCAACCAACACAAAGTACTTCAAAGAGTGCCCCATAGTTTCTACCGAAGAGTCAAGACGACAACGTGTGCCAACCCCTATGCATAAGTTCACAAGGTCACTGAACCCGCAAGTTGATTACCAAAACGTACATGAAGTAGATCACGTGAATATCCCATTGTCACCACAGATAAGCACATGCAAGACATACATCAAGTGTTCTCAAATCCTTAAAGACTCAATCCGATAAGATAACTTCAAAGGGAAAACTCAATCCATTACCAGAGAGTAGAGGGGGAGAAACATCATAAGATCCAACTATAATAGCAAAGCTCGCGGTACATCAAGATCAAGAACACAAGAGAGAGAGATCAAACACATAGCTACTAGTACATACCCTCAGCCCCGAAGGTGAACTACTCCCTCCTCGTCATGGAGAGCGCCAGGATGATGAAGATGGCTGTCGGTTTCAAAACCGGTGGATCTCGGGTAGGGGGTCCCGAACTGTGCGTCTAGGCGGATGGTAACAGGAGACAAGGGACACGATGTTTTACCCAGGTTCGGTCCCTCTTGATGGAGGTAAAACCCTACGTCCTGCTTGATTGATATTGATATTGTGGTTGTTTACAAGAGTGGATCTACCATGAGATCAAGGAGGCTAAACCCTAGAAGCTAGCCTATGGTATGATTGTAATGGTTGTTGATGTGTCCTACGGACTAGAGCCATCCGGTTTATATAGACACCGGAGAGGGCTAGGGTTACATAGAGTCGGTTACAATGGTAGGAGATCTACGTATCCGTATCGCCAAGCTTGCCCTCCACGCCAAGGAAAGTCCCATCCGGACACGGGGCGAAGTCTTCAATCTTGTATCTTCATAGTCTTGGAGTCGGTCGATGATGATTGTCCGGCCGATGATAGTTCGGCTGATGCGGTAGTCCGGCTATCAGGACACCCCCTAATCCAGGACTCCCTTAGTAGCCCCTGAACCAAGCTTCAATGACGATAAGTCCGGCGCGTATATTGCTTGGCATTGCAAGGCGGGTTCCTCCTCCGAATGATAGAAGATTGTGAACACCAGGATAGTGTCCGGCTCTGCAAAATAAATTCCACATTCCACTGTAGAGAGAATAATATATACACAAGTTCAATCTGCTGATGTTTTTTATGGCATGATGTCACGCCACTACCAAGCCATTACTTGAATCGTTTTTTACTCTACCACCTCAGTGCATTTAGCAAAGCGGTTTCCTTGGCACGTCTTGTCGAAGCAGAGATCGTGTTCCCCCTTAATCCGGTATTCTCATCAATACGGACGTGGGTAACCCAACCGCGCCATTGATGGTGACGCTTGGGGGATAAGCGAGTGTTACCAGGCCGGTGGGGGACGCGTAGACTTCGCCCGCCCATATAAGGGACAAGGATTCACCTTTTCACCTACGCCTTCTTCCTCCTTTGCTTATCCATCTCTGCGCACTCGAGCTCCAGCGCCCAAGCCCTCACATCTCGTCTCAACCTTCCCCAGTCATGTCTGGAGCGGGAGGCAAGTGGATGACCTCCTCCGTTACGGAGGAGCACATCAAAAGACTGCGCAACGCCGGCTACCTGTCCGGTGACATCGGGACCGGCTGCCCGACGAGGGGCAGCTCATCCCCACCCCCAGGCCCCATGAGAGGGTCGTTTTTCTTCCCCACTTCCTCCGCGGACTGGGTTTTCCACTTCACCCCTTTGTCCGGGGGCTCATGTTCTACTATGGCCTGGATTTCCATGATCTGGCGCCGAACTTCATCCTCAATATCTCAGCGTTTATCATCGTGTGCGAGGCCTTCCTCTGTATCCAGCCCCACTTCGGCTTGTGGCTCAAGACCTTCAATGTCAAGCCGAAGGTTGTGAAGGGCACTCAAGCGGAGTGCGGAGGCGCCATGTTGGGCAAGATGCCCAATGTCCTTTGGTTTGAAGGGGCCTTCGTGGAATCCTTCAAGGGGTGGCAATCGGAGTGGTTCTATATCACCGAGCCGCGCGACCCTAAGTGGGCGGCGGCCCCCCAGTTCAGATCTGGTATCCCCACGTAGCTCACCTCCTGGAAAGAGAAGGGCTTGCTGTGGGGTAGTTCGGAGGAGGCGACGGGACTCCAAGCCTGTATCCAGAAGCTGGTGAAGAAGCTCAGGCTGGTTAACATGGTCCAAGTCATGCTCGTCCGCCGGATTCTCCCATGCCAAGAGCGGGCATTCAATCTGTGGGAGTTCAATCCGGAACAACACCCGGCGCTGAGTGGGCTCTTCGACACGACGTACGAAGGCGCCTGGAGGGTGCTGTTTAAGGGTGCCGAAGCCCCCGCATCCGCGACTGAAGATCGTGGATTTCACTCGCAGCGCCAGGCCGACGAGGTAAGTGATTCTACCCCTTTACGGGACACTTGCTTTTCATAGTTTGACTCTATGCGGGTTTTAATTTCCCCTTTTCCTTTGACAGGACTGGATGAGGAAGGCGGAGCAGATTATCTGCCCGGCTCCCATGCCAGAAAACCCTGTAGACGCCCATTTAGCAAGGCTGCTGGTTCCGGCACCGCACGTGGTGCCGGAGAAGAAGGCCAAGAAGGAGGCCACGGGTGCTCGAAAGAGTTCCCGTTTTCAGGTGTCCGACGACTCCGGGGCGGATTCCTCCCCCGAAAACGAGGAGGAGAAAGAGGACTCTCTCCCAGAGGAGGGAGAGAGGAAGAGGAAGGCTTCCCCAACAGGGGAGGCCGAAGGGTCCAAGAGGGGAAGGACTATTCCCCCGGACAGCTCCGCCAACATCAACATTGGCAAGGAAGAATGGCCTTTAAGGGCCAGGCCTCCAGCGAGATCGTAAGTATCCGGATTCCTGAGTGATTTATAATTTCTTTTTCTGTGTCACATAGTGTCATTCTGATGCTGCATGCTGCCTGTAGTCCGGCCAAGGATGATCTCCCCGCTTCATCGAGCGGGTCGTTGGCTCCGTCGGATGTAGATTCCATCCCGACCGCCTCCACCCCTCGCGACACCGAGGATGCCGAGGTGGGATCCCAAGAAGGGACCCATCAGGGGGGGCTCCGGAGGCGCCACAAGGCGTCCTCCCGGACTTTGCGCCGGACTCCATATCAGAACCCGCAGTGGTTCCGGAGTCCGGCCGGCGGCCCCTTCGCATGAAGGGCAAGACCGTGACGCCGGCGGCTTCCGTCCAACCGGAGGCGCCGGACAATTTGTTGGAGGCGCTCCAGAGCGCTTCCATCAAGGAAGAACACCGCACTATTATGAGTGCGGTGATTCAGAAGGTACAACTCGCCAAGAGCGGGCTAACCGAAGCCTGTAGTAGCCTTCTATCAGGCTTTGAGGTAAGAAGTTAAAAATATGCAATGTAATACCGCATAGACAGTAGCCCCTGATGCTCGGTGTGGTGTTCGGAAAGAAAAGCCGGACTGAGGATCTGAAAAAAAAGAAGATAGACGCAGGGTTGCTAAAAAATTATGTCAATATGGGTTGCAGGCTGCGCCGCTGACCTCTACCGCACTGACTGCGGAGGTCGGTGCTTTGAAGCAGGAGCTCGAGCGGTCCGAGGAAGAGCTCGGCCGCGCCAAGAAGCAGCTCCAGGACAAACAAGGTGAGTAACACCACTTTGAACTTGTACCATACAGAAAAGGATTTAGGTTGCAACAAAAAATAACATGGCTACTGCAGGGCCCATGAACGAGGTTGCGACCCTGAAGGGGGCCGTGTCCGTGGCTGAACGCAATGCAGCCGCGGAACGGGCAGAGCGAGAAAAGCAGGAGGCGCGGGTGGCGGTGGTTCAGCAAGAGCTCCAGGCTCTCATGGAAAAGCATGAGAGTTTGGAGCGTGACTCAAAGACTCGAGAGTCCAAGCTTGCCTCGGCTCTCGAAAGTGCCAAGACTGCCAAGGCCGATGCCCATAAGTCCCTTCAGGAGATTGAGTTGGTGAGGAAGATAGCGGCGGGTAAGGCATTTTTCATGCAAAGCAAGCATGTAAATGTAAATTACGTGTTACTTACCCGAATTCGGAGCTCTCCAGGGGCGTTTGCAGATCTACCTCGCAGCGTGTCTGATGCCGCCGCATTCTACCGAGCCGAGGAGGGGAGCTCAACGGAGAAGGTTTTCTGGTCTCAGTATGCTGAGGCCGGCCATCCGGTGCCCCCTAGCGACCAGCTGAAGCAGCTGGTCGAGCTCCACAAGGTGGCCGAGCAGGCCATGAAGGGCCTTATAGTCCGGTTGTGGCCTGGAGAGGCCATGCTTGGGAGCTACTTCGGTCTCGTGCGACGGTTGGTGGATGCGTGCCCCTGGGTGGAGGTTATCAAGCGCTCCGCCTATATTGAAGGTGCTCGTCGGGCCCTTGCCCGCGCAAAGGTGCATTGGGGCAAGCTGGATGCAGAGAAGCTAATCACTGACGCGCCACCAGTGGGCAAGGAATATCATACGCCCGAGATCTACTATAAGACTGTCCTGAAGGGTGCCCGCAAGATTGCGGATGAGTGCCCCAGGGATGTAATTATTGAGTAAATTCGCAATGTGTTATCCTGTGCGCTGAAAACTTTGTTCATATGCGCTAAGCAAAGCTTGTTAATTTAAAATATTACCTTCTGTGCGGCCGTTTATTAAATCTGAGAGATGGCAAGTCGTCGGCTTCAGCCCCCATGCCACGAGTGCTGGGGTGTTCGGGATAAACTTGAGCACTCTTGTTCCCATTTTTGGGTCCATCTAGGGAGGCGCTCAACACAACGAACAAGGCAACCGGACTTATAGTGCTTGAACACTCTCACTTAGCCATAGAATTCTATAATTTTAAATTTCGGCAAAGCCCCTAGTATTCGGAAGGCCGAATTAGGGGCGCTATCCACGCCTTCGTCGGACATTATCCGGAACTTCGCTCGAAGCGGCATAGGTCTTTAAGGACCCGAAAGGACCTCTCGAACAGCGACCAGTCTCTCGCCTTATCATGACAGTTAGTTTTAGCTTTCTCCATTGAGGCGTTAACCCGGCTCAACCGGGGCGCAATCGCAGTGGTTCTCCCAGTGCTACCTTAGCCGATAGAACGGAACGTAAGGTGCCAAACATGGGAGCCGGGCAAACCCAACTATTGACCCAAGACATGATTCGGAGCCGATTCATATAATGCTATAAGTTCGGGGTGCCGCACTTGTGAAAGTGTGCGGACTTTATCACACCATAATGCGGGGAACATAAGCCCCTGGTGTATTTGGCCGTACCATGATGTACGGATGCGACATGTCGTAAATGAATATATATATATATAATGTAATGCAATTATGGGGAAAAAGTGCTGCATTTTATTCGAGAAGATATGCTATGAGTGCGGAATGATACAAATAGTGCGGAAAGCAAGGGATTGGACGAATTAAAGGCGTCTCCCTCCAGGGGTAGGCCGCGGAATGGTGTATTTAACATATTTAATGCTCATAATGGAGACCACCTGAGTGTTCGTCGCAGCCTTTGTCCCTCCCTGGCTGTTGCATCATGAGTTCGGCAGGTTCGCCGCCGGACAGAGTTCTGTATAAAAAAGAAAGAAATAAAAGATAAAAAGAGCGACACACTTGGGAGCCCCTGGTGTGGTCGAACCGCACTCTGGGTCTGTTGTGGTTGTGCCTCTCCCCCTATGCCCATGGTATCTCCAAGGCGTAATTATGTACGTGGAGAGTTTGTCTTACAATTGTGTGAGGGCTGGGGTTGAGGCCGCATTGCTACGCGTGCTCGGAACGTGCCAGGTGGTCTTGGTTGATGTTTCTCTGCGCGCTTTTGGCCGTGTCCGGTCGTTTAACGGCCGGACTCGAAAATTGCCTTAAAAGGCTGCTCTGTACTTCTGCCCCGAGAGCCGCTGTTTGTTCCTCCGTTCGGAGGGAGCGTTCCGTGTTTCCATTGACCATGATGACTCCACGAGGGCCTGGCATCTTGAGCTTAAGGTATGCATAATGCGGCACCGCGTTGAATTTTGCGAACGCGGTTCGTCCGAGCAGAGCGTGATAGCCACTGCGGAACGGGACTATGTCGAAGATTAACTCCTTGCTTCAGAAATTATCCGGGGATCCGAAGACCACTTCCAGTGTGACTAAGCCTGTACAACTGGCCTCGACACCTGGTATGACGCCTTTGAAGGTTGTCTTTGTAGGTTTAATCCTTGAAGGGTCTATGCCCATCTTGCGCACTGTATCCTGATAAAGCAGGTTCAGGCTACTACCGCCGTCCATCAGGACTCTCGTGAGGTGAAATCCATCGACGATTGGGTCTAAAACAAATGCGGCGAATCCGCCATGGAGGATACTGGTCGGACGGTCTCTTCGATCGAAAGTGATCGGGCAAGAGGACCATGGGTTGAATTTTGGGGTGACTGGCTCCATCGCGTATACGTCCCTTAGTGCATGCTTCTGCTCCCTCTTGGGTATATGCGTTGCGTATATCATGTTTACCATCCGAACTTGAGGGGGGAATCCCTTTTGTCCTCTGCTGTTCGGCGGCCGGGTCTCTTCCTTGTCATCGCTGTGTAGCCCCTTGTCATTGTATTTGGCGATTAATTTGCCTGCCTGCTTGAATACCCAACAATCTCTGTTGGTGTGGTTAGCTGGCTTTTCGGGGGTTCCATGTATTTGACAGGAGCGGTCGAGTATTCGGTCCAAATTGGACGGGCCCGGAGTGTTTCTTTTGAATGGCTTCTTCCGTTGACCGGGCTTGGAGCCTCGGAATCCGGCGTTGACTGCCGTATCCTCATTGCTGTCGCCGTTAATGCGGCGCTTGTTTTTGATACGACGCAACCTGCCATTGCGGTCCTTGGTATCCGGACTGCCAGCGTTTTTGCTGAGGTTGTTGCTGCGAGCTAGCCAGCTATCCTCTCCCGCACAGAAGCGGGTCATGAGTGATGTGAGGGCTGCCATGGATTTCGGCTTTTCCTGTCCTAGGTGCCGGGCCAGCCACTCGTCGCGGATGTTATGTTTGAAGGCAGCGAGGGCCTCTGCATCTGGACAGTCGACGATTTGATTTTTCTTTGTTAAGAACCGTGTCCAGAATTGCCTAACTGATTCATCTGGCTGCTGGATTATGTGGCTTAGGTCATCTGCGTCTGGGGGTCGCACATACGTGCCCTGGAAGTTGTCGAGGAATGCGGCTTCCAGGTCTTCCCAGCATCCAATTGACTCTGCGGGCAGGCTGTTAAGCCAATGCCGAGCTGGTCCTTTAAGCTTGAGCGGGAGATATTTGATGGCGTGAAGATCGTCGCCACGGGCCATATGTATATGGAGGAGATAATCCTCAATCCAAACCGCGGGGTCTGTTGTGCCATCATAGGATTCGATATTAACGGGTTTAAACCCTTCAGGGATTTGATGATCCATTACTTCGTCAGTGAAGCATAGTGGGTGTGCGGCGCCTCTGTATTGAGCAATATCGCGACGTAGCTCGAGAGAGCGTTGTCTGCTGTGTTCGGCCCGGCCGGAGTAGTTGTATCCAGCGCGACGGTATTCGTCGTGGGTCTTGGGGCGCCCACGTGATCCATACATAGATCTGGATTGTCTTGCCTTGTCCTCCAATATATCCTGCAAGTCCGGCGTGTTCCCCTGTGGCTTCATGCTTTTTGAGCGATGCCGGGGTACGGTTTTGGTGGAGGGCTTGCATGCCTCTCTGTCGTGGCCACGAGGTGGTCGGTCTGCCGTATTGTGCGCTGGTGATGCAGGTTTGTACGCTTCCTCCTCTAGTCGGGGGAGCAACTTGCATTTTGCGTAACTTTTGGAGGGGCGTTCGAGTTCATACTCTTCAGCCGCGAGGACCTTGGTCCATCTGTCGGCCAGTAGGTCTTGATCAGCTTGAAGCTGTTGCTACTTTTTCTTTAGGCTGTTTGCCGTGGCCATTAGCCTGCGTCTGAAACGCTCTTGTTCGACGGGATCCTCAGGCACGACGAATTCATTGTCGTCGAGGCTTGCCTCGTCTCCGGAGGGAGGTAAGTAATTATCATCCTCGACCTCTTCGTCTGCCGCCCTCTCGTGAGGGCTTGCTTCTGCCTCCTCCTGCGCTGGATCGTGCTGGAGGGGGTTGTCTTCGGCACTTTCTGGGGTGTTATTATCTCCTGTGCCGGAATCTCCATTCTTGCTGTGGCGGGATTTAGAGCGGCGCCGCTGACGTCAGCGCTTAGGCTGTTTCTTTAAGGAATCGGCCTCCGTTTCTTCTTCGCCGTCCCCATCTTTTGGGGTGTCCACCATGTATATGTCGTATGATGAGGTGGTCTTCTAGTGTCCTGTAGGCACTGGTTCTTGATAGTCTCCGGCATCGTCGTCCATACCATCGATGTCTTCGGAGTCGTAGTCGAGTATGTCGGTTAGATCGTCGACGGTGGCTACGAAGTGGATGGTGGGTGGGCTCTGAATTTCTTCGTCGTCCGCATCCCAACCATCCTGGCCGTAGTTCGGCCAGGGCTCTCCGGATAGCGAGAGATGCTTCAGCGAATTTAAGATATCACCGAAGGGTGAGTGCTGAAAGATGTCCGCAGCGGTGAATTCCATGATCGGCGCCCAATCGGATTCGACTGGCAGGGGCGCAGGAGGCTCGGAGTCCGGCAGAGAGTCCGGCACCTCGGAGTCATGAGCTTTGTGCGTGGCAAGGTAAGTGTTCGGCTCCATCGCCGTAGAAGTTGCAGCTCCCGAGGCGGCATCCAGCCATCCATCCTCGATCTGAGCGATCTACTCCAGACTGTGGGTCGGAGCGGATTCGTGTGCGGCCTCCAAGGTGCTGTCCGGCGGCAGAGTTAGGTCGTGCCCATCGTGACAGCGCGACACGCTCGGCTGTGGCTCAGATCCATCGAAGATCAAGTCCCCGCGGATATCGGCCGTGAAGTTTAGGCTTCCAAACCTGACCTGACGGCCAGGGGCATAGCTTTCGATCTGCTCCAGATGGCCAAGTGAGTTGGCCCGCAGTGCGAAGCCGCCGAATACGAAGATCTGTCCGGGGAGAAAAGTCTCACCCAGGACTGCGTCGTTGTCGATTGAAGAGGCCATCGAGCCTATCGGTGACGACACAGAGGAGCTCTCAATGAAAGCACCAATGTCGGTGTCAGAACCGGCGGATCTCGGGTAGGGGGTCCCGAATTGTGCGTCTAGGCGGATGGTAACAGGAGACAAGGGACACGATGTTTTACCCAGGTTCGGGCCCTCTTGATGGAGGTAAAACTCTACGTCCTGCTTGATTGATATTGATATTGTGGATGTTTACAAGAGTGGATCTACCATGAGATCAAGGAGGCTAAACCCTAGAATCTAGCCTATGGTATGATTGTAATGGTTGTTGTTGTGTCCTATGGACTAGAGCCATCCGGTTTATATAGACACCGGAGAGGGCTAGGGTTACATAGAGTCGGTTACAATGGTAGGAGATCTACGTATCCGTATCACCAAGCTTGCCCTCCACGCCAAGGAAAGTCCCATCCGGACACGGGGCGAAGTCTTCAATCTTGTATCTTCATAGTCTTGGAGTTCGGTCGATGATGATAGTCCGGCCGATGATAGTTCGGCTGATGATGGTAGTCCGGCTATCCGGACACCCCCTAATCCAGGACTCCCTCAATGCCCACCGGTGAGGGATCCCCCTCCTGCAGGGTGCCGGAACAAGGCCCCGATTGGTTTTTGGTGGCTACAGAGGCTTGCAGCGGCAGAACTCCCGATCTATTGTGCTCCTAGATGTTTTCGGAGTATATGGGTATACATAGGAGGAAGAAGTAGGGCAGTGGAGCTGCGAAGGGCCCACTAGGGTGGGGGCGTGCCCAGGGGGGCAGGCGCGCCTCCCTGCCTAGTGGCCTCCTCGCTTCTTTCTTGACGTCCACTCCAAGTCCTCTGGATCATGTTTGTTCCAAAAATAACTCTCCCGAAGGTTTCATTCTGTTTGGACTCCGTTTGATATTCCTTCTGCGAAACACTGAAATAAGAAAAAAAAACAGCAATTTGGACTGGGCCTCCGGTTAATAGGCTAGTCCCAAAAATAATATAAAAGTGTGTAATAATGCCCAATAAACATCCAAAACCGTTAATATAATAGCATGGAACAATCAAACATTATAGATACGTTGGAGACATATCAGGGACACAAGAGACTTTTTTTATTTGGTTGCAGGGTTGTTTAAGAGAGACCATCTTCATCCTACGCCTCCCACGGATTGATAAACCTTAGGTCACCCAGTTGAGGGAAATTTGCTACTGTCCTACAAACCTCTGCACTTGGAGGCCCAACAATGTCTATAAGAAGAAGGCTACGTAGTAGACATCAAGCAATAGCAATAAAACTGAATGATCAATATGCTAAGCTAACGGGTGGGTCATGTCCATCACATTATTATCCTAATGATGTGATCCCGTTCATCAAATGACAACACATGTCTATAGTTAAGAAACTTAACCATCTTTGATTAACGAGCTAGTCTAGTAGAGGCTTACTAGGGACACTGTGTTCTGTCAATGTATTCACACATGTATGAAGTTTCCGGTTAATACAATTCTAGCATGAATAATAAGCATTTATCATGATATAAGGAAATATAAAATAACAACTTTATTATTGCCTCTAGGGCATATTTCCTTTCAAACACACGCTACTACTACACTTTAGCTGTAGCGCCATAGTAGTAGCATGGTGCCCCGCGCTACTGCTATACCTAAAACCGGCACTACTGCTAGGCTTTTCCCTAGTAGTGTTAGTGTTTTGTTGATGATGACAATTCACCTTGGGACTAATCGTGTGGCTTAGTCTCTCAGGATACTTTCAGATGACACAAGACAGTTACGCGTTCCCTCTAGAAGAAAAAGATCGAACACGAAGTTTCAGATGTGTTTATTTTTTGTTATAGGAAACCCATACTATTAAGAGGGAATCTGCATCGGGAGGTACTGGGCCAATCAGTTCACATACACACTCTATTGCACCCACTTTATGTCCTTCCATTCGAGGAGAGAGAGGTCCTGTGATTCTGTCTGGAACAGTGGTTTTTGTACCAAAGCGGTTGTACCGCTTACCCAAGCGGTTGTACCACAAGTCCTGTACTTCCGGCACAACTACCGCCCTAGGGTTTATACCCTAGGGTTTGCAGTCCCCAGGTGCTTTGCCAGCGGTTGTACCGCCAACTCTTGACACGAGGTTATACCGCCTCATGTCTGGCAAACCTTAGGATTGCTCTCATGCGGTTGTACTGGCCCAGTACCGCACTACTGATACGTCTCGAACGTATCTACTTTTCCAAACTCTTATTCCCTTCTTTTGGACTCTAATTTGCATGATTTGGATGGAACTAACCCGGACGGACGTTGTTTTAAATAGAATTGCCATGGTGTTATTTTTGTGCAGAAATAAAATTTCTCGGAATGACCTGAAACTTCACAGAGTCACTTTTTGGAATTAATAAAAAATACTACCAAAATAATCAACAGAAGGGGGGGGGGCACACCCTGGCCACGAGGGTGGGGGCGTGCCATAGGCCTCCTTGGCACGCCCCCTGCCTCATGGCCCCCTTGGACCTGCACCGACCTCAACTCCAACTCCATATATTCACGTCCGGGGAGAAAAAAATCAGGAAGAAGGAATAATCACGTTTTACGATATGGAGCCGCCGCCAAGCGATGTTCTTCCTCAGGAGGGCTGATCTTGAGTCTGTTTGGGGCTCCAGAGAGGGGAATCCGTCACCATCATCATCATCAACCATCCTCCATCACCAATTTCATGATGCTCACCGCCATACGTGAGTAATCCCATCGTAGGCTTGTTGTACGGTGGCGGGTTGGATGAGATTTACCATGTAATCGAGTTAGTTTTGTTATGGTTTGATCCCTAGTATCCATTATGTTCTAAGATTGATGTTGCTGTGACTTTGCTATGCTTAATGCTTGTCACTAGGGCCCGACTGCCATGATTTTAGATATGAACCTATTATGTTTTCATGAATATATGAGTGTTCTTGATCCTATCTTGCAAGTTATAGTCACCTACTATGTGTTATGATCCGGCAACCCCGAAGTGACAATAATCGGGACCACTCCCGGCGATGACTGTAGTTTGAGGAGTTCATGTGTTCACTAAGTGCTAATGCTTTGGTCCGGTTCTCTATTAAAAGGAGGCCTTAATATCCCTTAGTTTCCATTAGGACCCCGCTGCCATGGGAGGGTGTCATGCAAGTTTTTTCCATACACACATATGACTATATTCAGAATACATGCCTACATTATATTGATGAACTGGAGCTAGTTCTGTGTCACCCTATGTTATAATTGCTGCATGATGAATGCCATCCGACATAATTATCCATCATTGATCCATTTCCTACGAGCTTTTGACATATTGATCTTTGCTAAGTTACTTCTCCATTGTCGCTGTTACGATTGCTACAAAACTGCTACCGTTACTTTTGCCACTGTTACCATTACTTCCATACTACTTTGCTACTAAATACTTTGTTCTAGATATTAAGTCTTTCAGGTGTGGTTGAATTGACTACTCAGTTGCTAATACTTGAGAATATTCTTTGGCTCCTGATGACCCACAAGTATATGGGGTCAATTGTAGCCTTTTCAATAAGTAAGAGTGTCGAACCCAACGAGGAGCAGAAGTAAATGACAAGTGGTTTTCAGCAAGGTAATGTCTGCAAGTGCTAAAATTGTAAGTAGCGGAGTAGTTTGATAGCAAGATAATTTGTAACGAGCAAGTAACGATAGTAGTAAAAAAAGTGCAGCAGGGTAGACCAATCGTTTTGAGGCAAAGGACAGGCCAAAACAGTCTCTTATGATTAGCAAATTGTTCTTGAGGGTACACGGGAATTTCATCTAGCCACTTTCATCGTGTTGGCTTAATTCGTGTTCGAAACTTTGATAATTTGATATGTGGGTGGACCGGTGCTTAGGTGTTGTTCTTACTTGAACAAGCTTCCTACTTATGATTAACCCTCTCCCAAGCATCCGCAACTACGAGAAAAGTATTAAGAATAAATTCTAACCAATAGCCTTAAAATTTTGGATCCAATCGGTCCCTTATAGAATAGCGCATAAATTGGGGTTTAAGCTTCTATCACTCTCACTACCCACCATCTAATAACTACTCCACAATGCATTCCATTAGGCCCAAATATGGTGAAGTGTCATGTAGTCGACGTTCACATGACACCACTAAGAGAATGACAACATACATATCCGCAAAATATCGAACACATATCAAGTTCACATGATTACTTGCAACATGATTTCTCCCGTGAACTCAAGAATGAATGTAATTACTCACAAATGATAAACATGCTCAAGATCAGAGGGGTATTAAATAGCATAATGGATCTGAACATATAATCTTCCTCCAAATAAACCATATAGTAATCAACTACAAGATGTAATCAACACTACTAGTGACCCACAAGCACCAATCTATAGTTTCGGTACAAAGATTGAAGACAAGAGATGAACTAGGGTTTGAGAGGAGCTGGTGTTGTTGAAGATGTTGATAAAGATAGCCCTCCCCAAGATGGGAGAGTTGTTGGTGACGATGATGACGATGATTTCCCCCTCCAGGAGGGAATTTCCCCCGGCGGAATCGCTCCGCCGGAGGGCAAAAGTGCTCCTGCCCAAGTTCCGCCTCGAGGTGGCGGCACTTCGTCCCGAAAGTCCTCCCCAGATTTTTTCCAGGTCAAAATGTCTTATATACCAGAAGATGGGCACTGGAGGTGGGCCGAGGAGGGCAGCACCCACCAGGGCGCGCCTGGACCTCCTGGCGCGCCCAGGTGGGTTGTGCCCACCTGGTGGCCCCCCTCTGGTACTTATTTGCTCCAATAATTCTTAAATATTCCATCAAAAATCCTCGGAAAGTTTCAGCTCATTTGGAGTTGTGCAGAATAGGTAGCTTGGACGTAGCTTTTTCAGGTCCAGATTTTCAGCTGCCAGAATTCTCCCGCTTTGTGTATATCTTGCATATTATGAGAGAAAGGGCATTAGAATTACTCCAAAAAGCATTATTATACAATAAAACAACATAAATAACAGTAGGAAAACATAATGCAAAATGGACATATCAACTCCCCAAGCTTACACCTCGCTTGTTCAAGCGAAAACCGAAATCGAAGAACATGTCCACATGCTTAGAGAGAGAGAGAGGTGTCGATAAAAAAATACGGACATAGCAGCATCATGTGACTTATTATAACAGCAACAATCTTCAACATAAAATTTTTATTATAGAATTTTTATCATAGACTTCTCATGAACAAGTGACAATTAATCACAACATCAAACTATAAAGCATAAACTCTATTGGAAACCAACAAACTATGTTCTCAGTCAACTTTGCAACTACAGTTCATCATCTTTTCAGGAAGGGTCACGTATTGGAGCATTTAGGAAAGTCCACATACTCAACCATCATTTAGTCTTCTCTGATTGCTAACACTCATCACGTACACATGAGCAAAACATTTCAACCGGACACATAGAAAGATAGGGGCTTATAGTTTTTCCTCCCAACGCATTCACCTCAAGGGTGATGTCGACAATAATTACTCATGCTACCCATATTCAACTGGATATATGTGCCTAGATCTTTCCTCACCACATGATGCTTGCCAAAGAGAAAAATAAAATGAATAGAGAGAAAACTTTGACTCTTGCATAAAAGTAAATACATGAAAGTAAAAGATAGGCCCTTCACAGAGGGAAGCAGAGGTTGCCATGCGGTTTTTGTTTGTATGCTCAACCCCTTAGTGCAAGAGAACATCACATTATATTACCCCTTGTGATGGCAACCTTTATTATGCAGTCTGTCGCTTTTATTCTTCACCATCACAAGTTCGTACAATGCTCAATTTTCTCTTACACTAAATGATCTCACACTTTTAGAGGCAATTTTTATTGCCTTTTTGGACTGATGACAACTTACTTGAGGGATCTTACTCAATCCACAGGTAGGTATGGGGGACTCTCAAACAATATAGGGCTTGAGGGTTTTGGATGCACAAGTAGTATCTCTACTTAGTGCGGAGTGTTTTGACTAGCAAAGATAGGGGCAAGCACCACATGTTGAAGGATCTATGACAATATAACTTATATGTGAATATGAACAAACAAAAATCATTAAGTTGTCTTCCTTGTCCAACTCAACAATTTTGGCATATAATATTTTGATGGGTGCTCACAATCATAAAAGATTTCCAGGATAGTATATTTATATATGAATCTTCTCTTCCCTTGTTAATTCTTTCATGAGTTGTATCATCGACCAATGCTATGTTTGTCAATCTACAATAAAATTTTCTACTTATACTTTTACTTGTGTAATGTCATCAGTTACCATAAGATTAGCATATGATTTTTTATTTTATTCCCTTTCTTTTTATTGCAACAAAAAGATAAAGAAGGCAAAACTCAAACTAAACCTTATTATATATCTCGCACACGATTACAAGAATTGATCACTAAGAAAACTCACAAAAAGAAAGGATCGAACTAAAATTTTATTCATCTAATAGCAAAAGATAACCATGGATCAAACTAAGAAAGTAAAGGCAAAAGATATTGGAGATGATACGATACCGGGGCACCTCCCCCAAGCTTGGTGGAAGCCAAGGGGAGTGCCCATACCCGATACTCAGTTTTCTTTTGGTGGTGAAGAAGAAGGTGGTAGTGATGAAGTAGAAGGTTTCTTGTCCTCGGGTTTCCACGATAGAGGCTCACCATCATAAGAGGAGGAGTGAGTTTCCCGGATCCTACAACTGGTAGCCACACTCATACCTTTAAACCTCGCCTCATATTCAAAGACTTGGCTTTAAAGGTCGTGGATCTGGCTGTGGAGGAAGTTGATTTGCTCGTTGAGGGAGAAGATGATGTCCTTTATGGACTTGCCATCCACCTTGAGATCACGGGTATATCCCACGATCATCAGGTGATTGGCAGTGAGTCCACGTTCCACCATCCCCTTGCACTTGAAGATGTCCTGCTCCATAGCTTCAAGCCTGGCCTCCATGGATCCAGTACCCTTGGGTCCTTGCACATCACGGATGTGCAGCACCCCGTTGCCCATCTAGATAGCTTGAGGGTGCTGCATCACCTCCCATGGATATGGGTTGATGACATTGTCTAAGAACCTATCATTGGAGGAGCTTGAAGTGGCCATGATGGATTGAATCTGACAGAAAATAGCAAGAAAAGAAAACATGAGATTTCTCCGTGATACAGAGGTCAATAGGTTCGGGACGTATATATAGATTTTTTATCTTGGGGAACAAGCACAATGGAAGAAAAATGGAGTTCGGGAAGTACCCGAGGTGGGCACAACCCACCTAGGCGCGCTAGGCATGCCTGGCGCGCCCTGGTGTATCGTGCCCACCAGGGCCACATTCCCGGAAGTTTCTTATTTTCCTAATTTTCTAAATATTTCAAAACTGAAAAAAAATAATTTTGCGGATTTTTCGGAGTCCATTTACTTACTGTATCACATACCTCCTTTTTTTCATGATTCTGGGGTGTTCCTAAAGATTTCCTTTATGTGCTCTTCCAGTGTCAAAGTTTGGATAACATTGCTTTCAACATTAATGGGCGTACCTGAGATATAGTGTTTTATTCGTTGCCCATTGACAACCTTCGGGATAGTACCTTCGGCATTATTTATTTTGATAGCTCCGGATCGATAGACCTCCTCGATGGCATAGGGTCCTTCCCATTTGGAGAGGAGTTTTCCTGCAAAGAATCCTAAACGAGAGTTGTACAAAAGAACATATTCTCTAACCTTGAACTCACGCTTTTGAATTCTTTTGTCATGCCATATTTTAACTTTTTCTTTGAATAGTTTTGCATTTTCATAAGCCTAGGTTCTCCATTCATCTAATGAGCTGATATCAAATAGCCTCTTTTCACCAGCAAGTTTGAAATCATAATTGAGTTCTTTAATTTCCCAAAATGCTTTATGTTCTAACTCAAGAGGCAAATGACAATATTTTCCATGAACCATTTTATATGGAGACATACCCATAGGATTTTTATAAGACGTTCTATAAGCCCAAAGTGCATCATCTAATTTCTTAGACCAATTCTTCAGGGACCTATTAACAGTCTTTTGTAAGATTAGTTTTATTTCTCTATTGCTAAGTTCAACTTGATCACTACACTGGGGATGATAAGGTGATGCAATTCTATGGTTAGCATCATACTTAGGAAATATTTTACGGAAAGAAGCATGAAAAAAGTGTGAACCACCATCAGTCATTAAATATCTAGGGACTCCAAATCTTGGGAAAATAACTTCCTTAATAATTTTAATAGAGGTGTTGTGATCAACACTACTGGTTGGAATAGCTTCTACCCACTTAGTAACGTAATCAGAAACAACCAAAATATGTGTATACCCATTAGAGGAAGGAAAAGGTCCCATGAAATCAAATCCCCAAACATCAAATGGTTCAACAACAAGTGAACAGTTCATGGTATTTCTTGACGCTTACCGATACAACCTATTCTTTGACATTCATCACAAGATGAGACAAACTTACGGGCATCTTTGAAGAGATTAGGCCAATAAAAACCAGATTGCAATACCTTATGAACGGTTCTGTCTCCCGCATGATGTCCTCCATAAGCTTCAGAGTGACATTTTCGTAGAATTTATTCTGTTCATGCTCAGGTACACAACGTCTAATAATACCATCTATTACTTATTTATAAAGATGTGGGTCATCCCGAAAGTAATGTATTAAATCATAGAAGAATTTTTTCTTTTGTTGGTATGTGAAGCTAGGTGGTATGTATTTAGCAACAATATAATTAGCATAGTCAGCATACCAAGGTGTACTATTAGAAACATTATTGCAGCTAGTTGTTCATCAGGAAAGCTATCATTAATAGTTTGTGGGTCATCAAGAATATTTTCAAGCCTAGACAAGTTATCAGCTACGGGGTTCTCCCGCTCATTTCCTATCAGTGATATGCAAATCAAATTCTTGTATCAGAAGAACCCACCTAATTAGTCTAGGTTTAGCATCTTTCTTTTCCATAATATATTTTATACCATCATGATCGGTGTGAACAATCACTTTAGAATAAAAAATGTAAGATCTCAATTTATCACAAGCAAACACCACTGCCAAGAATTATTTTTCAGTAGTAGCGTAGTTTCGTTGAGCACTGTCTAGAGTTTTACTAGCATAATGAATGACATTCAGTTTCTTATCAACTCTTTGTCCTAGAATAGCACCAACAACATAATCACTAGCATCACACATAATCTCAAAAGGCAAGTTCCCATCAGGTGGTTGAACAACAGGTGCAGTAATTAAGGCTTTCTTTAGTGTTTCAAAGGCTTCCAAATAATCATCATCAAACACAAAGGGAATATCCTTTTGCAAAAGATTCGTAAGAGGCCTAGAAATTTTAGAAAAGTCTTTGATAAACCTCCTATAGAAACCAGCATGACCAAGGAAACTACGAATACCTTTGATATCTTTAGGACATGGCATTTTCTCAATTGCATCAACCTTGGCGTTATCAACTTCAATGCCTCTTTCAGAAATTTTATGGCCCAAGACAATACCTTCGTTAATCATAAAGTGCCACTTCTCCTAGTTCAAGACAAGATTTGTTTGTTCACATCTCTGCAAGACTCGATCAAGATTGCTTAAACAATCATCAAAAGACTTCCCATAAATAGAAAAGTGATCCATGAAAACCTCAACAATCTTTTCACAAAAATCAGAGAAGATAGTAGTCATACATCTTTGAAAGGTACCAGGTGCATTACATAAACCAAAGGGCATACGTCTATAAGAAAATGTTCCAAAAGGACGAGTAAAAGTGGTCTTTTCTTGATCAGGTTGTAAAACAGGTATTTGTGAGAAGCAAGAATATCCATCAACAAAGCAAAAATGTATGTGCTTAGCTAATCTTTCTACATTTGATCGATAAAAGGCAGAGGGTAATGATCTTTTCTAGTTGCTTTGTTTAATTTTCTATAATCAATTACCATCCTATAGCATGTGACAATTCTTTGTGGAATAAGTTCATTCTTATCATTAGGAACAACAGTAATACCTCCCTTCTTAGGGACACAATGAACAGGACTTACCCATCTACTATCAGCTATAGGATAAATTATACCTGCTTCCAGAAGTTTCAGTATTTCCATTCTTACCACTTCTTTCATCTTCGGATTTAACCGACGTTGGTGATCAACAACGGGTTTAGCATCAGGTTCCATATTAATCTTGTGTTGACATAGAGTGGGACTAATGCCCTTAAGATCATCAAGAGTATATCCAATAGCAGCCCGGTGCTTCCTTAGAACTTTCAATAGTCTTTCTTCTTCATGTTCTGAAAGGTTAGCACTAATAATAGTAGGATATATCTTTTTCTCATTAAGATAAGCATATTTCAAAGTGCCTAGCAATTGTTTTAATTCAAACACATGATCACCTTTAGGTGGAGGAGGACCTCCTAGAGTTTCATTAGGAAAATTGTGTTTAAGCAGAGGTTGTTGTTCGAAAAAGATTCTATCTATTTCATTTTTTTCATGCATATGCAAATCATTTTCATGGTCTAGCAAATATTGTTCCAAAGGATCAATAGGAGGCACAACAATAGAAGCAAGACCAATAATTTCATCCTTACTAGGCAAATCTTTCTTATGAGGTTGTGTACTAAACTTGGAAAAATTAAATTCATGAGATTCATCACCAAAGCTAACACCGACAGTTTGTTTCTCACAATCTATTTTGGCATTAATGATGTTCAAGAAAGGTCTACCAAAAATAATGGGACAAAAGTCATCTTGAGGGGAGCTAAGAACAAGAAAATCAGTAGGGTATTTTATTTTCCCACAAAAGACTTCGACATCTCTAAGAATCCCCATTGGTGATATATTATATCTATTAGCAAGTTTAATAGTGACATATATGCCTTGTATTTCAACAGGTGCTATTTCATATTTAATTTCTTGATATAAGGAGAAAGGAATAGCACTCACACTAGCACCTAGGTCACATAACCCATGATAACAGTGA
The DNA here is from genome assembly GCF_002162155.2 of Triticum dicoccoides. NCBI lineage: Eukaryota > Viridiplantae > Streptophyta > Magnoliopsida > Poales > Poaceae > Triticum > Triticum dicoccoides. Next base: position 539,649,579 of record NC_041393.1, on the reverse strand, counting down.
TCTCTGAGACAACAGGCATGCCAACAACTGGTCTATGTTTATCTTTTCCTTCAGGTTTGGAAATTCTAGAAGCTTCACGACAGAAGTAAATAACATGCCCATGAATATTATCAACTAAGAGATCTTTAACCATAGCAACACTAGGTTCAACTCTGATTTGTTCAAATGGTTTGGGTGTTCTGACATAACTTTTGTTAACCACAGTTGAAGCTTTAGCATGTTCCTTCATCCTAAGAGGGAAAGGTGGATTTTCACTATAAGCAGTGGGGACAACTGGATCAACATTGTAAATGATAGTTTCTTCTTTAGCTTTTACCGGTTCTTTAATTTCCTGTTTAATTGGTGGGTGATATTTAAACCACTTTTCCTTAGGGAGATCAACGTGAGTAGCAAAAGATTCACAAAAGGAAGTTGCTATCTTAGAGTCAAGTCCATATTTAGTGCTAATGACGGGGGGATAGACCCTGGGTAGCCTCATCCACACCCTAGCAGATTTCAAGACATTGGGGCTAGCCTAGCCCCTCAGTCCAACTAATCGCAAGGTCGGCCTACGCGGCCGGCTGGTACCAATGGGATGCATCCTAGGAGGCGGCGCACCCCAGAAGGCGGCGAGGGCATGGGCCGACTCCTACCAGCCGGCCCCTCGCCTCCTCAAAGTTTGCACCCACCTGCTACGACAAGACAGGGCGTGGCAACAGTGCGACCTGCCACCCCTGAATCCCGGACGGAACGTGGCCATAGTGCGGACGTACCAGGCAGACACCCCTCGCCTGACACGACACTGTAGCCACGTGGCCCATGACAATGCCTACGTCAGGCGGGGCCATGCCCCCACGACAGACGGTCGGTGTGGCCCGTAGGCGGTGGGCCCCACCTGTCTGTGTATCACCAGAAGGCGGCAAGTCCTGAGCAGGCGGCCTCCATGCAACAGGAAGCTGGCCGCCGCGTGATGGAACCCTGCGTGCAAGATGAGACTCGTCTCCCTCGCTATGAGCATGGCGCGACCTCTCGGTCCGCGACAGCCGGCTCTGATGGCAGGAGGAACCCGGATCTGGCCGCTAGCTACAGTTGGCGCATGCACAACACAATCGAGCGCGACCAAGATGGCCGCCGAAGAGCAGTGGAATGGTGCAACGACTGCCCGCCTCCCCGCCGCTTGTTGAGCATCCGACTCTGGGAGACCGGCTGGGCCACCGCAAAGGAGTCAGAGAGAATGATGCCCGCCACCGGATCGACCGACTTGCTCAATCCCTGCTATGGAAAAAGAAGATGTAGTCGGCCCACCTTGATTTGGCCCCCGCATACACGACGAGCCCTTTACCAAAGGGTTCTCGCTCCCACGAGACACTCCGAAGCACAACGCCTCCGTGAAGCTGGAGGATTGGCTGGTGGATTACTCCACCGCAGTCAACATAGAAAGCGGCAACAGGCGCGCTGCCGTGAAGTATGTTCCGCTCATGCTCCCAGACACGGCCTGGACATGGCTGAACAGCCTCAAGCCGTACAGCGTCAACAGCTGGCTGGATTTCACCGAAGTCTTCATCCGCAACTTCACCAGCACCTACAAGCGGCCGCCCAAGCCTCACGAGCTCTGCATGTGCGTCCAAGGCCCAACCAAGTCCACCCGCGATTACTTAACGAGGTGGGGCGAGCTGCGCAACTCCTGCGAAGGGGTGCATGAGGTGCAGGCCATAGAGTATTTCACGGTCGGGTGCCGAGAGGGCACTTTGCTCAAGCACAAGCTCCTCTGGGACGAGACGGCAACACTTGACGAGCTGCTGATCATAACGGACAAGTATGCCACGGCCGATTCCTCCATGAAGTCGGAGCTCCGAGTGGACGCGTCCGGGAAGGTGCTCCCCTGGCTTACCAAACGTCGGCTGGTGACACCAACCGGCACCAGCAAAATGATAACAAGTGCAAGTCCCAGAAGCCAGCTTCCAGCAGCCGGCAGGTGGCAGCAGTCGAAGATCAGCAGCCGACTGGTCAGCCCGCCCCCAAGCGGGAGAAAACTGGCAAGGGAGCGTGGCTACCCGCTCTCTCCTTCGAGCAGGCCCTTGACTCCTCGTGCAAGTTCCACAGTGGCGCAAAACCATCCAACCACACCACTGGGAAGTGCAACTGGTTAGCTCGGATCTCCAAGGGTGAGGCCCTCCCGCCTCCCCCACCAGCCGGCCTCCAGCTCCAGCCGCTCAGCAGCCGACAGCTCGACATGTCGGCGCCATTCAAGACGAGTTCCCCGAAGAGCACGCTGCTTAGGTCGTCTTCACAAGTGAAGCCGGCGACAGGCACAACACGTGGCAGTAGCACTGAGAGGTCAACGCTGTCAGCATAGAAGCTCCCACCTGCATGCATTGGTCCGAGAGGCCCATCACTTGGAGCCAAGCTGACCACCCAGTTGTGATTCCCAACCCAGGTTCATACACCCTGGTGCTCGACACAACCTTTGCAACTGAGAGGCGTACCTGCCATTCCGGCCGAGTTCTGATAGATGGCAGCAGCAGCATCAACATCCTGTACCACGAGACCATGGAGCAGCTAGGTATCAAGGCCAAGCAGCTTCAGCCAAGTCGGATTGTCTTCCATGGCATAGTTCCCGGCCTGTCCTGCTTCCCAATTGGCAAGATAAAGATTGACGTCCTCTTCGGCGATAGAGATCACTTCCGCTGTGAACCAATCTGGTTTGAGGTGGTCGACCTAGAAAGCCCCTACCATGCGCTCTTGGGCCACCCTGCGTTGGCCAAGTTAATGATGATCCCGCACTATGCATACCTGGAGGCCAAGATGCCAGGCACCAAGGGCATCATCACCATTGCCGGAGATTACAAGAAGTCGCAAGATTGTGCTGCTGCAAGCAGCCGGCTGGCCGAGTCCCTTGTCATCGCTCAAGAAAAATGTCTCCTTGACCGGATGGTGGCCATGGCCAGCGAGAAGCCGTCCGTGCCGATTGATCCCAAGGAGGCGGAAGCAGGGGCCTCCTTCCAGCCGGCCAAAGAGACCAAGCGGATCCCCGTGGACCCAGAACACCCGGAGCGGTTTGCTGTCATGGGCACTGGCCTTGATAGCAAATAGGAAGGCAAGCTCGTCGATTTCCTCCATGAGAACCGAGACATCTTTGCATGGTCCCCCAAAGACATGTCGGGTGTCCCAATGGATCTTGCCGAGCACAGACTACATGTGAGCCCGGATGCTAAGCCGGTCAAGCAACCGCTCCGCCGCCTATCAGAAGAGAAGAGAAGGATTGTTGGAGAAGAAGTCGCTCGACTGCTAGCAGCCAGATTTATCATGGAGGTGTTCCACCCGGATTGGCTAGCCAACCCGGTCCTTGTGCTGAAGAAGAAGAACAAGTGGCGTATGTGCATTGATTATACAAGTCTCAACAAAGCCTCCCCCAAAGATCTGTTTGCCCTGCCCTGAATAGACCAAGTGATCGACTCCACAGCCAGATGCGAGCTGTTACCCTTCCTTGATGCCTATTCTGGCTACCACCAGATCAAGCTGGATCCGGCTGATCGCCTGAAGACTGCCTTCATCACACCATTCGGCGCCTTCTACTACATCACCATGACGTTCGACTTGAGAAATGCCGGTGCCACCTTCCAACGCTGTATGCAGAAGTGCCTGTTGAAGCAACTCGGACACAATGCCCACGTCTATGTGGACGATATTGTGGTGAAGACGGAGAAGCGTGGAACTTTGATGGAAGACCTCAAGGAGACCTTTGAAAACATGAGCCGTTTCAACATCAAGCTCAACCCGGAGAAGCGAGTCTTCGGTGTACCAGCCGGCCAGCTCCTTGTCTTCCTGGTCTCAAAACGCGTCATTGAGTGCAGCCCTGTGAAGATCAAGGTTATCGAGAGGATGGAGAAACCCACCAAGCTGCCTGACATCCAGAAGTTCACCGGGTGCCTGGCATCCCTCAGCCGCTTCATCAGTTGGCTAGGCAAGAAGACACTCCCTCTGTACCAGCTCATGAAGAAAACTAGTTGCTGCGAGTGGAACGACCAGGCGGACACCGCCTTTCTCCATCTCAAGCGTGTGATGTCAATGCCGCCTATCCTGGCGGCTCCAGCTGCCAAAGAGCCCATGCTCCTCTACATCGCTGCCACCAACCGAGTCATCAGCATGGTGATTGTAGTCGAGCGCCCAGAAGCCGGGAAGGCCTAGTCGGTCCAGAGGCCAGTGTACTACTTGAGCGAAGTCCTGTTGGCCTCCAAGAAGAATTACCCCCATTACCAGAAGATGTGTTACGGCATGTACTTTGCTGCCAAGAAGCTGAAGCAATACATCCAAGAGCACTCCATCACGGTTGTCTGCACCGCTCCCCTTGCCGAGATCATGGGCAACAGAGACGCCTTGGTCCGGGCAGCCAAGTGGGCCATTGAGCTGGCTCCCCACACCATCTTCTACCAGCCCCGCACTACCATCAAGTCCCAAGCACTGGTCGACTTCCTTGTCGACTAGGCCGAGTCCCAGTACTTGTCGCCAGCGCTGGATTCTACACATTGGCAGATGCACTTTGATGGCTCAAAGATGCGCACCGGCTTGGGAGCCGGCATCGTCCTCACCTGTCCCAAAGGCGACAAGCTGAAGTACACACTGCAGATCCACTTGGCCGCCTCCAACAGCATAGCCGAGTATGAAGCGCTCATCTTCGGGCTCCGATTGGCCAAAGAAATCGGCATTCGCCGCATCCTCTGTTATGGTGACTCAAACTTAGTGGTCCAGTAGTCGTGCGATGACTGGGATGCCAAGGATGCCAACATGGCAAGCTACCGCTTCCTCGTCCAGCAGATGAGCAGGCCCTTCGATCGATGCGAGTTCTTCCATGTACCGCGAGCCGACAACGATACATCGGACGCCCTCGCCTGCATTGGCTCCACCCGACCGACCATACCAGCCGGCGTCTCCCTCGAGTGCCTCCGCAAGCCGTCTATCAAGCCCTTGCCAGAGTCCGATTCCATGTTCATGTTGGTTGCCCCTGGAGCAGTGGGATCCGGCTTGGGGACTTCATCAGTCGGCGCTGGGACTCCAGCAGTCGGCTCGGGGACTGCACCAGGCGGCCCGGGGGCTGCAGCACCAGCACTCGACCCAACGACCCCAGGAAGTGGCCCGGGGGCTGCTGCAGCCGGCCCGGGGACTTCATCAGCACCATCAGGAGCGGCCGGCCCCAGCCTTCCGCCTCCCAACCCGGACCCCTCATACCAGTCGCTGTATTCACAGTGGTGGCGGCCCCATCTTGGGCACAGCCCATCCGCGACTATCTAGTCAATCGCGTGCTACCAGCTGACCAAGTGCTAGCCTGACAGATCCAGCACAGAGCAGACGCCTACACCATTGTCGACCAAGAGCTCGCAAGGCAGAGTGTGACCGGTGTGTATCAGCGCTGCCTGGAACCAGATAAGGGCGTGGAGATCCTCAGATATATCCATCAAGGCGAATGTGGCCACCATGCCGCCTCCAGGTCCCTCGTAGCTAAAGCCTTCTGCCATGGCTTCTTCTGGCCGACTGCTTTGGACGACGCCAAAGAGTTGGTCAAGAAGTGCAAAGGGTGCCAAAAGTTCAGCACCAAGAAACACCTGTCGGCCTCCGCCCTCAAGACCATCCCCATCACCTGGCCTTTTGCTGTGTGGGGTTTGGATATGGTAGGCCCATTCAAGACGGCACGAGGCGACATGACCCATCTGCTGGTCGACGTGGACAAGTTCACCAAGTAGATAGAAGCGAAGCCAATCAAGAAGCTGAATGGTCCGACTGTTGTCACATTCATCGCTGACATCACTGTCTGATATGGGGTTTCCCACAACAACATCGACGACAACGACACCAACTTCGCCAAAGGCGCCTTGGCCCGTTTCTGCACAAATCAGGGCATCCGACTAGACTTAGCGTCTGTTGCCCACCCTTATTCAAACAACCATGTGGAGCGAGCAAACAGCCTCATCTTGTCTGGCATCAAGCCCCGCCCTATCGAACCGCTAGAGCAATCGGCCGGCTACTAGATCGATGAGCTACCGGCCATCCTTTGGAGCCTTCGGACCACGTCAAATAGATCAACCGGCTTCACGCCCTTCTTCTTTGTGTACGGTGCCGAGGCTATCATCCCTAAGGATATCGAGTTTGACTCGCCTCGGGTCACCATGTACACTGAGGTGGAGGCCAAAGAGGCACGAGAAGATGACGTCGATCTACTGGAAAAGGCCCGACTGCTAGCATGCAGCCGGTCCGCCATCTACCAGCAGAGCCTGCACCGCTACCACAACAAGAAGGTCAGGCTGCATTCTTTCCATGAAGGCGACCTTGTGCTCCGCATGATCCAGTGATTAGCCGGACAACACAAGCTCGCGGCACCTTGGGAAGGCCCCTTCATCATCAGCAAGGCTCTGGTCAATGACTCGTACTACCTCATCGACGCACAGAAGCCCAGGGCACGCAAGCAATGCACAACTGGTGAAGAGACGGGGCGGCCAGGGAATGCAAATCTGCTCCGCCCGTTTTACAGTTGATTCGAGCGTATGTACCATGCGAACTTCTGTATTAAGTCAAAGACCTCAGGTCCCCCGAGGTGCACTCGGGGGCTACCTTTTTATTTATGAGCTCAGCTTATGCCATGTCTTGAGTTTCTTTTCTATTCTTGCCTCGTCTGGGTTCCGGTTAGCCGGCCCGACGGCTCGCCCGCCTTGTCCTAATTTTGCACCACCTGGAGCAGACTAGTGGTGTGTCGGCGCCAAAAGCCCTCTCTTCACCCCATGTCACAGCTCGCAGAGCGACTGTCCGACTGGCGAAGAGCTAAAGGCCGAAAACACCGTCCACACAAAATTCGACTAAGGAAAAATGCTAACTTAAGCCTAGCTGGCTCCTCGCCTCCCTTGTCCGGTTGTTCAGCAATCGGTAGGCCGGCTTCTCTCGACCAAGCTATGCTCTACGTGGCCAAAGTAACTTGCCCGTTTGGAAGAATGACCAAGTCCCTGACCCAGCCACAGACTGCAGAGAGGCTGTCCGGCTGGCAGGGAGGCGGCCAAAAGAACGCGGCGGAGAAAAAAGCCAAAGAGAGAAAAAGCAAATTCGAGCAAGAACCCGGCAACACATGCAAGAATGTGAGGATTTAAACTTATATGTACATTGCAAAAGGCCCGAGGCCAGCATTCATCAAGTTTAAATTTACACCCTCAGTGGGTGGAATCGTGCGAACTTAACATACTTGTTCGAGATATTACAAGACAGGAAAAGATAAGATAAAAATGGCCACCTAGGCCAGAGGAGAAGCAGGCAGGTCTGACAGGTTGGTGGAGGCAGCGGCACCGGATGGTGGAGCAGTCGGCTAGGGAGCCTCAGCCTGGTCAGCATCAGTGGCAGTCAGCGTGGCCACCTGTGGCTCGCTGGTCGAGGCTTGATCGGGCTGAGGCTGGCTGTCCGCTTCGACTTCTGGTGCATAACCTTCACCATCCTCGTACTCGTCATTGTCGCCCTCATCGCTGGAGGTGACCTCTTCCACCGAGTCCTCCTCGTCCTCCCGGTTCAGCCCGAACCAGTCGGGCGGCACCTCAGCGCCCTCGCCGTCCAACTCGGGGATGAAGACGGTGGTCTTGGCGTAGTTGGCGAGCACTGCCGTGCACCGAGTGAGCTCAGGACCCACCACCTCCAGCTCCGGATCGGCCTCATGTCAGAAGGTGGCCAGCTAGGTCAGATCCAGGCCGGGTTACCAACCTTGCTAAACTCCAAGGCCACTCGAGCACCCGCCCGAGCCACGGCACCTTTCCAAGCCTCGAAGCACCCGACTGCCACCTCCAACCAGTCGGTAGTCCGGCTTAGGGTGCGCGGAATTCGAGCACCTGGCCAGAGGGCGGCCAGCACTTGAGCCCCGATGCGCTGCAAGCGGCGGATCATCCGGTGGGCCGGCTGCAGGCATGTCCTTACGGCCAGGAGTTGTTCGCCGAGAGACCGGGGCGCGTTGTGCGCAATCTCCATGCCTGCCGCCCTTCGCACCACGCGACGCGCCTCGATGGCCTGGCTGAAGGCAATGGAGTAACCCGGGAAGTACTCTGCACAAGAAGAAGATCAAGAAGATTAGAAGACATAGGCCGGCTCCCGCAGCAGTCGGCGGCCAGTCAAGGAGAAGTAAAATATCGTTGATCATGTCCTCGATCTCACCGTAGCCGTTGGTCAGGAACTTCTCCTTCTTGGCCCAGTTCGAACATTGAGTCTCGAACTCGGCCTGGAGGGAGTCTTTGCTGTCCTTCAGCTTCTGGATCTCCGCCTTGTGCCGCTCCGCCTGGGCCGCCAGCTCCCTGGTCAGGCACTCGCACTCCTGAGCCACCTGGCTGCGCTCCAGCTCCTTGGTGCGAAGCTCGGTTTGGGCCTCGCACAGGCGTTGCTGCAGTTCGGTGGCCACCTCTGCAAAGACAAGAAAGAAGAGACATCAATGTCAACAAAAGAAGCCGCCCACCTTGTCGGTGTGATGGCTGCGGCGCGGCTCGTCATCCTCCTCGTTGTCATCCGACCATTCCCCAAGGCCGCCTCCTAAGAAGCCGCCTGCTCCCCCTCTGCCACCGCCTGTGGCGTTGTCCTCCTCCATGGTAGCTGTAACCAAGTCGGGGTCGTCCGCGTTGCTTTCCATCCGGTCTGCCAGGAACTGGTCACTTGGGGATGGTGCGCTGGTGGCCGTTTGGCCGGGAGGCACTGCACCATGGCCGACTGCTCAGGCGACCAGAAGAACCCGAACCAGCAAAGAAATAGAGAATCGAAAGACTTACCGAAGGCGAGGGATGAGCCCGACTGTACGCCGGCTTGCCGAACTGCCACTCCATCTCCGAGAGCTTGTAGTCGAAGATGTAGTTCACAAGCCGGACCACCTCCTCGGTCGGCATCTCCTTGGTGGACTTCCGGGATGGATCTCTGCACCCACTCATATTGCTGATGATATGGGGTCGGGCTTGAAAAGGCAGCACCCGGCGCTCCACGAAGGTGGCCAGCAGTTCGGAGGCCTTGATGCCCTCCGAGTCCAACATAACCTAGAGCCTAGCAAGGGCAGTGGCGGAGGCGACCGACACGGTCTTCGCCCGGTAGCCCTAGTTGGTGCGGGGCTCGGCAGGCGCGCCGGCTACGTAAGCTGGCAGGTTGACGTAGTTCCGCGTCGAGTGGATGTTCTAGATGTATAAGTAGGCTTTCTGCCACAGCTTGGCCAACTGCAACAGGGCGATAGCCGGGAAGCAGATCCCGGCTCCGGAGCACCACACAACGAAGCAGGCTCCGCACTGAGTTGCCTCGTTCTTGGCGGCGGTGCCGAGTTTGAGGTAGAAGAGCTCTCCCCACAGCTCAAGTGTGGGGAGAGTGCCAATATACCCCTTGCAGAGGGTGACGAAGGCGGAAGAGGCACCACCATGTTTGGTGTGAGGTGGTGGGTGTCGGTGTTCTGGGAATGGGGGTCCCCAGACTTGCTTACCTGCGGCCTGTAGCGTGGCTCCGCCAGCGGCCCAGTGCGGCCCGTCTTCATCAACCAAGCATTCAAGACCCTCGCGAGGGGCCAATCCTAGCGGGGCGGACAATGCAAGGCCTCCTCGGGAGCGGCCTCACCAGGCAGGCTCACGAGGGAGGCGGAGAGATCAAGGCAAGGGGGTACCTCGCGAAGTTCCCATGACGTAAGCCATGAAGACCAAGGCCAGGCGAGCGCCAGCGCGCGCAGTGTACTGGTTTCCCCTTTGGTGCTAAGGGGGCAAGCACAGGCGTGGAGTACTAAGGCATCGGGCAAAGATTTCCATATATATCAGTGCAACAAGACCAGGACTAGCAGGACGGCAACAAGGAGGTCATTGTGGAGCCCAAGACAATGTTACCACCAGAGCCTTTGGTAGGAAAAGACCACCTTTAGTCAGGATAGCTTGTACTAGATGTCCCCTTTCAAAATGGTTGTCAAGGAATCCCTTCCCGCTCAATATTTGGGAAGAGGATCAGGGCCTCTATAAATAGGACTAGCCACCACCATGGAGGAGAGATCCATTGGGAGAAGAACCACACACAACACACTAGAACACCTCGCCTCAGGAGGCTGTTCTTCCCCTTATAATGTTCATCATCAGCCCAAGAGGCAATCCACCACACCACACACTGGAGTAGGGTATTACACCACAATGGTGAACTGAACCAGTATAAACCCTGTGTCTCTTGTGCTGTGATTTCGTTTAGTTAAGCCTAGGGATCGCAACGAGGCAGAGAGAGCGAGATTCGATAGGGGGAAATCTTCGTGCGCACCCCAGTGTTCGAACCTTAAGGGTTTTGCCGGAACCCAATATCCGACATTTGGCGCGCCAGGTAGGGGTGCGCTGGAGTCCTTCCTTCTGTCGATCCGCATCCCGTCGCTTCGTCGCATCCATGTCCGACACTTGCCGAGCTCGCGCTGAGTGCAGGGCCGCTCTCGCCGCTCAGGTCGCCCAGACGGCCCTTGTCAGTGGCCCCCCTCGTCGTTCTCCATCGCCTGCCGCCAACGCTGCCACCGGCCTGGTGGGGCACAAGAACCAAGCATCCTCGCTCCACCCCTCGGTGCGGCGGGACGGCCACAACGCCACTCCATCAATAACTCCAGCTGGATCATCATCCCATGCTCTACACGCTCCCACGGACGCGCAGGCCGCGCTGCTCACAGCACGCGAGCTTCTACCGCCCCGTCGACGACCTCTACGAGTATTGGCTCACCCGCATCACCGACCTCATCAGCACCGCAGGGGGCTATCCCGTGCCGTCCCTCTCGCTGCCTCACCCACCACCGAGTACGAGCGACGTGGCTCAAGGAGAGCCTCCACCACCTCAGCCCCAAGGCGGCGCCCTGGCTCGAAGGCGCGTAGCCCCCAGACGTGACCACCACGCCCGGCGCCCCCACGAGAAGAAAGAAGCTGCCAAGAAATCCCTCGGCCCCAAGAAGGCGCCCCCATGCTCCCTGCACCGGCACAACAAGACCACGTACTACTAATGGCAGCAGTGCGCGGGCACCATCAAGAGCAAGCTCCACGGCAGCAAGGGGCTCCAGTGGCCACGGCAGGCTGCCGTGCCTTCACCCCCGAGCTGTGCAGCATCGCCTGGCCGGGCAAGTTCGAGCCGGACCTGCCTCCTCGCTGTGATGGCACCCCCGACCCCAAAGAGTTCTTGCAGCTCTACAGGCTGAGCATCAAGGCGGCCAAAGGCGACGAGAAAGTTATGGCGAACTGGTTTCCCATGGCGCTCAATGACGGTGCCCACTCCTGGCTCCTGAACCTGCCTCCCGGCTCGATCTCTTCCTGGGACGAGATAGGTAGTCGCTTCATCGCCAACTTCCAGGGCACTCGCGACCGCCCCCCGGCCGCGGGTGACCTGCGCCGCATCAAGCAGTAGCCTGGGGAGACCCTGCAGAAATACATCCAGTGCTTCAACAGCGTCTGTGGCAAGTTCCCCAAGGTCACGGACGAGGCCATCATTTCAGCGTTCTCTGATGGTGTCCGCAACGTCCATGAGGAGCTGGCCATCGATGAGGAGATGTGCACATCCCTGGAGCTATTCAACCTGGCAACCAAGTGCGCAATGGCTGAGGAGGGACGCCTCTCCCTCCTCGAGCTGTCAGCTGCCGACCAAGAAGAAAAGAAGCTCAAGGCCAAGGACGTCAAGCGCAAGGGAGCAGCCGTCATCGCCGCAGAACCACACACGAAGCGCGGCAGGGACCAGCCAGAGTCGTCCAAGGGAGGCCGACCTTTCTGTGCCTACCACAACCTCCACACCCACACACCAATGATTGTCATGAGCTTAGGGCCATAAAAGAAGGATGCTTCGGTCGATGCCCCGAGCGCAATGACCGGGTCTACGACCAAGGAGGAGGACATGGGAGACGACGATGGGACGACTGTGGCCCTTGCCAGGAGTGGCACGACCGACCTCATGAGGATTGCTGGCAGGACCAGCCTCGCGAGGGCGCCTGGAGGGATCAGCTTCGTAAGGGCACCTGGAGGGATCATCCTCGCGAGGACCGCCCCCAGGGCAACGCAGGCCTTCCTCCGCTGCCACCACCACCAAGAAGGAATGACGACCATCATTAGGACGAGGGGCTTGGGGCTTCCAGGAGCCACGTGCTATCGCTTGCATCTTGGGCAGAGCTCAGGCCCCAGCCTCTCAGTGCATCTTCAAGCAGTTCGCTCGCGAGGTGAACGCAGTCCTTCCCAAGCTCGAGGCCACGCGCCCGCTCAGGTGGTCCAAGTGCGCCATCACCTTTAGCTCAGGAGATTAACTCAAGTGCACGGCTACTGCCGACGTCCTCCCGATGCTCTGTTCCCTAGTCATCAGCAAAGTGCAGGTCACTAGGACCCTCATCGATGGCGGCGCAGGCCTTAACGTCCTGTCTGTCGAGACATTCGACAACCTTCAAGTGCCATATGATCAGCTCCAGCCTACCAAGCCTTTTTCAGGAGTTAGTGACGGCTCCACCACCCTGATAGGGCAGGTCCGCCTCCCTGTCACCTTCGGGCAATGCGACAACTACCGCACCGAGCTCATCGACTTCGACATCGCCCACATCCACCTGCCATACAATGCCATCCTAGGGTATCCAGCCATGGCCAAGTTCATGGCAGTGACCCACCACGGCTACAACGTCCTCAAGATGCCAGGAAGCGGTGGAATCATCATGATTCCCTGGGAAGAGAGAGATGCGGTGTGCTCGCTCAAGCGTGCCTTCCAAGACACACCACTCGAGGATCCAAGCAGCAAAGGCGAGAACCCTCCGGAGGACGTCCCCAAGGAGAAGAAGAAGCTGCTTCACCCGAGGCCTCAGGAGGTCGGCATCTCGGGTAGTGCCGCGTTAGGATTGGCGCCCGTGCATGGGGCGCCTCCTTCCATCACATAGGAAGGCGTTCTCAGTGCCCTCCTCGGGTAGGACTCGGGGGCTCTCTTCTGGAGGGAGCTTGGGCACCACTTGGAGGCGTGCTTCGCGGCATGCCCTCAGGAGGGCACAGGGCAAGAAAAGCCCAACGTTCAGGAATTCGTCACCAAGACCACTCAGGAGCTTTAGGAAGCAAGAGCCATGCGCGACGATCGCCACATGCCTGGGGTGGCTCCCCATCCAGGCGAGGATGGCAGGATGCGCGTTTGCATCGACATCCCAGGGCTCAACCGAGCCACGTCTTAGGAGCGTTTCTGGCCTTCACACGTGGGACACTGCGACGGTCCACCGCATATCTACGTTCGCATGCCTTTCGGCCTGCCGAACGCGGCTGCCATCCACCAGTGACACCTGCGGAGCATTCTGGCGGCTCAGGAGGCCAGGCACCACGTGGTCCTAGCGGAGATGGATACGGTCCTCAAGAAACCGTCTGGACCCCCAGAGCCTCCCGAGGCTCAGGGTTCTGGTGGCTCGTGAGGAACGGCCTCCTCACCGTGCATCTTCAGCTACTCCAACACCCCACCATCTACAACGGAACTAGGTGACATCCCCCAAGTTCAATTCAGCTGGGCGCGCCCTCAGGGCTGCACCATTCCCAGGCCGCGTGGGTCCGTCCCTACGGCATGTATCCTTTTTTATGCTTTTAGCTTACCTTGCTGGGGGCGCCCTGAGGGAGTCCTGGATAAGGGGCTATCCGGACAGCCGGACTATATACTTTGGCCGGACTGTTGGACTATGAAGATACAAGATTGAAGACTTTGTCCCGTCTCTGGATGGGACTCTCCTTGGCGTGGAAGGCAAGCTTGGCGATTCAGATGTAGATCTCCTTCTCTGTAACCGACTTTGTGTAACCCTAGCCCCCTCCAATGTCTATATAAACCGGAGGGTTTAGTCCGTAGGACACAATGACAACAATCATACCATAGGCTAGCTTCTAGGGTTTAGCCTCTACAATCTCATGGTAGATCAACTCTTGTAATACTCATATCATCAAGATCAATCAAGTAGGAAGTAGGGTATTACCTCCATCGACAGGGCTCGAACCTGGGTAAACATCGTGTCCCCAGTCTCCTGTTACCATTAGCCTTAGACGCACAGTTCGGGACCCCCTACCCGAGATCCGCCGGTTTTGACACCGACATTGGTGCTTTCACTGAGAGTTCCTCTGTGTCGTCGTTGTAAGGATCGATGGCTTCTCCAACCTTCAACAAATCTATCCAGGGTGAGTCTTTTCTCCCTGGATAGATTTTTGTGTTCGGCGGCTTCGCACTGCGGGCCAACTCACTTGGCCATCTAGAGCAGATCGACAGCTACGCTCCTGGCCATCAGGTCAGGTTCGGGAACCTAAACTACATTACCGACATCCGCGGAGACTTGATCTTTGACGGATTCGAGCCCACGTCCAGAACACCGAACAATCATCACATGCATGACTTAGATCTGCCGTCGAACAGTACTCGGGATATCGCGCCTGCCATGGCTCCGGGCTTTGATCCAGAGCAGATCGTGCCATCTGAGGACGGGTGGATGGACCCCGCCACGGAGGCCGCACACCTATCGGCGTTGGAGCCGAACACAAACTCCGCTTCTAAGGAAATCTGTGACTCTGGACCCCCGGACTTGTTTTCGATCATAGGTCCCAGACCGCGTGCATCCATGCCCATCAGATCTGATTGGGCTCCAGTCATGGAATTAACCGCCGCGGATATCTTCCAGCACTCCGCCTTTGGCGATGTGCTAAATTCATTAAGGTCTCTCTCTCTCTGTTAGGAGATTCCTGGCCGAACTATATCCGGCCTAAGTGGGGCCCGGATGACGAAGAAAATCGCCCCCCACCCACCACCCACTTCATAGCCACTGTCGATGACCTAACAGACATGCTTGACTTTGACTCCGATGACATCGGCGGTATGGATGTCGACGCAGGGGACGATCTGGAACCACCGCCCACGGGGCGCTGGACCACCACTTCATCATATGACATCTACATGGTGGTCACGCCTAAGGAAGACAACGGTGACAAGAAGGACACGAGGGAGGATAAACCCCCCGGACAAAAACAAAAACAACGGCGCAGGCGCCGCTCTAAGTCCAGTCACAGTAAAAATAGAGATAACAGCGTGAGGAAAAACGATACTCCGATTGACTCTGAAGGCAACAATTTGAACCCAGCAACAGAGCAAGAAGAGCCAGGCCACGCCGAACAAACGCCCGATCACAGCGACCCCGAGGGCCGAAATCATCAAATTACCCACAGAGGGGAGGACAGTCCGGTTGACGACGCATTCATCATCCTGGAAAAACGTGCAAAGCAAGATAACCTCCACAGAAAACTTCTGGCCACGGCGAGGATCCTGAAGAAGCAGAAGCAAAGGCTTCAAACCGCACAGAATACGCTCAACCGAAGATGGAACAAGGTGCTTGACACCGAAGGAAAATGTGGCAACGAACGCCACACAAAGAGATACCCACAGCGCAAACTGCTACCCGAATTTGACGACGAGGCCGCAGCACCCATTCCACCAAAGAACAATACGGCCACTCGGCCGGACCAACCACCTCATGGCCGCGATATAGAAGCCACTGATACCGCACATGATTTACGTGAGCTCCTAGACAAAAAGGCCAGTGCGGCTAGGTCCATCTACGGGTCTAGAGGACATGCTCCAACGCGGGATTATGGTCACCACAACGGTCATACTGATTGAATATCAGTCCGGAATCAACACCGGGCGCAACAATAGCCGACAGCATGCCGCGACACGGCCAGATACAGAGGGGCTGTGCACCCCCTGTGCTTCACCGATGAGGTGCTAGATCATGAATTTCCACAAGGATTCAATCCCGTGAATATAGAGGCATACGATGGAACGACAGACCCCGGGGTATGGATTGAAGATTTTATCCTTCACGTACACATGGCTCGTGGGGATGACCTCCACGCCATCAAATACCTTCCCCTCAAGCTGAAAGGACCAACTCGACACTGGCTGAAGAGCCTCCCCGAAAACTCAATTGGAAGTTGGGAGGAACTTGAGGATGCTTTCAGGGCCAACTTCCAAGGAACCTATGTCCGACCTCTGGATGCAGACGATTTAAGTCACATAATACAGCATCCCGGAGAGTCAGCCCGCAAGCTTTGGAACAGATTCCTCACTAAGAAGAATCAAATTGTCGAGTGTCCGGATGCCGAAGCCTTAGCGGCCTTCAAACATAGTATCTGAGATGAGTGGCTTGCCAGACACCTCGGACAAGAAAAGCCAAGGACAATGGCAGCCTTAACAAGCCTTATGACCCGCTTTTGTGCGGGCGAAGACAGCTGGTTGGCCCATAGAGGCACCAGTGACCCGGGCACATCCGAAATTCGAGATGGCAATGGGAAGCCACGGCGCACTAAGCACAAGCGTCGGAATGGCGATAGTCCGGACAACACGGCGGTCAACGCCGGATTCAGGGGCTCTCGACCTGGTCAAGGAAAGAAGCCATTCAAAGGCAGTAAAGAGGGACCATCCGGCCTAAATAAAGTCCTGGACAGATTGTGCCAAATCCATGGCACTTCTGAAAAACCTGCAAATCATACCCATAGAGAATGTTGGGTCTTCAAGCAGGCCGGCAAATTAAATGCCGAACACAAGGGAAGGGACACACCAAACGAAGACGAGGATGAACCTCGCCAGCCGAACACAGGGGGCGAGAAAAAATTCCCACCAGAATTCAAAATGGTAAACATGGTACACGCAACTCACGCAGAGTTCGTCGCCCGCAAATTCAACCCCTGGGCGGCCTGCCCGATCACTTTTGATCACAAGGACCACCCGGCCAGTATCCGACACAGAGGATCGACTGCCTTGGTGCTCGACCCAATAATTGTTGGATACCATCTCACTTGAGTCCTAATGGACGGCGACAGTAGTCTTAATTTAATATATCAATACACCATCCGCAAGATGGGGATAGACCCATCCAGAATAAGCCAAAATATCGCCACCTTCAGTGGAGTGATACTAGGCGTTGAGGCCCACTGCTAGGGCTCCCTCGTATTAGAAGTGACATTCGATTCTCCCGACAACTTCAGAAGCGAGGACCTACTCTTCAACATCGTGCCCTTCATCAGCGGTTATCATGCATTACTCGGGAGAACGGCCTTTGCTTGCTTTAGCGCAATACCGAACTACGCATGCCTTAAACTTAAGATGCCCGGTCCACGTGGCTTCATAACCGTTGACGGAAAGACAAAGTATTATGCGGCGGCTCTAATAGCCAGACATTAAGCGGCCTCTCCTACCAGAAGCATGATCGGTCGTCAAGACCACAGACACGGTTAGACGAGTCCAGTCCACCATTTCTCACAACAGCCCGGATAAACCTGAGCTAGGTGTTGTACATGTATCCCCATATATGATACCAGGGGATGCAAACATGTCATAAAGCCCACAATTCGGCTTGCATCATTAATAGGAAAATATCTCGTATCTCTAATATCCATCAAGAATAACTAACTTTTCGCACGCTTACTCTTTTACATGAGTTTTCATTTTTACAGACATTATTCGTGCGACACCCTTCCAGGATATGGCACAACGGAGACATAGGCGCAGACGTGCAGCAGGGCCCCGCTCAAAGGTTTCTCTTTAGATTAAGCCCCTGTGTAAACCTTCTTTACTGTCTTTTGTTGCTCGACATCCCGTGGGTATTCAATACACCCACAGTGGATACTAGCGTCATAGGCATTTCACCACAGCAGATCAATGCACGTACTAGGAAATGTAGGGTTCATAATCAAGGGCATTGCTCTGCCCAGTATATGTTATAAAGTATGAATACCTAAGGGAGTGTTTGGTGTCACGAGTTAGGCCTTATATGCACCAGCTCCGAATCATGTCTTTTGTCAAATGTTGGGTTTGCCCGGCTCCTGGGTTTGCTTCCTTACGTTCTATCGGCTAAGGCAGCCAAAGGAGAACTACTGTGATTGTGCCCTGGTTATTCCGGATGAGCACCTCAGTAGAGAAAGCCGAAAACTGACTGTCATGATACAGTGAGAGACTGGTCAACCACTCGAAGACTCATCGGAATCTATAGGATTCCTCCGCATTAACGAAGGACCGTTTCCCGGTCACGTACATACGCGTCCCTATACGGATGCACGCAGATGTCCTAGAGGCTACTTAGTAGCCCCACCGTTAAACTCCCATGGCTAAGTGAAAGTGTTACAGCTATATAGTCTGGTTGCCTGGTTCGATGTGCGATCACCTCCTTAATGGACCAAGACGTTGGATCAAGTGTGATTACGCATATACTTTTCGAGCACCCCCGCATTATATACGTGGGGGCTAAAGCAACGACTGCTAACTTTCAAGTTCTATGAATACATAAACGGCCGCACAAGAGGTAATACAACACTTTCAAGCAAAAGTATAAACACAGCCTCTATATTTAACACATAATCCTTTACAATTCAGTGATTTGTCACTCGAACATGACATTCTTCGAACACTGAGCCTCTATTCTACGGGCATCTTCTATTACCTGCTCGAAGTACTGCTCAGCTGGGTCTTGGCTTCCTGCCGGACCCTGGGTCGCAACGCTGGTGGCCTCCATATCTGCCCAATATGTCTTAACATGGGCAAGAGCCATCCACACACCCTCTATACATGCCGACCTCTTCACAGCATCGATTTGCGATCTGGCGCCAAATAATTGTTGCACCAAACCAAAGTAACTGTCCGGCTTCGGTCCCCTCGGCCATAGATGGTCTATTACAGACCTCATTGCAAGGCCGGACAGCCTATGGAGCCCGGCTATAGCAGCCATCTTCTCACTCAATGGTAATGAGCGCGCTGGGGCATTAAATTGCAACCAGAACAGCCTTTCCATTTCATTATCTTTATGATCCTTGAACAATTTGGTTGCATCAGCCACACTCTTCGCCAAGTCCGCATACTCATCTGCAGCACTCCATAGCTTATCCAGCAGAGCATACTTTGGATCTAAAAACTTCATCCGCAACAAATAAGGATTTCCAGCCGCGATTTCTCCGGCTTGTCGAAGTTCCTCCCGCGCGTCCCTAATTTCAGAGCGCATCTTCTTAGCCGAATCTAGCGCCTTCTTCAGGTCAGCCGCCTTCGCCTGATGCTCCTTTTCGAGAAACTCATACCGGCCGGCGGTGTCCCGCAGCTCCACAGCCATCTCGGCTATCTTTTCTTCGCTTTGGCGATGAGCAACCTGTTCGGCTCTCAAGTCTTCGGCTACCTTTAGGGCAGCTGCATTGCTAGCCCGGGCATGTTCCTTAGCTAGGGCAAGTTCCGCCCTCAGGGTCTCAATGGCAGCAGCTCCACCTGCAGCCACATCATATTGTATTAATATTTCAATACTCTTCATATTTCCTAAAGCAAATAAGGAAAAAACGAGCGCATACTCTATGACTCGTCAATCCTCTTATTTATAAGCGTGACGTCGGTATCCACCACATCAATTTGTCGCCTTAGTTCGGCAAGTTCAGCATTCTTGTCTATCGCCGGACTCATAGCCACCTGCGTATAAATGCAATACAATGATTACCTGAGAGTGATCCTCCATTTGCCGCCTAGGGCTGGCAACCAGAGTCTCAGGGGCTACTATCTGTACGGAGCACACCTAGCGCGTGCGGAACAATCAAAAATTACATATTTTATTGCATACCTCGAAGCCTTTGAGTAAACTTCCAAAACCTTCATTTAACCCGCTTGTGGCGGACGAAATCTTCTCCAACACCGTACCCATCAGCGTACGGCGACCCTCTGAGAGAGAGGCTTGCTCCAGGAGGCTCGCCAGCATGTTCGGCCGGGCACCGGATTGTTCAGGACCCTTGTCATCACCCGCCAAGGGGGCCGAACGTGCCGGGCTCGGGATGGTCGAAGCGTTAGCTTCCAACCTCAGCGGATCTGGGCTCCTCCGTGACGACACCTCATGATCGCCCGCCCCATGGGGCGGAGAGGCAGGTGGGATTTCACTCTCCATCATCTCCGGAAGAAGATCCCCAAAGACGAACCCTGTTGAGATGAGCTACTAGCCGGACTGCATAAAATAGATCTTGGTTATTTTCTTAGAGGAAAAAACAATAACTTCTTGTTTATCATTATCTTACAGCTCGGCGGAGCGCTGGCCTGTTTGCAGGCACGATGAGGCGAGAACGCCCTTCGGGGCAGGGCCCCCGGGAGAAGCTTTCTTCCCTTGCTTAGTCACCTCCGCCTCCAAATCCTCGGAGGCAGCCCTCTTTTTCCTGCAGGGGGGGGGGAACCTTAAATTCACCTCCCCGATCGTCCTCCTCCATGGAAACATTAATTCCCCCGGTTCGGATGCATAGTGTGTGAAGCTCACTCTTGGCTTCTCCACTCCTCCCTTCATCTTTCTCCGATGGCACTTGTCTTAGCGCCCGCTCAAGCATCCTGGCTATCACCGGACCGGGCGGGCCTTCAGGAAGCGGGGCTGGACACCTGATTCTCTCCGCCTTACTAAGCCAATCCTGGTCGTGGACAGTTTTTTAGAACAATGCTCTGACAAATATAAAAGAAGTGTTCGGTTATAGGGTTACTTACTTGGGTATCTGGGCGATTGCAGCTCAGGCCCGCATCCTCGGTAGTGTCCGCACACTTTATTCGTGGTCCGAAGAACAACTTATACATTCCTTCAAGCGTCATGCCAAAGAAGTGTTGAATGGTTCACGGGCCTTCTGGATTTAACTCCCACATCCGGAGAGATCAATGTTTACACGGCAGGGCCCGCCGAACTGGCATTACCTGGGTTATTTTGACAAGACTAATATCCCTCTCAAGGAGCTCCCGAATTCGGCTCTGCAATGTTGGTACATCGTTTGCAGACCCCCAATCCAGTCCTACGTTGGACCATGATGCCAGTTGAGGCGGAGGGCCCGAGCGGAAGGCGGGGGCGGCCGCCCACTTCGTGCCTCGGGGAGCTGTGATATAAAACCACCTCCGTTGCCACAGATCGGACACCTCCAGGAAAGAACCTTCCGGCCATGGAACATCGGTGTTTCTCCTTATTGCAGCGCCCCCGCACTCTGCGTGTCGCTCCTCAATCATCTTCGGCTTCACATTGAAGGTCTTGAGCCATAGGCCGAAGTGGGGGGTGATGTGGAGGAAGGCTTCGCACACGACAATAAACGACGAGACGTGGAGGATGGAATCCGGAGCTAGATCGTGAAAATCTAGCCCATAATAGACATGAGCCCCCTCACAAAGGGATCAAGAGTAAAGCCCAAGCCCCTGAGGAAGTGGGAAACAAATACGACACTCTCGTTGGGTTCGGGAGTGGGGATGATCTGCTCGGGGGCTGGAAGACTATGCTTGACATCGGCAGTCAGGTATCTGGCCTCCCAGAGCTTCGCAATGTCCTCCTCTGTGACAGAGGAGGCCATCCATCGACCTTGAAGGTTGGATCCGGACATGATTGAATATCCGAAGTACCTAAGCTTGAGCTTCGGGTGTTGGAACTCGAGGGGCGGAAAGGCGCAAGCGTGGTAAGAAAAGGGATAGGCCTTGATCCCTCTATAAAGGGGGGAGAATATCAAGCGTCCCCAACATGGACGTTTGGGACATGCCTAAAAACACGGAGTCACGCCAACAGGCATGGTGGGATTACCCATACCCGTATTGAGGAGAATCCCGCGATAATAGGGACACGATATCTGCTTTGACAAGACGTGCCAAGAAAACTGCCTCGCAATATGTGCGGAAGCAGGTTGTAGAAAACGGTTTGAATAATGACCAGGCCGTGGTGTGATGTCACACTACAAAGAGTTGTCAGCATATTAGATTCGTGGTTTATTATTCTCTCTACGGTGGTATATGAAGTTGGTCTTGTAGAGCCGGACACGGTCCTTGTGTTCAGAATTTATCTTGGAGTATTCAGAGATGGAACCCGCCTCGCAATGTCGAAGACAATCTACGAGCCAGACTTGTGTTCGTTGAAGCCTGGTTTAGGGCTACTAAGGGAGTCCTGGATAAGGGGGTATCCGGACAGCCGGACTATATACTTTGGCCGGACTATTGGACTATGAAGATACAAGATTGAAGACTTCGTCCCATGTCTGGATGGGACTCTCCTTGGCGTGGAAGGCAAGCTTGGCGATTCAGATGTAGATCTCCTTCTCTGTAACCGACTCTGTGTAACCCTAGCCCCCTACGGTGTCTATATAAACCGGAGGGTTTAGTCCATAGGACACAACGACAACAATCATACCATAGGCTAGCTTCTAGGGTTTAGCCTCTATGATCTCGTGGTAGATCAACTCTTGTAATACTCATATCATCAAGATCAATCAAGTAGGAAGTAGGGTATTACCTCCATTGAGAGGGCCCGAACCTGGGTAAACATCGTGTCCCAGTCTCCTCTTACCATTAGCCTTAGACGCACAGTTCAGGACCCCCTACCCGAGATCCGCCGGTTTTGACACCGACACACTCCTCGGGCTGCATCATCCCTAGGCCGCTCGGGCCTGGCCCAGTGGTATGTATCCATTCTGCTTTTACCTAAGCTGGTTTGCCTTTCATGCCTAATCTACTTGTGATTATCACCTTCTCGATTGCTGCCTACCACGGGCCTCTCTGTCTCTCGTGCAAATTGCTTGCGCGTTAAAAGGGGGGCTCCTGAGCATCGCGACTCAGGAGCTCTTACTAGCTCTCCAGCCCTCACCCCCTAGCCTTGACCACGGCATCGTGACCTGGCATACCAGTGGCAGCTGAGCTCGCTCGAGGGCCGGGACCTGAGGACGCAGAGCATTCATACCTAACCATCTCGCAGAAACACACACCTGCCCAAGATCCAAGACCAGGCGCAACCCGCCTTGAGGTGGGGCCTCATGAGTCCCGCGCTGGCTCACGGGTTCCCATATACACCTCCTCTAGCCCTGCCGTGCAAGCCACGTGTCAGGGCGGGGCTGTACATGCCCCAGGGGCTCTCCTTAGAGGGGGCCCCCTCCCACGTACTAGTGGAAGCACCATGCTCTACGCTATCCATCGACACTGCCAAGGAGGGGCAATGCCCGTACACATGCGGAAGCACTATGCTCCACGCTGGTGATAAACAACTGAGGGCGGCCCCGTGCCGTATCAACCTCAGGGAGCCTAGAGCTCAGTGTCTGGCCTCATCGCAACACTTCCCCTCGGGAGTGTCGCGCGAGCGGGCTGGGCACGGGGGCCGCGCCCGGGTCACGCCCGAGCATACGCCACCTAGTTAGGTCCTCCAGACCTAGTCGTCGTGCACCCCTCCCCGAGCGGAGACAAGGTATGAAGGTAGTTTGAACGTCAAGGGGGACTCTTGAGCATCGTGACTCAGGAGCGTAACTGGTCACGTAGCCCCTCACTCCTTGGTCCCGACCTAGTGATCCGGTCGGGGCTAACGGCGGTTGAGGTATGCGCGGGGCCGGGCTCTGCCGACGTAGAACACTAGACCTACCCCTACATTCCCTCCCTATTTGTTGTGTGCACATCAAGGGGGACTCCTGAGCATCGCGACTCAGGAGCCTAACTTGTCACGTAGCCCCTCCCTCCTTGGTTCCGTCCTGGTGAACCGGTCGGGGCCAACGGTGCTTGAGGTATGCATGGGGCCAGGCTCTGCCGATGTAAAACAGAAAGCAAATAGGAAGGAAACCGCAAGAAAATTCTGGAGCAAATATTACAAACCATAATTGTCTTGACAACACCAGACACAAGTTTAAACGCCTCCACGAGGCATGGTTCACATTGCAGGAATTAAGCAGGAAAGAATCTGTCACTCTTGGATATTGCCGTCACCCGCCAAGGACTCCACCCCCGTGGTAGCACCACCCATGCCACCACTTGGGACTACAGGATCAGCACCACCGACTACCGTGGGCGCGGAAGCAAAGGCATGGAACTTCCCCAGCAAGGCCTCCACCTGGCCCTTCACGGCTTCCGCAGCGGCAGTGAAACGGTCGCTGTCCACGGGCTCCAGCAGCTCGTCAAGATTGGCGTTGGGGTCGCAAAGATAGAGGTGGCTGAAGACGCGCGTCAGCGCCGCGGAGGAAAGGACGTGAGCTTCTACCTCTGCCATGGGGCTGACACCGTTCACGACCTCTTCAAGCGCTTCAACCAAGTAAGGAAGCAGTTGGGCAGGGCCATCCTCGTCGGTAGCCAGCGGCTTCTCCAGGTCATGATCATAGAGCGTCTTCAGTGCCGCACGAGACCTCTCCTCAAGGAGCGTGAAGGCCACGTAGTCCTCTACCAGGACCTTCACGTTGGTGTCCAGCTCGGCCTTCTCTGCCCTTACCGCCTGCTCCAGCGTCTCCAGGCAGCCGCGCTCAGCAGCCTACTCCTCTGCCAGCCGCCTCAGCTCGGCATCGCGGTCCTTGACGGCGTATTCCAGAGACTTCATCTTGTCCTCCTCCGCTTGGCGGCCATGAGCTTCTTCAACATGCTTGTCACATAGATCCTGCAGCTCAGCCTCCAGCACCTTGCAGTGGTCCTGGGCGTCCGTGGCATCCTTCAGCGCCGCCTCGCGAGCAGCTACAACTTGCACGGCAGCCTGCTTCTCCTTCTTAGAGGCTATCGCGGCCTGCCTCGGCGTCGCTCGGACAGAAGCATCAGAGTGAAGCTAGCCGGAAACCAGCTCCAGATGCCCGGCTACCAGATGGGAGTCGGTACCCTGGAGGTCTTCGCGCAGCTAGACTATCTCAGAAAGGGCGTGATCCAAGACATCACAGGAGGCAGAAGGGCCTAGAACCAGCAGCGCCGTAGGAGGAGGAAGTGGCAGGATAACCACGGCTCGGGAGACTGGGGGCTTCTGAGCCTTGGGCACCTCGACAACAACATCAAGTATTGGCACCTCCGGAACCAGCGGGGCCGTGGGGGCTGGCACCTCACCAGGGCGCTCCTCCAGGCCTCGCGAGGATGACCGGGCAGGGAAGGTACGAGCGTTGTCACCTCCCCTCCCCACGGACGAAGGAGCGGCTACGGCAGACGAGGTGGCCCCGAACGACGTCACCGAGTCCTCCCTCTTCTTCTTTGCCGCAGGCGGTGGCCTAACCAATCCATGGAGAGCGTCAAGTACAAGCCACATAATCCAGGACAAGGCAAAGCACAGACACTTACTGGTCTACTGCGGCATAGTTCACTGCCCTCTTGCTGATCTTGAAGCCCTAGAGCCTCGAGGCTCGAGGCGCAGTCGTGGGAGCTCCGGGAGCAGGGGAAGATGCAGCGGAAAGCTTGGAAGCGACTCCAGGCGGCGCCTTGGCAGAGGCAGCCTCTTGGGAGATCAGCGTTGACCTGCTCTTCCTCGGAATCACGAGCGGGCCATCATCCTCTTGGGCGGCATCAGCCTCGTTGTCGTCAGGGAGGGTGCAGAGGATGTCAGACACGCGTGGGAGGGAGGTCTCCCCCGTCCCCTCGAGGGTCTCCTTCGAATCGCGCTCCTCGTCCTCTTCCTCTCCTCCTCCCCCATGGGATTCACCCGAGGACAAGTTCACCAGCGCCGCCTTCCCCTGGACCGCGGGTGGCACCGGTGGCACCATGTCGCGCCCATCAAAGGTGGGCATGGCAGCCACCACTTGCACCATGTCCGGGCGGCGGAACAAGGGGACAGGGGCACCTGCAAGGTACTCCTTGTCGTCCCCGACCAGGAGGTGGAGAGCTGCGGCCAGATCCTCATCAGCCAGAGCTGTCGGGCTCAGGCGAAGCTTGTCATCTGCACCGTTAAGCATCCAGAGGGGGCGCAAGTGTGCCTGCAGCGGGGCCACCCGCTGCTCCAAGAACTCCCTCAGGAGCGTGGCCCCCATTAGCTTCGCCGCCGTCGCGTTCCCCGACTTCAGATCGGCGGTCATCTTATCCAGCACCAGCTTCGCCCAATCATCGATGAGCTTCGCATGAGCCCACCCTTCGTCAGACTGGGGCCTCGCCATCGGCGGCACCGACCGGGGGTGGGTGCACTTGGCGTCCATGATGACCCACTTGCTCCGGAGGTTGTCGGCTCTCTTTCCGGCCTTCCAGATTGCGTTGGCCTTGACATACGCGACGAAATTGGCACACGACAAGGCGTGCTCGCCGTTGGTCCGGAGGAGGAAGAAGTGGCACAGCAGAGCCACATATGGCATCACCCCAACATGCGCCTCGCAGTAATAGGCAAAAATCGATAGAAGAACGATGGAGTTGGGATGGAGATGAAGGTCCTGCAACTTGTAATGGCGGAGAACGGCGAAGAAGAAGTCAGAGAAGGGAGGTACCAGGCCAGCGACGACAGCGTTCACGAAGAAGGGGTAGAAAGTGCTCCCCTGAGCCTCCGGCACGGCGGAGCCAGCCTGGAGTACGGTCTCACCCACCGTCAGCAGGCGTGCAGCGAGACCCTTCTCTGACACAGTGGGCGCATCCAGAGCCGGCGAGTACCAGGCCGGCAGTGCGTCAATCTTGGCCTTGTAGGGCGCCATAGCTTGTCGAAGGGGAAAAGATAGAAGTGGATCTGAAGGTTTCGGAGGCAAAGGGCAAGGAAGGGGATCTGAAGCAAGACGAAGGAAGGCAATGAAAGCAAGCCTTGCCCGCGCCAGTCTTTTTATCAGGCGGGCAGTTGCCGGGCAGCATGGGGAAGCAGAGACGCCCACGTCCAATCAGTGGCCACACGTCAACCAAGGCCGCAGGCTTTGGGGGCCCGCGGCGCTCCGCACTTGCCCTTTGGCTTCGCCGCTAAGCCAAGTCCGAGCGCTCCTTGGGCCCGGGGGCTACTGTCGGCATTCTGGGAACAGGGGTCCCCAGACTTGCCTGCCTGCGGCCCGCGGCGTGGCTCCACCAGCGGCCCAATGCGGCCCGTCTTCATCAACCAAGCATTCAAGACCCTCGAGAGGGGCCAAGCCTCGCGGGGAGGACGATGCAAGGCCTCCTCAGGAGTGGCCTCACCATGCAGGCTCACGAGGGAGGCGGAGAGATCAAGGCAAGTGGGTACCTCGCGAGATTCCCGTGACGCAAGCCATGATGACCAAGGCCGGGCGGGCACCAAGCGGGCGCCAGCATGCGCAGTGTACTAGTTTCCCCTTTTGTGCTAAGGGGGCAAGCGCGGGCGCGGAGTACCAAGGCATCGGGCAAAGGTTTCCATATCGTTGCAACAAGACCAGGACTAGCAGGATGGCAAGACGGAGGTCATTGTGGAGCCCAAGACAACGTCAACACTAGAGCCTTTGGCAGGCAAAGACCACCTTTAGTCAGGATAGCTTGTACTAGATGTCCCCTTTCAAAATGGCCGTCGTGGAATCCCTTCCTGCTCAATATTTGGGAAGAGGGCCAGGGCCTCTATATATAGGACTAGCCACCACCATGGAGGAGAGATCCATTGGGACAAGAACCACACACAACACACTAGAATACCTCGCCTCAGGAGGCTGTTCTTCCCCTTATACTGTTCATCATTAGCCAAAGAGGCAATCCACCACACCACACACTAGAGTAGGGTATTACAACACAATGGTGGCCTGAACCAGTATAAACCATGTGTCTCTTGCGCTGTGATTTCGTTTAGTTAAGCCTAGGGATCGCGACGAGGCAGAGAGAGCGAGATTCAATAGGGGGAAATCTTCATGCGCACCCCAGTGTTTGAACCTTAAGGGTTTTGCCGGAACCCGATATCCGACAGTGGGGCTGCACAACGTAGAAATCAAGAAGCGAGCGGAGGAACCCTCTTGCCGGCAGGCCGATGCTGTGAAGGAAGTGCGACCGGAAGACGACGCGCTTGCCACCCTCCGGTGCCGGTGAGATCTCCCTTTCACGGGGGAGGCGCACCTTGACATTGGAGATGTGGGGGAGCCTCTGCGTCTGGCGGAGGAACTCCAGGTGGTCGTCGTGGACGTTGGAGCCATCCCAGTCGCCACCACGGCTGCTGTGCGCCATGGGCTTATGGATCGGTGGCAATGTGGGATGGCTGCGGTGCGAGGAAGTCCAGCGATGATGAGCTGCGGCAGCACTCCGGCGGGAGGAGAAGGCGCAGCGGCAGC
The DNA here is from genome assembly GCF_002162155.2 of Triticum dicoccoides. NCBI lineage: Eukaryota > Viridiplantae > Streptophyta > Magnoliopsida > Poales > Poaceae > Triticum > Triticum dicoccoides. Next base: position 539,621,698 of record NC_041393.1, on the reverse strand, counting down.
AAGAAGGAGAGAAGCGAAGCGAAGGGAGAGGAGGGCGCGCGTGCGTTCTGCCGCCCCCTGCTCCCCCTACTTATATCCCCTCGGTGGCGGAGCCGAGGGGTTGAGACAGGGAGGGTGCAAGATTAACTGCGCCCACTCCCCCCACAACCCCGCATCTTCCGCGTCGTAAAGGCGTGCATTAACCGCACCTGGGAAGCGCAACCGTTTGCCCGGTCGCAGCGGATCTGTGCACGTGTCGAGGCCCTGTAGTGGTGGGGCCAGGCCTGCGGCGACGTCCCGTCGCGCGCGTGGGCTGACAGGCCAACCTGGCCGGCCGGTGCCGTGTGGCGGGCGGGCAATGGGTGGCAAGCCTATCGCCCGGCTAGCACGCCACCTGCCCCCGCCATGACTCTTCGAATTCTACCAGGCGCCCGTGGCTATGTCCGGCTCCTGGCGCCCGACTCCTCCCAGCCGGACGGAGCGGAAGGCAGAAGGCCATTTGAGAGGGAAACTATTGAGGCTCTCCGGCTTCCCCAAAGCCGTAGAACCTCACCAGCTTCAGGGACTTCTAACGGGGGGATAGACCCTGGGTAGCCTCATCCACACCCGAACAGATTTCAAGACATCAGTGCTAGTCTAGCCCCTCAGTCTGACTGATCGTAAGGCCAGCCCATGTGGCTGGCTGGTACCAACGGGCCGCCTCCTAGCTAGGAGGCGGCGCACCCCAGAAGGCAGCGAGGGCATGGGCCGACTCCTATAAGGCGGCCCCTTGCCTCTTCAAAGTTTGCACACACCTGCTATGACAAGACAGGGCGTGGCAACAGTGCAACCTACCACCCCCGAATCCCGAACGAAACGTGGCCATAGTGCGGGCATACCAGGCGGACACCCCTTGCGTGACACGACCCTGTAGCCACGTGTCCCATGACGATGCCTATGTCAGGCAGGGCCATGCCCCCACGATGGACGGTCGGTGTGGGCCGTAGGCGGCGGGCCCCACCTATCTGTGTATCACCAGAAGGCGGCAAGGCTTGAGAAAGCGGCTGCAAGGGGAGGCCGGCTCCTAGCAAGCGGCCGCCCCACCCCTTGGAGTCTGTGCGCCATTAATCAGAAGTGGCGGGGTGTGGCTACAGTGATCGCCCGTCAGACGGCGGTACTGTAGCCATGCGCTCCCCTACCAAGCCACCGTCATCGGAGGTGAGGCAACAGCATGGTCCAGTCCACCTAACCCATAGGTGGCGGGCCCTACTTGTCAGCCAAGACCGCGCCAGGAGGCGGGGCCCACCAGGCGGCGGGCCCCAGCTGTCGGCGGAGAAGCCGGAGCCCAGAGGCACTAACAGTCGGGTCCTACGACCAACCGGATTACCATTGTACCCCTGGGGGTAGGCTTATATAAACCCCCCAGGATCACCCATGCAAAGGTTCAGCCCTTATTTCATCACTCCAGCCACCTTACACCCACATAGCTAGGGAGAAGTAGAGCTAGCTTGCCTTCTTCCTCCTCTAGCCCAAACATCTCAAGGGGCAACCTTGTAGCCCGCTATTTGATCATAGTGATGCGAAGACCCCGCAGAGCAGGATTAGGGGTGTTATCTCCAAGGAGATCCCCGAACCTGGGTAAGACCAGCATCATTTGAGGTCTTGCCTACTTGCGTTTCTAGATCCCGGCAACGCACTCCTGTCCCCACACATGATAAGCCATCCCTTGGCATATGTCGAGGAAATACCATGATAGCTAAAGTTTTGAAAAGCATCAGTATTCATAAAAGATTTAACACAATCAAACATAGGTTCAATACCTGACTCTTTACCTTAGTCGAGTTCCCAATCTTCAGAGTTGCGTTTAATTCTTTCTAAAAGATCCCACCGGAATCTAATTGTCTTCTTCATAAAAGAACCAGTACAAGAAGTATCGAGCATGGTTTAATCATTACGAGAAAGCCAAGCATAAAAATTCTGAACACTATCTCTATGGACATTCATAGCCAAGGTATGAGGTTTGGTATTTCTGCCCAGGGCAATGATTTGCTGGCCATTATGCTGTCAAATCCTAATCCTCGCCAGCAGCTTAGAAATGCCTTGTTCCATGCCCTTCGCCCTTGGATGGCTTCGAGGGGTCCCTGGGCTGGTGGATATGGGTTTCCCCAAGATGTTTACCATGTTCAGGTTCAGGTTACGGCTGATGCTGATGGACTGTAGTTTGTTCAGACCGTCCTCCCTTCTCCTGCTTTGGAGTCTTCACTTACCATAGAAGAGGTGGATGGCAATTTGACTACTGAGATTGATACTTTGACTGAACCTCCTCTTGAGATAAGTGACACCTAGCTATTCCTTCTAACGTTGCAAACCAAACCTCTCTCAATGATCTGGCAGCTCGTCACTCTGAAACTCAGTCAGGCCTTCTCCAGCTCACTTCTGGAGTCATAGTTGATGACCAGCTCACTGAAAACTCTGCAACTTGCAAGCGCAAGGGAAAACTACCAGCTCCTATTGACACCTCTATGCTCTGCCGTTGTACCCGATCCAACAAATATGATGGTTTTCGCACCACTTCTCTCTCTAAAGCTCAGCCCAGCAAGTCCAAAGTGAAGCTGTGTGTTATACCCTTTGCTGCTGCCACAATTGTTGCTTCGTCCTTCCAGGCTCCGACTGATGCAGTTCCTCCACCTATGGCTATCACCACTATGCAAGCCATCAGCACTCAGCTATGGCGAGAACACAAAGTTCTTTCAGACTGTGGCTACTGAGCGATACAGGCGTAATTGTATTGCTACTCTGAAATTTTATCAAGATTTTGTGGTGGATGAGCACGCTGGGAAGGAAGCCATCTTGTTCGAGGCCTTTAAACAACGCTTAGGCACTCGTTCCACTCCACACATGAAATTTAATCTGTCCGCCCTCCTCAGACAAAATGTGGATTTTGACAGCCTGGCCACCCCCTTTTCCCATGCTGAAGTGGATGCTGTGATTAAAGAAATGCCTCCTGATAGAGCTCCTAGCCCTTATGGTTTCAATGGGGCCTTTCGAAAAGCTTGCCGGCCGATCATCAAACATGATTTCTATCACCTCTGTGATGATTTCCACAAAAGGTGAGCTTGATTTGGAAAGGTTGAGCTACGGCTACATCACGCTCATACCGAAGAATAATTTGCAAGAAATTGTCAATGACTTTTGCCCTATCACTCTGCTCAATTGCTTCCTTAAGGTGATCACCAAGATTCTGGCAAATCGTCTGTAGAAAATCATCTTGCAGATAGTTCATCACAACCAATACGGATACCTTCGTGGGTGATCCATCCATGATTGTCTGGCATGGGCGCTCAAATACATACATCAATGCCAGACGTCACAAAAAGAAGTGATTCTTCTCAAGCTGGACTTTGCTAAAGCATTCGAAACCATCCAACACTCGGCCATGCTGCAAATTATGAAGAACATGGGATTCAATGATACATGGATTAAATGGATTCAGTGCATCTTTTCTTCTGGAAAATCTTCGGTTCTGCTCAATGACACCCATGGAAAAATCTTTCAATGCTTATGTGGTGTCCGACAAGGTGATCCACTATCTCCCTTGATCTTTGTCCTTGCAGCGGATCTTCTTCAGACGATCATCAATGATGCTCTGCATAGAAACCTCTTGGACTACCCCATTAGACCTTCTAATATGAGTGATTACTTGGTCATTCAATACGCCGACAACATGATCATCATCATGCCGGCTTGTCTGATCCAAGCTCAAACAATAAAAGAGATACTTGCTGACTATGCCACGTCCATTATGCTAAAGATTAATTTTCATAAATCTAATCTAGTCCCAATCAACACTCCTGCTGACAAGTGTAATGACCTGGCTGCTTTGTTTGGCTATAAGGTGGGCACAATGCATTTCACATACCTTGGGCTACCGTAGGGCACCACTAGACCCTCTTTCCTTGACCTGACTCCAATGGTTTGCAAAGAAGAACGAAGCATCACCGCGGCCATGTCCTTGATGTCTTATGCTGGCAAATTAGGCCTCATGAACTCGATGATCACCTCTACGATTATGTTCTCGATGGGCACTGAGGGAGTTCCGGACTAGGGGGTGTCCGGATAGCCGAACTATCATCATCGGCCGGACTCCAAGACTATGAAGATACAAGATTGAAGACTTCGTCTCGTGTCCGGATGGGACTTTCCTTGGCGTGGAAGGCAAGCTTGGCGATACGGATATGTAGATTTCCTACCATTGTAACCGACTTTGTGTAACCCTAGCCCTCTCCGGTGTCTATATAAACCGGATGGCTTTAGTCCATAGGACGAACAACAATCATACCATAGGCTAGCTTCTAGGGTTTAGCCTCCTTGATCTCGTGGTAGATCTACTCTTGTAACACACATCATCAATATTAATCAAGCAGGACGTAGGGTTTTACCTCCATCAAGAGGGCTCGAACCTGGGTAAAACATCGTGTCCCTTGTGTCCTGTTACCATCCGCCTAGACGCACAGTTCGGGACCCCCTACCCGAGATCCGCCGGTTTTGACACCGACATTGGTGCTTTCATTGAGAGTTCCTCTGTGTCGTCACCGATAGGCTCGATGGCTTCTTCGATCACCATCAACAACGCAGTCTAGGGTGAGACCTTTCTCCCCAGACAGATCTTCGTATTCGGCGGCTTCGCACTGCGGGCCAATTCGCTTGGTCATCTGGAGCAGATCGAAAGCTACGCCCCTGGCCGTCAGGTCAGATTTGGAAGTTTGAACTTCACGGCTGACATCCGCGGGGACTTGATCCTCGATGGATTCGAGCCACAGCCGAGCGTGCCGCACTGTCACGGTGAGCATGATTTAGCTCTGCAGCCGGACAGTACCCTGGAGGCCGCACTCGAACCCGCTCCGATCTTCAATTCGGAGCCGGCTGCCTCGGGGGCTGCAACCCCTAAGGCGATAGAGCCGAGGTGCCGGACTCCTTGCCAGACTCCCAACCTCCCGCGCCCCCTCTGATCGAATCCGATTGGGCACCGATCATGGAGTTCACCGTAGCGGACATCTTTCAACACTCACCTTTTGGCGACATCTTGAGTTCGCTAAAGTATCTCTCGTTATCAGAAGAGCCCTGGCCGGACTGCGGTCAGGACGGTTGGGATACGGACGACGAAGAAATTCAAAGCCCACCCACCACCCACTTGGTAGCCGCTGTCGACGATCTAACCGACATGCTAGACTACGACTCCGAAGACATCGATGGTATGGACGAAGATGCCGCAGACGACCAAGAACCAGCGCCTACTGGGCACTAGAAAGCCACCTCATCATATGACATATACATGGTGGATATCCCAAAGGATGGGAATGGCGAAGAAACAGCGGAGGATGACCCCTCCAAGAAGCAGCCCAAGCGCCAGCGTCAGCGGCGCCGCTCTAAATCCCGCCACAGCAAGAATGAGGACTCCGGCACCGGAGATAATAATACACCGGACAGTGCCGAAGACAACCCACTCCAGCAAGATGCAGCGCAGGAGGACGGAGACGCTAGCCCTCATGAGAGAGCGGCAGAAGAAGAGGTAGAGGATTATATGCCTCCCTCCGGAGACGAGGCAAGCCTTGACGACGATGAATTCGTCGTGCCTGAGGATCCCCTCGAACAAGAGCGTTTTAAATGCAGGATTATGGCCACGGCGAACAGCCTCAAGAAAAAGTAGCAACAGCTTAGAGCTGATCAAGATCTGCTAGCCGACAGATGGACTGAAGTCCTCGCGGCCGAAGAGCATGAGCTCGAACGCCCCTCCAAAAGCTATCCTAAACGCAAGCTGCTCCGTCGATTAGAGGAGGAAGCGTATGAACCCGCATCACCAGGAGACAATACGGCTGACCGACCACCCCGTGGTCGTGACAGGGAGGCCTCTAGGCCCTTCACTAGACCCGTACCACGGCATCGCTCGAAAAGCACAAGGCCATAGGGGAACGCTCCGGACTTGCGAGATATATTGGAGGATAAGGCAAGACAATCAAGATCGATCTATGGATCGCGTGGGCACAGTAAGTCCGGCCGGGTCGAACAAAACAGACAAAGTTCTTTGAGCTCCGTCGTGATATCGCCCAGTACAGAGGCGCCGCACACCCACTATGCTTCATAGATGAAGTAATGGATCATCAAATTCCCGAAGGGTTTAAACCCGTGAATATCGAATCTTACGATGGCACAACAGACCCCGCGGTTTGGATCGAAGACTATCTTATTCACATCCACATGGCCCGCGGTGATGATCTTCACGCCATCAAATATCTCCCCCTCAAGCTTAAAGCACCAGCCCGGCATTGGCTTAATAGCTTGCCAGCAGAGTCAATTGGGAGTTGGGAAGACTTGGAAGCCGCATTCCTCGATAACTTCCAAGGCACGTATGTGCGACCACTAGACGCTGATGACCTAAGCCACATAATTCAGCAGCCAGACGAATCAGCCAGACAATTCTGGACACGGTTCTTAACCAAGAAAAAACAAATCGTCGACTGTCCGGATGCGGAGGCCCTCGCGGCCTTCAAGCATAACATCCGCGACGAGTGGCTTGCCCGGCACCTGGGACAGGAAAAGCCGAAATCCATGGCAGCCCTCACATCACTCATGACCCGCTTCTGCGCGGGTGAGGATAGCTGTCTAGCACGCAGCAACAACCTCAGCAAAAATTCTGGCAGTCCGGATTTCAAGGACCGAAATGGCAGGTCGCGTCGTAACAAAAACAAGTGCCGCATCAACGGCGACAATAGTGAGGATACGGCAGTCAATGCCGGATTCAGAGGCTCTAAACTCGGTCAGCGGAAAAAGCCATTCAAAAGAACTACTCCGGGTCCGTCCAATTTGGACCGAATACTCGACCGCTCGTGCCAGATACACGGCACCCCCAAAAAACCAGCCAACCACACCAACAGGGACTGTTGGGTATTCAAGAAGGCAGGCAAGTTAATTGCCGAAAACAATGACAAGGGGCTGCATAGCGATGATGAGGAAGAGACCCGACCGCCGAACAATAGAGGACAGAAGGGTTTCCCCCCACAGGTGCGGACGGTGAACATGATATACGCAACGCACATACCCAAAAGGGAGCGGAAGCGTGCGCTAAGGGATGTATACGCGATGGAGCTAATCGCCCCAAAGTTCAATCCATGGTCCTCCTGCCCGATCACTTTTGACCGAAGGGACCACCCCACCAGCATCCGCCACGGCGGATTCGCCGCATTGGTCTTAGACCCAATCGTCGATGGATTTCACCTCACCAGAGTCCTGATGGACGGCGGCAACAGCTTGAACCTGCTCTAACAGGATACAATGTGCAAAATGGGCATAGACCCCTCAAGGATTAAACCTACCAAGACGACCTTTAAAGGCGTCATACCAGGTGTAGAAGCCAATTGTATAGGCTCAGTTACACTGGAAGTGGTCTTCGGATCCCCGGATAACTTCCGAAGCGAGGAGTTAATCTTTGACATAGTCCTGTTCCACAGCGGCTATCATGCCTTGCTCGGACGTACCGCATTTGCAAAGTTCAACGCTGTGCCGCACTACGCATACCTCAAGCTCAAGATGCCAGGCCCTCGAGGAGTCATCACGGTCAATGGAAACACTGAACGTTCTCTCCGAACGGAGGAACATACAGCGGCTCTCGCGGCAGAAGTACAATGCAGCCTCTTAAGGCAATTCTCGAGTCCGGCCATTAAGCGGCCGGACATAGCTAAGCGCGCCCGGAGTAACCTACAACAAGACCACCTGGCACGTTCCGAGCATGCGTAGCAGTGCGGCCCCAACCCCAGCCCCTGAAAAACATCAAAACAGGTCCTTCACGTACACCATTATGCTCTGAAGATACCATGGGCATGGGGAGGGGGCATGACCACGATAAGCCCAGACTGCGGCTCAACCACACCAGGGGCTCTCAAGTGTGTCGTTCTTTTTTTTCTTTTTACCTTTTATTTTTTACCCACAGGACTCCGTTTGTCAGAGGCCCTGTCCGGCAGCAGACCTGCCGAACTCACGATGCAACAGCCAGGGAAGGATAAAGGCTACAATGAATATACAGGTGGTCTCCATTACGAGCATTTTCATACACCAATCCGCAGCCTACCCCTGGAGGGGGACATGTTTAACAGTCCCATCCCTTGCTTATCGCACTATTTGTATCGTTCTGCATTCATAGCAGCACTTATTGAATAAAACAATGCAGCACCTTTTTGCTTATAATTGCATTTCTTTCATACACATGTTCATTTACGACATGTCGCATCCGTACACTTTGGTACGGTTAAAACACACCAGGGGCTTATGTTTCCCGCATCATGGTGTGATAAGTCTGAACACTTTCACAAGTACGGCACCCCGAACTTATAGCATTATATGCATCGGATCCGAATCATGTCTTGGGTCAATAGTTGGGTTTGCCCGGCTCCCATGTTTTGGTACCTTATATTCCGTTGTATCGGCTAAGGTAGCACTGGGAGAACCACTGTGATTGCGCCCCAGTTGAGCTGGGTTAACGCCTCAGTGGAGAAAGCTAAAACTGACCGTCATGATGAGGCGAGAGCCGGTCGCTGTTCGAGAGGTTTATGCGAGTCCTTAAAGACTTATGCCGTTTAGAGCGAGGAGCCGGATCTTATCCAGCCCAGGCGTGGATAGCGCCCCAAATTCGGCCTTCCGAAGACTAGGGGCTTCGCCGAAATTTAAAATTATAGAATTCTATGTCTAAGTGAGAGTGTTCAAGCATTATAAGTCTGATTGCCTTGTTCGTTGTGTTGAGCGCCTCCCTAGATGGACCCAAAAATGGGAACAAGAGTGCTCAAGTTTATCCTGAACACCCCAGCACTCGTGGCATGGGGGCTGAAGCCGACGACTTGCCATCTCTTAGATTTGATAAATAGCCGCACAAAAGGTAATATTTTAAATTAACAAGCGTTGCTTAGCGCATATGAACTAAGTTTTCAGCACACAGGATAACAAACTGCGAGTCTACTCAAAAATTACATCTTTGGAGCACTCCCCCGCAATAGTGCGGGCGCCCTTCAGCACACTCTTATAATACATCTCGGGCGTGCGATGCTCCTTGCCCTCTGGTGGCGGGTCCGTCACAAGCTTCTGGGCATCCATCTTGCCCCAGTGCACCTTTGCGCGGGCAAGGGCCCGACGGGCACCCTCAATACAGGCGGAGTGCTTGATGACTTCAACCCACGGGCACGCATCCACCAGCCGCCGCACCAGGCCAAAGTAGCTCCCAGGCATGGCCTCCTTAGGCCACAGCCGAACTATGAGGCCCCTCATGGCCTGTTCGGCCGCCTTGTGAAGCTCAACCAGCTGCTTCAGCTGGTCGCTAAGGGGCATCGGATGTCCGGCCTCAGCATACTGAGACCAGAAGACCTTCTCCGTCGAGCGTCGGACACGCTGCGAGGAAGATCTGCGAACGCTCCTGGAGAGCTCCGAATTCGGGTAAGCAACAGGTAATTAACACTGACATGCTTACTTTGCATGAAAAATGCCTTACCCGCTGCTATTTTCTTCACCGCCTCAATCTCCTGGAGGGCCTTGTAAGCTTCGGCCTTAGCGGCTTTGGCACTCTCAAGAGCTGTTGCAAGCTCAGACTCTCGAGTCTTCGAGTCACGCTCCAGGCTCTCATGTTTTTTCATGAGATCCTGGAGCTCTTGCTGTACCTCCGCCACCCGCGCCTCCTGCTTCTCTCGCTCGGTGCGCTCCGCGGCCGCATTGCGTTCGGCCGCGGCCACCGCCTCTTTCAGGGTCGCCACCTCGTTAGTGGCCCCTGCAATACCCACGTTATCCTTGTCATTCTTTTTGCAACCAAAATCCTTTTCTGTAAGGTACAATTTTAATAAGGTGTTACTCACCTTCCTTGTCCTCGAGCTGCTTCTTGGCACGGCCGAGCTCGTTCTCGGACCGCTCGAGGTTTTCCTTCAAAGTATTGACCTCCGCAGTCAGTGCGGCAGAGGTCAGTAGCGCAGCCTGCAATCCCATATTGACATATTTTTTATGACTCCTGTGTATATCTTTTTAGATCCTCAGTCCGTCTTTTCTTTCCGAACACCGAACTGAGCATCAGGGGCTACTGTCTATGCGGTACCATTTTATACATATCGAAATTCTTACCTCAAAGCCTGTTAGACGGCTGTTGCAGGCTTCGGTCAGCCCGCTCTTGGCGAGTTGCACCTTCTGAATCACCGCACTCATAACAGTGCGGTGTTCCTCTTCGATGGAGGCGCCGTTGAGCGCCTCCAGCAAATTATCCGGCACGTCCGGTTGGACGGAGGCAGCAGGCGTCACGGTCTTGCCCTTCTTGCGAAGGGATTGCCAGCCGGACTCCAGAGCCACTCTGGGTTCCGGGGCCGAGTCCGGTGCAAAGTCTGGGTGGTTGTCCTCTGACACCTTTGGGGCCTCCTCCTGCTGGTGGGTCTCGTCCTGGGATCCCACCTCGGCATCATCCGCGGCACGGGGGGTGGAGGCAGTCGGAAGAGAATCCATATCCGACGCACCTAAGGACCCGCTCGACGAAGCGGGAAGATCATCCTTGGGCGGACTACAGGGTTGTATGTGGCATTAAAAAGACATTATGTGGCGAAAAGGAAAAACCTTTAAGTTATTCGGGAGTCCGGATACTTATGGTCTCGCCAGGGGCTTGGCCCTTGGAGGCCAGTCCTCGTCGTCGTCACTGGCGTTGGCGGAGCAGTGCGGGGGAAGAGTTTTTCCCTTCTTGGACCCTTTGGCCTCCCTTGTTGGGGAGGCCTTCCTTTTCTTCCCTCCCCCCGCTGGGGGAGAGGCTTTCTTCTTCTCCTCCTCGCCTTGGTGGGAGGAGTCGGCCTCGGATTCATCATCCGATAGCACTTGAAAACGGGAACTCTTCCGAGTCCCCGTGGTCTTCTTCTTGGCCTTCTCCTCCGGCACCACGTGGGGTGCCGGAGCCAGAAGCCCCGTTAGGCGGGCATCTGCCGGGTCCTCTGGCAATGGGGCCGGACAGATAGTCCGTTCGGCCTTCTCCAGCCAGTCAAGGTAAAGGGAGTTTAGATACCGCACAGAGTCAAACTATGGAATCCGCGATCTTCGGTAGCGGATGCGGGAGCCTCGGCGCCCTTGAACAGCACCTTCCAGACATCTTCGTACGTAGTGACGAAGAGCCCACTCAGAGTCTGGTGCTGCGCCGGATCGAACTCCCACATGTTGAAGCCCCGTCATTGGCACGGGAGAATCCGGCGGATGAGCATGACCTGGACTACGTTGACAAGCTTGAGCTTCTTGTCCACTAGCTTCTAGATACAGGCTTGGAGTCCGGTCAGCTCCTCCGAATCCCCCCAGATCCGGCCACTCTCTTTACAGGAGGTGAGCCGTGTAGGGATGCCGGATCTGAATTCGGGGGCCGCTGCCCAATCAGGGTCACGCGACTCGGTGATGTAGAACCACCCCGATTGTCACCCCTTAATGGCTTCCACGAAAGTGCCCTCCAGCCATGTAACGTGGGACATCCTGCCCACCATGGCGCCTCCGCACTCCGCTTGGCTTCCCTTCACAACCTTCGGCTTGACACTGAAGGTCTTGAGCCACAAGCCGAAGTGGGGCTGGATGCAGAGGAAGGCCTCGCACGCGATGATAAACGCCGAGATGTTGAGTATGAAATTCGGGGCCAGATCATGGAAATCTAGGCCGTAGTAGAACATGAGCCCTCGGACAAAGGGATGAAGTGGGAAGCCCAGTCCGCGAAGGAAATGGGGAAGAAATACTACCCTCTCATGGGGCCTGGGGGTGGGGATGAGCTCTCCCTCGTCGGGGAGCCGGTGCGCGATGTCGCTAGACAAATATCCGGCGTCGCGCAGCTTCTGGATCTACCCCTCCGTGACGGAGGAGGCCATCCACTTGCCTCCCGCTCCGGACATAGTTGGAGAAGGTTGAGGTGAGAAGTGCGGACTTGGGTGCTGGAGCTCGAGTTCACGGAGATGGACAAGCCAAGGAGGAAGAAGGCGCAGGTAAAAGGGTTGGATCTTTATCCCCTTATATGGGCGGACAAAAACATGTGTCCCCACCGGCCTGGTAAGACTCGCTTATATCCCAACCGTCACAATCAATGGCGCGGTTGGGTTACCCACGTCCGTATTAATGGGAATCCCGGGATAAGGGGAACACGATCTCTGCTTCGATAAGACGTGCCAAGGAAACCGCTTTGCTAAACGCGCGGAGGTGGAACAATAAAAACAATTTGAGTAAAGGCTTGGTAGTGGTATGACGTCACGCCACAAAATACGTCAGCAGATTGAACTTGTGTAATGTTATTCTCTCTACGGTGGTACGTGGAATTTATTTTGCAGAGCCGGACACTATCCTGATGTTCACAATCTTCTATAAATTATTCGGAGGAAGAACCCGCCTTGCAATGCCGAAGACAACATGCGTGCCGAATCGTCGTCATTGAAGCCTAGTTCAGGGGCTACTGAGGGAGTTCCAGACTAGGGGGTGTCCGGATAGCCGAACTATCATCATCGGCCGGACTCCAAGACTATGAAGATACAAGATTGAAGACTTTGTCCCATGTCCGGATGGGACTTTCCTTGGCGTGGAAGGCAAGCTTGGCGATACGGATATGTAGATTTCCTACCATTGTAACCGACTCTGTGTAACCCTAGCCCTCTCCGGTGTCTATATAAACCAGATGGCTTTAGTCTATAGGACGAACAACAATCATACCATAGGCTAGCTTCTAGGGTTTAGCCTCCTTGATCTCGTGGTAGATCTACTCTTGTAACACACATCATCAATATTAATCAAGCAGGATGTAGGGTTTTACCTCCATCAAGAGGGCCCGAACCTGGGTAAAACATTGTGTCCCTTGTCTCCTGTTACCATCCGCCTAGACGCACAGTTCGGGACCCCCTACCCGAGATCCGCCGGTTTTGACACCGACAGGCACCATTAGGCTCCCCCCCCCAAAAAAATATTGTGGCTCAACTTGATAAGATCAGAAGGTACTGTCTATGGAGAAAAAAGACCAATGATGGGATCCAATGCAACTCCCTTGCGGCCTGGGACATGGATTGTAGACCGAAGAAGAGCGGAGGCCTCGGGGTCATCAACTTATGTGTCCAAAACAATGCCTTGCTGCTCAAGTTTCTTCATAAATTCTACAACAGACAAGACATTCCCTTGGTAAACTTAATTTGGGAGTCTTACTACAACAATTCAGTGCCTCACGCCCAGGATCCTTGTGGCTCCTTTTGGTGGAAAGACATGATCCATCTCATGCCAGTCTACAGAGGAGTGACAAAGATTACAATTGGGAATGGGTCGTCAACCCTCTTCTGGAAAGATAATTGGAACCAATCAATTTATGCTGAAGAATATCCCAGGGGCTTCTCCTTCTCATTAAATGAAGACATCTCGGTTAATGATCTCCTGACAGCTGCTGATCTACACACGAACTTTCAACTTCCCCTCTCTATTCAGGCAAGAGATGAGCTGAGGAAAATCCATTCTGAGGTAGCCACGATCGCCCCTCTTGATTGCCATGACACTTGGAAATGTGTCTAGGGAGGTGACACTTTTAAAACCTCTGCCTACTATAGTTTTTTCTTTAGAGAAATTGTTGCTCACGAAGCTTTCAAGTGGCTCTGGAAAGCCAAATGTATCCCCAAGATCAAAGTTTTTGGGTGGTTCCTACTATCTGATTGCCTCAACACCTGAAACATGCTCAGAAGAAGACATTATAATATTGCTACCAACTTAGACTGCCTTCTTTGTGGCCAGCATGTTGAAGAGACCATGGAACACTTATTCTTTCATTGTGCCTTTAATCAGGAGTGTTGGAGAACTCTTGGCTTCCACTGATCCTCACATGACCATAGACTCCGTCAGATCAGCCACCAGAAAAACCTTCACCCTCAAAAACTCTGGATGGATATTTTCTTGATCTCTACTTGGAGCCTTTGGAAAGAACGCAACAATCACCATTTCAGAAAACTAAAGCCCTCAATTGCTGCCTGGAAGCAAAGATTCAAGTCTGATTTTTTAAATCTTAGGCATAGATTGCAACACTCAAAGGTGCAACTTGTTACTGCACTCCTAGATACCATACATTCGTGGATATTTTTTTAGTGCTCTAGCTATCTTTCTCTCTGTGTAACATTCCATCATGTAAATTGTACCACAACTTTATAGTAATATAATATACATGCAGTAGGATCCTTTCCTATTGTTTAACTATCAAAAAAATCTGAATAATAATCTCTCTTGAGAGATCATGATTGGAGCGTGAATATAACATTGACTTAAGCCTCCCCCAAGCTAGAGCGATACTTTCTCCTTCACGAGGCCAAAAATTATATATATACTTCCGATCACGATGAACTAGATGCATAGGATAATTTTTTGATGAAATTCCAATTTCAAACGGTTCCAGTTCCAAGATCCAATATCATCGCATAGCCTATACCATGTCAATGCTTTTCCCTTCAAAGATAAAGGGAAAACCTTCTTCTTGGCTTCATCTCCGGGCAAACCTGCAAGCTTAAACAATCCACAAATTTCATCCACATATATCAAGTGCATATCAGGATGTCCGGTTCCATCTCCTGCATAAGGATTAGCTAGCAATTGTTCTAACATACCCAAAGGAATTTCATATTCAATATTTTCAGTAGGTGCAGTAGGTTGAGGGGAAACTAATTGTGGTTCCGGTCGAGCTGAAGATACCCCGAACAAACCCCTCAAAGGATTGTTTTCCATAGTAGCAAGTGACAATAAATTTCAGAACGTAGTAATAATGTTTCCTTACCAAGAGCGCTTCACTCCCCGGAAACGGCGCCAGAAAATAGCCATGATCACCCACAAGTATATGGGGTCAATTGTAGCCTTTTCGATAAGTAAGAGTATCGAACCCAACAAGGAGCAGAAGGAAATGACAAGTGGTTTTCAACAAGGTAATGTCTGCAAGTGCTAAAATTGTAAGTAGCGGAGTAGTATGATAGCAAGATAATTTGTAACGAGCAAGTAACGATAGTAGTAAAAAAGTGCAGCAAGGTAGCCCAATCCTTTTGAGGCAAAGGACAGGCCAAAATGGTCTCTTATGATAAGCAAAGTGTTCTTGAGGGTTGGTGTCTACTATGCAACCTTCTTCTTGTAGACGTTGTTGGGCCTCCGAGTGCAGAGGTTTGTAGGACAGTTGCAAATTTCCCTCAAGTGGATGACCTAAGGTTTATCAATCCATGGGAGGCGTAGGATGAAGATAGTCTTTCTCAAACAACCCTGTAACCAAATAACAAACAATCTCTTGTGTCCCCAACACACCCAATACAATGGTATATTGTATAGGTGCACTAGTTCGGCGAAGAGATGGTGATACAAGTGCAATATGGATGGTAGATAAAGCTTTTTATAATCTGAAAATATAAAAATAGCAATGTAACTAATGATAAAAGTGAGCACAGACGGTATCGCAATGCTTCAAAACAAGGCCTAAGGTTCATACTTTCACTAGTGCAAGTTCTCTCAACAATAATAACATAATTGGTTCATATAACTATCCCTCAACATGCAAAAAAGAGTCACTCCAAAGTCACTAATAGCGGGGGACAAACGAAGAGATTATTGTAGGGTATGAAACCACCTCAAAGTTAATCTTTCCGATCAATCCATTGGGCTATTCCTATAAGTGTCACAAACAGCCCTAGAGTTCGTAGTAAAAATAACACCTTAAGACACACATCAACCAAAACCCCAATGTCACCTAGATACTCCAATATCACCTCAAGTATCTATGGGTATGATTATACGAGATGCATCACACAATCTCAGATTCATCTATTCAAACCAACACAAAGAACTTCATAGAGTGCCCCAAAGTTTATACCGGAGAGCCAAGACGAAAACGTGTGCCAACCCCTATGCATATATTCCCAAGGTCACGGAATCCGCAAGTTAATCACCAAAACATACATCAAGTGGATCAATAGAATACCCCATTGTCACCACGGGTATCCTGCACAACACATACATCAAGTGTTCTCAAATCCTTAAAGACTCAATCCGATAAGATAACTTCAAAGGGAAAACTCAATCCATTACAAGAGAGTAGATGGGGAGAAACATCATAAGATCCAACTATAGTAGCAAAGCTCGCGGTACATCAAGATCGTGCCAAATCAAGAACATGAGAGAGAGAGAGAGATTAAACACATAGCTACTGGTACATACCCTCAGCCCTGAGGGTGAACTACTGCCTCCTCGTCATGGAGAGCGTCGGGATGATGAAGATGGCCACTGGTGATGGATCCCCCCTCCAGAAGGGTGCCGGAACAAGGTCCCGATTGGTTTTTGGTGGCTACAGATTCTTGCGGCGGCGGAACTCATGATCTAGGTTATGTTCTGGAGGTTTGGGGATTTATAGGAGAGGTTGGCATCAAGAACAAGTCAGGGGGCCCCATGGAGAGTCCACGAGGCAGGGGGCACACCCTAGGGGCGGGCACGCTATCCACCCTCGTGGGGCCCACAGGACTCCCCTCCAGTAACTCTTCATTCCAGTATTTTATTATATTTTCTAGAAAAAATCTCCGTTGATTTTCAGCGCATTCCGAGAACTATTATTTCTGCACAAAAACAACACCATAGTAGTTCTGCTGAAAACAGCGTCAGTCCGGGTTAGTTCTAATCAAATCATACCAAAAGCATGTAAAAATGTTATAAACATGGCATGAATACATCAAAAACTATAGATGCGGTGGAGACGTATCAGCTTCCCCAAGCTTAATTCCTGCTCGTCCTCGAGTCCGTAAATGATAAAAATAGAATTTTTGATGTGGAATGCTACCTAACATATTTATCAATGTGATCTTCTCTATTATGGCAAGAATATTCAGATCCATAAGATTCAAAACAAAAGATTAATATTGACATAAAAATGATAATACTTCAAGCATAGAACAAAGAAATCATGTCTTCTCAAAATAACATGTCCAAAGAAATCTATCCCTACAAAATCATATAGTCTGGCTACGCTCTATCTTCATCACACAAAATATTTAAATCATGGACAACCTCGGTTTCAGCCAACCAATTGTTTCATACTTTAGTATTCTCAAACATTTTCAACTTTCACGCAATACATGAGTGTGAGCCATGGATGTAGCACTATAGGTGGAATAGAGTAGTGGTTGCGGAGAAGACAAAAAGAGGAAGATAGTCTCACATCAACTAAGCGTATCAATGGGATATGGAGATGCCCATCAATAGATATCAATGTGAGTGAGTAGGGATTGCCATGAAATGGATGCACTAGAGCTATAAGTGTATGAAAGCTCAAAAAGAAACTAAGTGGGTGTGCATCCAACTTGCTTGCTCACGAAGACCTAGGGCATTTTGAGGAAGCCCATCATTGGAATATACAATCCAAGTTCTTATAATGAAAATTCCCACTAGTATATGAAAGTGACAACATAGGAGGCTCTCTATCATGAAGATCATGGTGCTACTTTGAAGCACAAGTGTGGTAAAAGGATAGTAGCATTGCCCCTTCTATCTCTTTCTCTCTTTTTTTGGGCCTTCTCTTTTTTTGACCTCTTTTTTTATTATTTTTTTATTTTTCGTCCGGAGTCTCATCCGGACTTGTGGGGCAATCATAGTCTCCATCATCCTTTCCTCACATGGGATAATGCTCTAATAATGAGGATCATCACACTTTTATTTACTTACAACTCAAGAATTACAACTCGATACTTAGAACAAAATATGACTCTATATGAATGCCTCCGGCGGTGTACCGGGATGTGCAATGAATCAAGAGTGAAATGTATAAAATAATTATGAACGGTGTCTTTGCCACAAATACGATGTCAACTACATGATCATGCAAAGCAATATGACAATGATGGAGCGTGTCATAATAAATGAAATGGTGGAAAGTTGCGTGGCAATATATCTCGGAATGGCTATGGAAATGCCATAATAGGTATGTATGGTGGCTATTTTGAGGAAGGTATATGGTGGGTGTATGATACCGGCGAAAGTTGTGCGGTACTAGAGAGGATAGCAATGGTGGAAGGGTGAGAGTGCGTATGATCCATGGGCTCAACATTAGTCATAAAGAACTCACACACTTATTGCAAAAATCTATTAGTTATCGAAACGAAGTACTACGCGCATGCTCCTAGGGGGATAGATTGGTAGGAAAAGACCATCGCTCGTCCCCGACCGCCACTCATAAGGAAGACAATCAATAAATAAATCATGCTCCAACTTCATCACATAACGATTCACCATACGTGCATGCTACGAGAATCACAAACTTTAACACAAGTATTTCTACAAACCACAATTACTCCACTATCATGACTCTAATATCACCATCTTCATATCTCAAAACAATCATAAGAATCAAACTTCTCATAGTATTCAATGCACTTTATATGAAAGATTTTATTAAATCCCTCTTGGATGCCCATCATATTAGGAATAAATTCATAACCCAAGAAAATTACCATGCTGTTATAAAGACTCTCAAAATAATATAAGTGAATCATGAGAGTTCATCTATTTCTTCAAAATAAAACCACCGTCGTGCTCTAAAAGATATAAGTGAAGCACTAGATCAAACGACAAACTACTCCGAAAGATAGAAGTGAAGATCAATGAGTAGTTGAATCATTATGTAACTATGTGAAGATTCTCCAAAATTTAAGAATTTAAGATCTTGGGATATTATTCAAACATCAAGCAAAACAAAATAAAACAAAATGATGCTCCAAGCAAAACACATATCATGTGGTGAATAAAAATATAGCTCCAAGTAAAGTTACCGATGAACGAAGACGAAAGAGGGGATGTCATCTGGGGCATCCCCAAGCTTAGGCTCTTGGTTGTCCTTGAATATTACCTTGGGGTTCCTTGGTCATCCACAAGCTTAGGCTCTTGCTACTCCTTATTTCTTAGTCCATCGAATCTCCCAAAACTTGAAAACTTCACAACACAAAACTCAACAGAAAACTCGTAAGCTCCGTTAGTAGAAGAAAATAAATCACCACTTTTCATACTGTTGTGAACTCATTATAAATTAATATTGGTGTAATATTTACTGTATTCCAACTTCTCTATGGTTCATACCCTCCGATACTACTCATAGATTCATCAAAATAAGCAAACAACACGACGAAAAACAGAATCTGTCAAAAATAGAACAGTCTGTAGTAATATGTAACTCTCGAATTCTTTTGTAACTCCAAAAATTCTGGAATAGATTGGTGGACCTGAGGAATTTGTCTATTAATCTTCTTCAAAAAGAATCAACTTAAAATCCCTATTCTGTTAAAAACTACAATTATTCTCGTGAGTGCAAAGTTTCTATTTTTTACCGCAAGATCGCATTAACTTTCACCCAAGTCTTCCCAAAGGTTTTACTTGTCACTTTATTGAAAAAAAGCTATAAAACATGATTAATACAGTAGCTTAATCATGTGGACACACAAAAACAGTAGGGGTAAATGTTGGATTGTCTCCCAACAAGCAAGTTCCTTTAGTGCATTTCTAGCTAGGCATGATGATGACAATGATGCTCACATAAAAGATAAGAATTGAAACTTAACAAGATCATCATGAAGCATATGACTAGAATATTTAAGTCTGACCCACTTCCTATGCATAGGTATTTTGTGAGCAAACAACTTATGGGAACAATAATCAACTAACATGGGAAAGCAAAACAAGCATAACTTCAAGATTTTCAACACATAGAAACTTGATATTATTATTGCAATTCCTACAAGCATATATTCCTCCCTCATAGTAATTTTAAGTAGCATCATGAATGAATTCAACAATATAATTATCACATAAAGCACTATTTTCATGATGCATAAGCATAGAATTTTTATTACTCTCCACATAAGCAAATTTCTTCTCATTCGGAATAGTAGTGGGAGCAAACTCAACAAAATAACTATCATGTGAGGCAAAATCCAATTGAAAATTAAAATCAAGATGACAAGTTTCATGGTTATTATTTTCCTTTATAGCATACATGTCATCACAATAATCATCACAGATAGAAACTTTGTTCTCCTAATCAACTGGAACCTCTTCTGAAATAGTGGATTCATCACTAAATAAAGTCATGACCTCTCCAAATCCACTTTCATAATTACCACAATAAGATTCAACACCCTCCAAAATAGTGGGATCATTACTTCCTAAAGTTGACACTCTTCCAAACCCACTTTCATCAATATAATCATCATAAAATAGGAGGTATGCTTTCATCATAATAAATTTGCTCATCAAAACTTGGGGGACAAAAAATATCATCTTCATCAAACATAGCATCACCAAGCTTGTGGCTTTGCATATCATTAGCATCATGGATATTCAAGGAATTCATACTAACAACATTGCACTCATACTCATCATTCAATAGTGCCAAACATTTTAATGCATTCTTCTTCTAACACTTTGGCACAATTTTCCTTTCCATCATTTTCATGAAAGATATTAAAAAGATGAAGCATATGAGGCACCCTCAATTCCATTTTGTGTAGTTTTGTTTTATAGACTAAACTAGTGATAAAACAAGAAACTAAAAGATTCAATTGCAAGATCTAAAGATATAATTTCAAGCACTCACCTCCCCAGCAACGGCGCCAGAAAAGAGCTTGATGTCTACTATGCAAACTTCTTCTTGTAGACGTTGTTGGGCCTCCAAGTGCAGAGGTTTGTAGGACAGTAGCATATTTCCCTCAAGTGGATGACCTATGGTTTATCAATCCATGGGAGGCATAGGATGAAGATGGTCTCTCTCAAACAACCCTGCAACCAAACAAAGAGTCTCTTGTGTCCCCAACACACCCAATACAATGGTATATTGTATAGGTGCACTAGTTCGGCGAAGAGATGTTGATACAAGTGCAATATGGATGGTAGATAAAGGTTTTTATATTCTGATATAAAAACAGCAAGGTAACTAATGATAAAAATGAGCACAAATGGTATTGCAATGCTTCGAAACAAGGCCTAAGGTTCATACTTTCACGAGTGCAAGTTCTCTCAACAATAATAACATAATTGGATCATATAACTATCCCTCAACATGCAACAAAGAGTCACTCCAAAGTCACTAATAACATAGAACAAACGAAGAGATTATTGTTGGGTACGAAACCACCTCAAAGTTATTCTTTCTGACCAATCCATTGGGCTATTCCTATCAGTGTCACAAACAGCCCTAGAGTTCATAGTAAAATAACACCTTAAGACACACATCGACCAAAACCCTAATGTCACCTAGATACTCCAATGTCACCTCAAGTATCTGTGGGTATGATTATACGATATGCATCACACAATCTTAGATTCATCTATTCAAACCAACACAAAGAACTTCATAGAGTGTCCCAAAGTTTCTACGGGAGAGCCAAGACGAAAACGTGTGCCAACCCCTATGCATAGATTCCCAAGGTCACAGAAGCCGCAAGTTGATCACCAAAACATACATCAAGTGGATCAATAGAATACCCCATTTTCACCACGGGTATCCAACGCAAGACATACATCAAGTGTTCTCAAATCCTTAAAGACTCAATCTGATAAGATAATTTCAAAGGGAAAACTGAATCCATTACAAGAGGGTTGAGGGGGGAAACATCATAAGATCCAACTATATTAGCAAAGCTCGCGGTACATCAAGATCATGCCAAATCAAGAACACAAGGGAGAGATATTAAACACATAGCTACTTGTACATACCCTCGCCCCCGAGGGTGAACTACTCCCTCCTCGTCATGGAGAGTGCCGGGACGATGAAGATGGCCATCCGTGATGGATCCCCCCTCCGGCAGGGTGCCGGAATAGGGTCTCGATTGGTTTTTGGTGGCTACAGAGGCTTGCGGCGGCGGAACACCCGATCTAGGTTATGTACTGGAGGTTTGGGGATTTATAGGAGAGGTTGGCGCCGAGAACAAGTCAGGGGGCCCCACGAAGAGTCCACGTGGCAGGGGAGCGCGCCGTAGGGGGTGGGCGCGCCCTCCACCCTCGTGGGGCCCACGGTACTCCCCTACGGTAACTCTTCGTTCCATTATTTTTTATACTTTCCAGAAAAAATCTCTGTTGATTTTCAGCGCATTCCGAGAACTTTTATTTCTGCACAAAAACAACACCATTGTACTTCTGCTGAAAACAACGTCAGTCTGGCTTAGTTATAATCAAATCATACCAAAAGAATGTAAAAATGTTATAAACATGGCATGAATACATCAAAAGTTATAGATACGATGGAGACGTATCAAGGGTACACGGGAATTTCATCTAGTCACTTTCATCATGTTGGCTTAATTCGTGTTTGGTACTTTGATAATTTGATATGTGGGTGGACCAGTGCTTAGGTGTTGTTATTACTTGAACAAGCCTCCTACTTATGATTAACCCTCTCGCAAGCATCCGCAACTACGAAAAAAGTATTAACAATAAATTCTAACAATAGCCTTAAACTTTTGGATCCAATAGGTCCCGTACGGAATAGCGCATAAACTGGGGTTTAAGCTTCTGTCACTCTCGCAACCCACCATATAATAACTACTCCGCAATGCATTCCCTTAGGCCCAAATATAGTGAAGTGTCATGTAGTCGACGTTCACATGACACCACTAAGAGAATGACAACACACATATCATCAAAATTTTGAACACATATCAAGTTCACATGATTATTTGCAACATGATTTCTCCCACAACCTCAAGAACGAACGTAACTACTCACAGATGACAAACATGCTCAAGATCAGAGGGGTATTAAATATCATAATGGATCTGAACATATAATCTTCCACCAAATAAACCGTATAGTAATCAACTACAAGATGTAATCAACACTACTAGTCACCCACAAGCACCAATCTGTAGTTTTGGTCCAAAGATTGAACACAAAAGATGAACTAGGGTTTGAGATGAGTTGGTGATATTGAAGATGTTGATGAAGATAGCCCTCCCGAAGATGGGAGAGTTGTTGGTGGTGATGACGATGATGATTTCCCCCTCCCGGAGGGAAGTTCCCCCGACGGAATCGCTCCGCCGAAGGGCAAAAGTGCTCCTGCCCAAGTTCCTCCTCGAGGTGGCGGCGCTTCATCCTGAAAGACCTCCCCTGATTTTTTTCTAGGTCAAAATGACTTATATACTAGAAGATGGGCATCGGAGGTGGGCCAAGGAGGGCAGCACCCACCAGGGCGCGCCTGGGCCTCCTGGCGCGCCCACGTGGGTTGTGCCCACCTGGTGGCCCCCCTCTGGTACTTATTTGCTCCAATAATTCTTAGATATTCCATAAAAAATCCTTAGGAAGTTTCAGCTCATTTGGAGTTGTGCAGAATAGGTAGCTTGACGTAGCTTTTTCAGGTCCAGATTTCCAGCTGTCAGAATTCTCCCGCTTTGTGCATACCTTGCATATTATGAGAGAAAAGGAATTAGATTTACTCCAAAAAGCATTATTATACAACAAAACAACGTAAATAATAGTAAGAAAACATGATGCAAAATGGACGCCCCTTGTGTTAAATCAATAAATTTGGGTTGAATACTCTACCCTCGAAAACTTTTGTGATCCCCTATACTTGTGGGTTATCAAGACCTTTTTCTAGCGCCGTTGCCGGGGAGCATAGCTCTATTCTCTAAGTCACTTGGGATTTATATCTGTTTATCACCATGAGGAATTTGAAAGATCAAAGAACCAAGATCTATCCCTCAACTACGAGGGGAGGTAAGGAATTGACATCTAGCTCTGCACTTGATTCACCTTCTGTTTTGAGTAAACTTGCGACACCTACACCTGCTATTGACTCTGATATGTCGCACGTTATTGATGATGCCACTTCTGCCATGCATGATGCTTATGATGATTGATGATACTATTTCTCTACTTGATAATACCGTGCCATAGGTGAATTTCTTGATGAACAACTTTCTAGGGTTAGAGAGAATGAAATTACTGAAAATGATGATATTAATGAAAGTGATGATGAGGATTATCCCCCTGGATATGAATTGCCTATTGTACCTGAAGGTTATGTTATGGATGAAGAAACTGCTAGAGACTTTTTTGCTTGCAATGAAAGATATGATCTTAGAAACTATTAGCTAAGCTGAAAGAGAAGTCTTCGAATGCTAGACTGAAATATGATCCTGCTTTTGCTACTTCACATATCTGTGTTACTGATAAGGATTATGAATTCTGTGTCGATCCTGAGTTAATTACTTTGGTTGAATCTGATCCTTTCTATGGTTATGAATCTGAAACTGTTGTGGCACATCTTACTAAATTGAATGATATAACCACCCTATTTACTCATGAGGAAAATTTCGCTATTACTATATTCTTAAATTGTTTCCTTTCTCATTAAAGGGTGATGCTAAGATATGGTTTAATTCTCTTGCTCCTGGTTGTGTGCATAGTCCCCAGGATATGATTTACTACTTCTCTGCAAAATATTTCCCTGTTCATAAGAAACAAGCTACCTTGCGGGAAATATTTATTTTTGTGAAAGTTGAAGAAGATAGTCGCCCACAAGCTTGGGGGAGGCTTCTCCAGTTACTTAATGCTTTGCCTGATCATCCTCTCAAGAAAAATGAAATACTTGATATCTTTTATAATGGACTGACCATGCTTCCAGAGACCACCTGGATAGTTGTGCTGGTTGTGTTTTTAGGGAAAGAACTGTTGAGCAAGCTGAATTTCTATTGAATAATATATTGAGTAATGATAATGATTGGATACTTCCTAAACCAACTCCTAAGCCAACTCCGAAGAAGAGGGGTATTTTATTTCTTAGTCCTAAAGATATGCAAGAGGCAAAGAAATCTATGAAATAAAAAGGTATTAAAGCTGAAGATGTTAAGAATTTACCACCTATTGAAGAGATACATGGTCTTGATAACCCAACACAGGTAGTAAAGGTAAATTCTCTCTATAGATTTGATGAAGGTGATATCCCTCATAATGAGTCTGCTAGTCAATGCTTGGATGAGTTTGATAATTTTATTGTTAAACAAGAGAACTTCAATGCTTATGTTGGTAGACAATTGAAATGTAATGCTTATATGGTTGAACACTTGAGTGATTATATGTCTAGAGTTAAAATTGATCTTAAGCTTATTAGTAAACATGCTTCCATGGTTGCAACTCAAGTAGAACAAGTACTTAAGGCACAAGATGATTTGCTCAATGAGTTGAATAATAAGAATGATGATAATGTTGTTAGAGTTATGACTAGAGGTGGTAAAATGACCCAGGAACCTTTGTATCCTGAGGGCCATCCTAAGAGAGCTGAGCAAGATTCTCATAGAATTAATACGGATGCACATAGTCCTTCTAATAAAAAGAAAATTAATAAGGATAGGACTTTGCATGCTTCTAGTGAACCTATTATTGACACACCAGAGAATCCCAATGATATTTCTATTTCTGATGTTGAAACACAATCTGGTGATGAACATGAACCGAGTGATAATGTTAATGACGATGTTCATGTTGATGCTCAACCTAGTAATAATAATGATATAGAAACTGAACCTTCTGTTGATCTTGATAACCCACAATCAACAAATCAACGTTATGATAAGAGAGACTTCGTTGCTAGAAAGCACGGTAGAGAAAGAGAACCATGGGTTCAGAAACCCATGCCTTTTCCTCCTAAGACATCCAAGAAAAAGGATGATGAGGATTTTGAGCGCTTTGCTGAAATGATTAGACCTATCTTTTTGCATATGTGTTTGACTGATATGCTTAAAATGCCTCCTTATGCTAAGTATATGAAAGATATTGTTACAAATAAAAGAAAGATACCGGATGCTGAAATTTCCACCATGCTTGCTAATTATACTTTTAAGGATGGAATGCCAAAGAAATTAGGAGATCCAGGAGTACCAACTATACCATGCTCCATTAAAACAAACTATGTTAAAATTGCTTTATGTGATCTTGGAGTCGGTGTTAGTGTTATGCCTTTCTCTTTATATCATAGACTTGATTTGAATAAGTTGACACCTATTGAAATCTCTTTGCAAATGGATGATAAATCAACTGCTATACCCATCGGTATTTGTGAGGATGTGCCTCTTGTGGTTGCAAATGTTACTATTTTAACGGACTTCGTTATTCTTGACATTCTCGAGGACGACAGTATGTCGATCATCCTTGGTAGTCCTTTTCTGAATACTGCAGGGGATGCTATTGATTGCAACAAAGGCAATGCCACTTTTCATGTAAATGGTAATGAGCATACGGTACACTTTCCAAAGAAACAACCTCAAGTTCATAGTATCAACTCTATTGGAATTTTTTCAACTATTCACCGGTACGCGTCGGTGCTATACAAACGGTTTTAAACCCCTTTCCGCAACGGCATTTGGAACCGTCGCCAAGTGAGTGTGGGAGATACGGGGGTCCTTCCCACACGGCCAAGAAACCGTCGGGGATAGGCCCTCCTGGCACACAAGCTGGCTCATCTGCGATCGGGCGAGGCATGGAAACCCAATTGTTTCAGTTCATATGTTGTCGGTGTACTAGAGTAGGGGTACCCTAGTACCCCGAACTTGTGCACGGGCAGTTGCAGCACCCCGCGGCAAGGCTTGCCGGGTGACCGCCAAGACCCTCCGTGGTTCCCTTGAAGACCATTCAAGAACAAAGTACTCAAACCAAGGCCCCGGCAAGAGGAGCTTGCCGGGAAGGCCACCCAAGGCCCCGGCAAGAGGAGCTTGCCGGGAAGGCCAACCCAGGCCCCGACAAGAGGATCTTCCCGGGAAGAGACAAGACCCCGGCAAGAGGAGCTTGCCGGGAAGGCCACTCTGGGCACACCAAGAAAGCTTGCCGCGACGCGCCCTGCGTCCCAGCAAGGCCCGGTGAGCAACAAGCTTCCAAACACGACAAGACGACGACCGCGGCAAGGAGCTTGCCGCGGGAAACCCCCACTTTGTGCCCGCGCTCTAGCACACCTGCTAACGTGTCGCTCTAGGACTCTCCCAAGCACACGTGGCAGGAGGCTATGCAGCCAAGGGTACGCGGCGGCAAGCGGAGATGAAGAGAAGGCCATCGTGGCAAACGGTGGCGCTCCTAACGGTCACTTTTTGCACTGTTTACGCAACTCAGACAGGCATTAAATGACCTTGTCCCCTGCCGTCAGAGTTAGGTAGGGTGCACTGTATCCACAGTAGCGGTAGCTGCACCTACCGCATCCTTTTCCATTTTTACCCTTCTAGTCTATGTTGCCACCTGTCGGTGACCCCTTTAAAGTATAAAAGGAGGCCCAAGCGCAACATAGAAAACGGGGGGGCCGGTTCGGCTCATTCGAAACACCAAAAACACTCCCACGCTCAGTCTGATAGCGTCCATCGCTCCTGAGCAAGAATTCAATACACACAAACAAGCAGCAATAGGTTTTTACGCATCCGTGCGGCCCGAAGCTGGAAAAAACTGCCCGCGTGTACTGCCTCGATCCGCTCTTTGTTCAACCTCCGCCCTCACTGAATCGAAAGGGGCTCGGTCCGCCGATCCCCATAGGTGTTCGTGGATCAGTTTCCCCGACATCTCTGGCGCGCCAGGTAGGGGGTCGTCGAGATTGTGCGAACCCGATCCGGCGTGCACGCGAGCTAAATCTTCATCGTCTTCATCGACATGCCACCGAAGAAGAAGGATTCGGAGGCAGCTGTTCCGTCCACGTCAAGGCTCAGCTGTTCTTCATCGTCATGGCTCCTAAGAAGCAGGCGAGCAAAAGAACGACGCCAGTGCGGCAACTTTAGATATTTCCTTTCTATATAAGGTTATCCGCCTCGGAGATCTTGTTCTTTGTATGGAAAACCTGTGCGCGGAGGAATCAACTCATAGCTAGTTGCGCCCTTACTTTGTTTCGAGTCCGCTCAACAACTTAAGTGAGCTGCGACTAGTTGTGACAAGGTTTCTTGTCGGTAGCGGCACCGCCAGCAGGCTGCTGACGTCCCGCACTCAGCGCTCGCGGCTAAGGTGCCTGTGCCGACAAGTTCCCTAAAAGCGTAGGGTGAACGTACAAAGAGAGGTTGAACAGGAAGATAGCATGCACTATTTATTTGAGATTTCTGCATAGACCTGTATGCCAAGGAGCCTTCTCGGGGCTAGTTGCGCTCCATGTTGCCTCGAGTCCGCTCGGCAACTTGTGCGGTTGCGCTAGAACCAAGAAGGTAAACCTTTCCGGGAGGCGATCGTTCCCTCAAGCGCTACTGGCTGGATCGTACGCACCGGAAAGCATTCCAGCAGGCATAGGGAATATGCAGCAAAAGTCAAAATTCGTAAGAGAGTTAAGTGCACTTCAGATGCTAATCACTTGTCATGTTTAAACGCAGTTATGGCCCGGGGGCTGGCAACGCCCTTAGGCCTTCTCGGTGTCAAGAACGACGAAGTTCTTCGCCATAAGCCTTTACGGCAACGATCTTGCCGGGAGCCGGTGTCAAGAAGGATGAAGTTTTTCACCATAAGCCTTTCCGGCAATGATCTTGCCGGGAGCCGGTGTCAGGAACGACGAAGTTCTTCGCCATAAGCCTTTCCGGCAACGATCTTGCCGGGAGCCGGTGTCAAGAACAACGGAGTTCTTCGCCACAAGCCTTCTCGGCAACAAGCTTGCCGGAAGCCGGCATCGAGAACGTCAAAGTTCTCTGTCGAAGATAAAAGCCTTCCTGGCAACAAGCTTGCCGGAAGCCGGCATCGAGAACGTCAAAGTTCTCTGCTGAAGATAAAAGCCTTCTTGGCAACAAGCTTGCCGGAAGCCGGCATCGAGAACGTCAAAGTTCTCTGCCGAAGATAAAAGCCTTCCTGGCAACAAGCTTGCCGGAAGCCGGCATCGAGAACGTCAAAGTTCTCTGCTGAAGATAAAAGCCTTCTCGGCAACAAGCTTGCCAGAAGCCGGCATCGAGAATGTCAAAGTTCTCTGCTGAAGATAAAAGCCTTCCTGGCGACGAGCTTGCCGGAAGCCGGCGTCGAGAACGTCAAAAGTCTCCGCGAGAAACATAAGACCTCCCGGCAACTGTTGGTGTAGCGAAAACCAGGGCTACACTAGCCGCCGGCACCTGGGTCCCGGAAAGCCAGTATCGCTGGTGGCTGCGAGTGCCAAGAATCGTCCACGGCAAACCAGAGTTGCCGGGGGCTGCAATATCAGATAAGTCTTTCATCCCTCATCATGCATCCTCTTATGGACTGGGGAATGCGAAACCGCGTTTCTTCCCGAAAACTGCCGTGCTCCCTCAACTCTAGGCCCTGGGGCTCGTTCCCGGGGCCAAGTTTGGTCGTAGTCGTGCCAGCAAGGGGATGAAACGAGGAGACCACACCCACCTCGTTCCCGCCTCCGTCAAAGGCGTGAGAAAGGTCGAGCGACGTGGGAAGGCGGCAGGGCCTGTTGCCGGGAGATGAAATGTCTGTTCGAGGGATACCAAGGATTTGCTCCTTGGCGTGGGTTCAACTCGCGAGACAAATAACCCGGCAAGCATCCCCTTTTCATTAAAAAAACATCCCACTCAGGTACAGTCCATAGAGGATGGAAAACATGAAAGAGAGGATTACAAGTTTTAGATACAGCTAAGTCCCGAAGGCTTACAAATTAAAAAGATAAGTTGCCCGTAATCCCTTTCTTGTGCCTCTCTTCAGGAGGCAGGTCAAGGAGGCGAAAAGGGCAAAAGGAGCGCCTAGGCGAGCTACGGGTGCCAGAAGACACCAAGAGAACATCCCGGGGGCCGTCCGGAGGCTGGACGGCGATGGCAGCGCTGGAAGCGGGGCTCGAAGACGGGGCGGCAGGATGTCAGCACGCTGTCGAGGGCACCACGCCCTCGTACTCCGACCTGACGGCCTTGTCGCCAGCCCTCTTCCCCTTCCGCAGCCTCCCTACGCCAGCCGCCCAAGGAGACGACCCGGGGAGTTGAAGGAGCCGGCGACACGGATGATGGATTCGTCGGTGCCGCGCGACGCGGCGCCCGACGCCTAGTCGGACCCGCCACCCCGCCGCCCGCTACTCTCATCGTCGCTGTCGCTCTCCTCCTCGTCACTCTCACTCGAGGAGGAGCCTTCGCTATCGGAGGAGCTGTCCACACAGCACTTCGCCCGAGTGCCGAAGCACCCGAAGACCTTGACGGAGAGGAGATCGCCCTCCATCAACTTAAAATGGAGGGTAAACCCCTCCATCAGGCTGTGGATACGGGCGAACGTCTTCCACCCTCGATCAAGATACATCACATTAGGGGCTGGGAATACAACGCGGACTCGCGTGCCGCTGATCCTACAGCCCCTCATGTGTAGTCTCAGCGTCTCGGGCAGGTCCAACTCCATCTCGCTCGCAAACGGAGCTGGAAGCCGGAGGCGACGAGGAGGCGCCCGGCGCAGCTTGACGAAGAACTCGCAAGGGTCGTCCCCTATATGGATCGCCGTGGGGGGAGGAGCCGCCGGCGGAGGCGAAGCTGGCGCGCCGCCCCACCCGCCTCTTCCCCGAGCGCCTCGACCTCGTCCTCGAGCTCGTCCGCGACCTCGCCCCCTCCATCTTCCCCTTGTGGCTGGCTCTGCCACCACGGGCGTGGGAGAGGGAGAGATGCGCTGTCTGGTAGCGACCCTCGCTGCCACCGATGAAGAGCCTGGGTTCCCTTTTCTCCATGGCGGATGAGAGAAAGGGGAGCAGAAGCTGAAGAAAGGAGGAGGGGCGGACGATGCGCTCTTTCCGAATAAAGAACCACCCACGATCTCCCCCACGACGCCGTGATTGACGCGTGCCGTTGTGGGGGGTGCGGTGGATACGGAGCGGAGAGATATGCTGCGTGACCTAGGCCGCGCGTGCCCGTGCACTGTTTTGGGCCTGGCCCAACAGCGCTCGGCACCGTGTATGGCCCAGGCCCGGGGGCTCCTATCGGTGTACTAGAGTAGGGGTACCCTAGTACCCCGAACTTGTGCACGGGCAGTTGCAGCACCCCGCGGCAAGGCTTGCCGTGTGACCGCCAAGACCCTCCGTGGTTTCCTTCAAGACCATTCAAGAACAAAGTACTCAAACCAAGGCCCCGGCAAGAGGAGCTTGCTGGGAAGGCCACCCAAGGTCCCGGCAAGAGGAGCTTGCCGGGAAGGCCAACCCAGGCCCCGGCAAGAGGATCTTGCCAGGAAGAGACAAGACCCCGGCAAGAGGAGCTTGCCGGGAAGGCCATTCAAGGCACGCCAAGAAAGCTTGCCGCGACGCGCCCTGCGTCCCAGCAAGGCCCGGTGAGCAACAAGCTCCCAAACACGACAAGACGACGACCGCGGCAAGGAGCTTGCCGCGGGAAACCCCCACTTCGTGCCCGTGCTCCAGCACACCTGCTAACGTGCCGCTCTAGGACTCTCCCAGGCACACGTGGCAGGAGGCTGTGCAGCCAGGGGTACGCAGTGGCAAGCGGAGATGAAGAGAAGGCCATCGTGGCAAACGGTGGCGCTCCTAACGGTCACTTTTTGCACTGTTTACGCAACTCAGACAGGCATTAAATGACCTTGTCCCCTGCCGTTAGAGTTAGGTAGGGTGCACTGTATCCACAGTAGCGGTAGCTGCACCTACCGCATCCTTTTCCATTTTTACCCTTCTAGTCTACGTTGCCACCTGTCGGTGACCCCTTTAAAGTATAAAAGGAGGCCCAAGCGCAACATAGAAAACGGGGGGGCCGGTTCGGCTCATTCGAAACACCAAAAACACTCCCACGCTCAGTCTGATAGCGTCCATCGCTCCTGAGCAAGAATTCAATACACACAAACAAGCAGCAGTAGGGTTTTACGCATCCGTGCGGCCTGAAGCTGGAAAAAACTGCCCGCGTGTACTGCCTCGATCCGCTCTTTGTTCAACCTCCGCCCTCACCGAATCGAAAGGGGATCGGTCCGCCGATCCCCATAGGTGTTCGTGGATCAGTTTCCCCGACATATGTACATCCCACACGGTGAATCCCAGAAAAACATTTCTGTTCATATGTATATGACACACAGTCAATCCAAGGAGTATGTTTCCGTTCTTATGTACATCCCAAACGGCCGCCATAGTCGTGTGAAAAAGGTGGGCATCTGTCACGACCGGTTTTCCGGGTAATAAATTTCCAGAAAAGACCGTCGTGCTCATCAGCCCCAGGATTACTGTTAGCTGATGAGGCTCCAGCTTGATACAGAAATCTCAAGCAAAATACAAAGTATGTAGTACAAGACCATTCTGGCCTGTGAGTACAACAAATGGTTTCTAGTGGTTGATGGCGGAAGCGGGTTGTGAAACATCAGTGTCTATGGGACTCCATTTCCCACGGGAACAGCTGACCAGGTTAACTCCTATCTTCGCGAGGCTGCTATCTCCATTGTGTGGGTTCCGGGGCTGGCATCGCGTCGCTCCTCTCCGTGCAAGAAAATCTGGCCAAGACAATAGCCAGGGACAAGCTAGTGAGTACTTTGAATGTACTCGCAAACATTATGAACACATGTATAATATAACAATGATGTGCTGAAAATATTTTGTGCTCATGACGTCAGTCACAAAAGATAAATGAAACTCTGATGCGTGCAAGCAAGTTATTTATAAAAATGCACTAACATGGTAGTATTACAATTTATGAAACAAATAACAAGCAATGCCACAGTCGGGCGTCTTAGCGACACCACATAAAGGGCTTTAAAAGAAATGCCACAGTCGGGCGTCTGAGCGACACCACATAAAGGGCTTTAAAAGAAATGCCACAGTCGGGCGTCTGAGCGACACCACATAAAGGGCTTTAAAAGAAATGCCACAGTCGGGCATCTGAGCGACACCA